>NC_087213.1:9297102-9329602 GCF_015104395.2 Macrobrachium nipponense | reverse complement strand
AAAGCTGCCTTCTCATGACAACAACCACATTAGTTATTCGATGGAGAATTCTAAATCTAAAGGGATGAAAACACTTACAATTTTTAACATATTAATGGCTGTAGGATAAAAGGAAAGTCTAACCGAGTTTGGATCTACGTGGTTAATTTAACTGGAAAAATGGATTAAGCTTCAATTACATTAGAAAAGTGAATTATTAAAATGATTCAGAGTATAACTGAAAATCAGACTGCTATTGACCAATGAAAACCACAAATTGTCTGATGGGGGCAAGTCCAGAAGTCCACGCCAGGCCTCTTTTTTTTTTTCCTAGTGACAAATAAGCATATTTACGTGCTTAAGCTATATCAATCATCCATCAATAAGATAGTCTCTATTTGCCTTTCTCTCTGCCTCTACTGTTTTATGACTCAGTACTTTGTAGCTTCAAATTCTCAGATATATTATTTTTTCCTTTGAACAGAGACCATTTTATTTTTTGATGATTAATCCAAATCAATCACCCAACAATGAAATGGACCATATTCAAAGGAAAAAAAATAAACACAGATCTGTGAATTTAAAATTCCAAAAGTACTGAGCCATAAACAATAGATGCACAGAGAGGCAAATCAAGACGAAATCAT
This sequence comes from Macrobrachium nipponense, assembly GCF_015104395.2. Classification (NCBI taxonomy): domain Eukaryota; kingdom Metazoa; phylum Arthropoda; class Malacostraca; order Decapoda; family Palaemonidae; genus Macrobrachium; species Macrobrachium nipponense. The sequence continues at coordinate 9,328,976 of NC_087213.1, read as the reverse complement.
TTGTAACTGAAACGTTATTGCAACGTCTGCAAGAGGGCACAGAGTAACATGCATTGCAATATATGCAGTGGCGTAAACTGCGAAAGCTCTCGTAACCCATTCAGCAGACGACGAATGTAAAAAGGCGCAATTGGATGGAAATGATGTACGAATTAACAGCACGAAACCAGAGAGACAAATGTCAACAGTCGTGCCGTCAGTGCCTCTCTAATTACTCCTCAACAAACAATGCCTCTTTCAAACGAGGATCAAAGCAATTAAGGACATTCTCACACCTAAATGCATTTGTCACTAAACACATGTAAACACAATTGTCGTCTGACAATATAATAGCTTTCCTCCCTACAGTAGAGGACGCTTGATGTGTAACGTCCCAGTTTCATTTTCAAATGAATCCATTAACAACCTTCCTATATTTCCCCCTTTCTCATTCTCTTATCTTCTTATCTTTCCATTGTCTTCTACGTCTTACATCCCTTACCTTCTACTTCCTCCTTTGTAATTACCGAAAGGCCCAAATTACCCCGATTGGCACCGGAAAATCTCTTCATGTGATTAAGTCTTCCTTCCATGCAACAACTTTCCTGGTCTGAGATCAAGAGAGAGAGCTTAAGCCCGTAGGAGGAGTGAGGTCGTCAGCGCACCTCATACGGTGCACTGTAGGCATTACCTTAAGGTTCTTTGCAGAACCCCTTCGGCCCTTAACCGCAACCTCTTTGATTCCTTTTATATTCTCTTTCTTCCATCGTACTTTCCATCCTCTCCTGACGATTGTTTCGTAGTGCAACTGCGAGGTTTTCCCCCTGTTATACCTTTCCAACCTTTTTACTCTAATTCCCTTTTACCGCTGAATGACCCCACAGGACCCAGTGCTTGGCCTTTGGCCTAAATTTTATATACCATTCCAAGGGACATCTTAACCGAAATAGTTTTTAGAGAAAGTTCAGATTTTCTATTAATATAATACCTATCTCAAGAAGAAAAAATATTCTCTGTCAACTAAGTAAAATACGTAACTTTAATCAGAAAGCTAAAAGAAACAAATAAAATAAAACTCCCTCATACCACAAAAACGTGAATTAGAACATACGTACTGTCAACAAGAGAATTACAAGCCTCTTCTGATTTAATACTCTTTAAATGGTAACCGCCAACATACTATTCCAGTCATATTAATGACATAAAAGGCGGTATGACTGAGCATCAAACACAAAATCTAAAGGCAGAATTGCATGATTTTGTTGAACAGTAGTGACGCTACCAAAATTACGGGCTTAATAGAAAAAAAGCAGTTATTTGGAACTATCAATGCAGCGAATCGGATCAAGAAGTACATTAATGCATTTCCCTTTACGAGCATTAACAAGAATTTATACCGATCTACAACAGTCCTCTCATCTAGCTATACTGAGTGCAATTAATATATTTATTCCTCGTGGCTTAAGAAATATTAATGAAAGGTTTCATATAATTTCACATTGTAACTGACTTCCTCCTTTACAAATTTTTAACCAAGAGCTATGCTGTAAATGTTAACTTTCCAAAGAAAAATTACTGAAAAAATTCAAAGGATGAGAACACTTTAAAATGTTCCAGTTATTTCCGCATTCATATTTCTCAACAAAGCAGCTTCCACTGGGACCATTTGCACGTTACTTACACAAAGCATTGTGGTACTTAACACAGAATGACGTGAAGATATGAATCATATGCGTGGATCTCTTGTTTAGGGTGAAAAATATATAAAATTAAAAACCTCTCATACTTAAATCTCAAAACAAGAAAACTATTCCATGTGTTTTAGAATAAAAAATATAGACCAAGGCCATACTCTGGGACCTATGAGGTCATTCATCGTCGAAATTAAAACCTCTTATACTTAAATTTCAAAACAAAAAAACGATTCCATGGATTTTAGAAAATAAAATATAGACCAAGGTCAAGCGCTGGGACCTATGAGGTCAATCATCGTCGAAAGGGAAACAGAGTAAAGTAGGTTTGCAAGGTGTAAGAGGAGGAAGACCTCGCAGTTGTAAAATGAAACGATTGCTAGGAGAGGGTGGAAAGTAAGAGGGAAGAAAGAGGATATAAAAGGAGGTACAAAAAAAGAAAAAAAAAGAAAGGGGTAGCAGCTAGGGGCAGGAGGGACGCTGCAAAAAACCTCAAGTAATGCCTACAGTGCACCAAGTGAGGTGCACTGATGACACTATCCCCTCAGGAGTGACTTCCCAAATTACCATTAATCTGAATGATATGAGCGAAACCTGCCTCTTTCCGGATAAAAACGACATTTCACCGAAATTTTACTGCCATTAGCAACAGACTGCGAAAAACCATCTTTTTTCGTTTCAACCCGGCCCGTTCTGCATATTTGGCCAAACCCCGCCATTCTTCAGCAAACAGTCCGCATAAATCCGGTTAAAAATTCAGTCCGGGTGCAGGTTCGTTATCCGGACGAGTGATTTCGGAGGCTGGAGGCACAGCCGAATTCTTTTCGCCTCTCCTCCACTGCCTAAAATAGGAACCCCTTTGCATCCCTCAGTATGCCCATGGGCCATTAGTCTCCCCCACCTCTCTCTCTCTCTCTCTCTCTCTCTCTCTCTCTCTCTCTCTCTCTCTTCTCTTTGCCTTTACCTCCCCCTCCTTTCCTTCCTCCCATTATCCAACTCCTGCATCTTCCTTCACCTTCCAGGTAAAGTTCCCACAACAAGGTGAGTATATTCTTCGATATTTCTACAATGAAACCATATTCCTCTCTCTCTCTCTCTCTCTCTCTCTCTCTCTCTCATGAGCACGTTATGATGGATCTAAAAGATACCTCGGAAAACAGGTTAGCCTGCAGTGAAGATATATAAATATATATATATATATAATATATATATATATATAATATATATATATATATATATATACATATGCCTTATGGTTCTACGCCGATTAGTAAACTCGCTCCTATTACACTTCATTTTCTCGAACTGTCTACTTGAGCAGATCCAAGAAATACTCTTCTCTGGCACGTCAATCCAGTTAGCAGTGCAAGGCTGGATTAAACTCAGGTTTCATGAGAGATTCGAAGACGATAGCCATCCTTCATTAATACGTCGAAAATGAAGCCAATGACGACTTCGTAAGAAGTTTCGCATTAAGCTGAGAAAGATTCGGACTTGAAGCGAGGACTTGCAGAAGTAAAGGACAAAAGAACTGATAAATAAAAGGAATATAAATTAGATAACGGGTATCATTCAGTAACTTCGCAACGTGGAATTTTGTTTAGGAACATAAAAATATCAGTAATAAAGCGGTACAAATATTAATATAGAATTTGTGTGTGTGTATATATATATATATATATATGATATATGATACACATTTAATACTTTAACAGATGAAACGAATCTCCTCTCTCTATGAAACTATCATAAACTGCCAAGTAATCATTCTAGCTACTACGTGGAACATGGACTAACGTTGAGAGTCACACCAAAAAGAGTAACATTCACATGAGATAACGAACGCATGTTGCAAAGAGATAAAACATTAAAACATTCATATACAAAAAAGTGATAAATGGAATCAAACACTCGCCATGCAAAGTACATAATTCTCCCAAAAGGAAAGAGCGTCGAAAAGTCACAGGAGACGAACTCCCACAATTGGTTCAAAGCTCCGGCGAAATTTGATTCCGCGTTCCGGCTTTGACCTTTCCGCCGGAATTTTTTTTTTTTTTTTGGGGGGGGGGAGGGGGGGAGTCCATGAAATATATGCATTCGCAAAGGCCACGGAGGAAGTTCATATTCCCAATGAACTCTGATAAACAAAGTTAGTGGGGAAAAAAAGGAAATAACAAAAAATATGAATATATCTGGTTTTGTATCTTTGTCAAAAGCCAAGACATAATATGTTTCAACTTCGCTATTCTTATCAGGCATTTGTTGAGAAACAGAAGTACGTGTTCGTAAACGCCTCAGAAGTTCATAATTACAAGGGTAATTATGATTTTGTGTCGCTGTCAAATGACAAAACAGATTTCAACTCCGTTACTCTTATCAGTTGAACAGTTGGAAGATATTTGTTGAAAAACAGTACTACAACAAATTACAATTTTGCTTTCAAAATAAAAGAGCCTTATCCACTAGAAAAGTAACAAAGTGCAGCTTATTAAAAATTACATCTTTTAGAGAATATTTCAAATTCCATAGAAAGGAACCTTAGCAACAGTTAACTAGATGAAAGACACTTATTGAAAAAAAAACTTATTAAAGACTTCGATTTAACAGAATAATTTAAAATTCAAAGAATGACACCAGAACTAAGTTCTGCAACTGAAACTGGCAAAAAATAAATAAACAAATAAATAAACAAACAACCAAAAAACCAACAACGAATAAATATTGTAATAAAAAAAAACAACAATGAATAATTATTGTAATAAAAGTACAAACTCGCACAATGCCATCTGAGAGAGGAGACTGAAATATAGAACTGAGGGCAAAGAGCAAGCGCTGGGACCTAAGAGGTCATTCAGAGCAGAAAGGAAAATTGGCAGTAAACGAGGTTAGAAAGGCGTGACAGGGGGAAAACCTCGCAGTTGCACCCTGAACCAATTGTTAGGATAGGGCATGAAGAGAGATGGAAGAAAGAGAATATGAACGGAGGTCTAGTAAAATGAAGTAATGCCTACAGTGCACAGCATGAGGTGCACTGATGGCACTAGTCCCCTATGGGAACAACTGAGTTTTGCATCTGAAAAAAAACAAGCAAAGTAGAAATATTGCACTAGTCCCCTACGGAAACAACTAAGTTTTGCAACTTGAAAAAAACAAAAACAAAACAACAACAAAAACAACGAGCACAGTAGAAATATTGTCATCGGAGTATAATCTCTCAGAACAACATCTGAAAAAGGTCTACAACGATATCTCTGATATCCCGAAAACTCGATCAGACATTTCCACTGGAACTATCCCATTGGGTCGAGTAGAAAAGTTGAGCGAAACTTTTCTTAAACCACCAGGGATTCTGAGGCGATTTCTTTCATCTCTCCCAGTTTTCCCCAGTTTCATGTCCCTTATCTCCTTTCTCTTTTAGGCATGGGGCTGAAACCCCCTGATTCCAGTTTGATGATATGGAAAGCATTTCATTTCTTTGCCCTCTTTTATTTATTCATTCGTATTTTTTTTTATAACACTTCTTGATCATTTTTCTTTCCCTAAAAGGGATAGAGCTGAAACCCCCTGACTCCAATTTGATGATATGTATAGCATTTCATTACTTTACTCTTATGTTTACCCGTAACACTTCTTGTTAATTATCTCTCTCTCTCTCTCTCTCTCTCTCTCTCTCTCTCTCTCTCTCTCTCTCTCTCTCTCTCTCTCTCTCTCTCTCTTTTAGGCATGGCACTGAAACCCACTAATTCCAGTTTGATGATAATGTATAGCATTTCATTTCTTTACTGATGTTTTCAGTAACATTTCTTGATAACTTTTTTTTTCCTCTCTTCTAGGCATTGCGCTGAAACCCCCTAATCCCAGTTTGATGATAATGTATAGCATTTCACGTCTTCACTCTTATATTTTTCAGTAACACTTCTTGATCATTTTTTTTCTTCTAGGCATGGCGCTGAAACCCCATAATTCCAGTTTGATGATACGTAAAGCGTACACAATTCCTTTATCTTGTTTCTTCAATAAAACTTCTTGATAATCGAAGTGAGAAGACGATAGAGTAGATTTAGGGACGGTTCAACATGCATTTACAGTTGCTACACTAATTGCATTTTTTAATGTGGGTGCAAAAAAAAAAAAAACTATTTTGTTATCTTTAACTATGCACATTTATCAGTTGTTTACCATCCATTATTAATGTTGAAAATCCCCCTTTATAATGATTTATGTAAAGAACATACACAAAACAGCAGTCTATAAAAATGAATGACCCAAAAAATCAAGTGATGGTTCAAGTTTCGTTGTCAATTTTATTAGGAGTTATGGTTTCAACAATACGAGTTAAAATAAAACTTTAACTATTGCGACAGAATCACAAAAGGTAATACAAAGGATCAGGGTGAGGGAATTTGGGGAAAGGGAAGGGGCCTGATAGTAAAATTGGCAGGAGTCTGCCTAGGTTTAGGTAAGGTCAATTATGGCTAGATTAGTTGAATACGAATAAAACATGAAGTGAATCCCATCACCAGAAAATGCATTTCGTAATAACAAATTTCCACAGTCCTGTCGCCATTCCAGAACTGAATGCCAACAGGTTCTCGTGAAAAATGGAAAAAAAATCCTGACGGAAATTGACAGTTTCCTGCATAAAAATCAATGCTTGTAAACTTGTAGCAGACCTTGGGAGCCTAGGGTCTGTGGGGCACCAGGAACAATCCAATTGCAACCTTAGATATTCGTCTACACGGAAACATTCTGGATAACTAACAATTCCAAAGAGAAAAGTAGCCAAGAACACAGAGACTACTGGAACGATACCTATTCCTCTCAAGGCCTGGTTTCAAATGCTAACCTTTCCCTTCATCTGGTTGGCGTTAAAAGGCAGCCAACATCCCAAGATCTGTTTCCCAAAGGGGAGATTGACCGGGAGGGATGTCGGATCCAGTACGGTGTATGACGTGACTCTGAGTCGCGTAAACATCACTATATCATCAACATGCTGCACAACAACAGCAAATGATGTCACGAAAACTAATCAGTCTGGGAAATACAGACACAGATGTTAGAATGCCAAGGCAAGAAGAATGTTTACATCTGCTTATGAACTATGAAGACAGGCATCCATTAACTTGCCATTTTTTTATACAACAGCTCATGTTGGAGGAATGACTAAATCATCAGATATAATGACTAAATAGAAACAGAGAGAGAGAGAGAGAGAGAGAGAGAGAGAGAGAGAGAGAGAGAGAGAGAGAGAGAAATGCAATCTGGAGTTGCAGATGGTAGTACTGGAAATAGCTTTGCACAACTGTTTGCCTGGCTGCATATGTATAAGCATGTAAATGGATTGTTAGCTGATGAAAGCGCTCTTTGAATCTAGTAACTTGTCCGGAGAAATTTATTCTCTATTCAACACCATGAGGAAAATAAATATATGAGATATACAGATGAGGAATGGGACTTTTAACTATACTTAAGAAATCTAATATCAAAAGTAGATGTAATATCAAAAACCTTAAATATTGGCTGAGAGTAGTTCACGATCAAGAGAGGAGAGTAATGCTTCTCAATACATGAATTTGTCGATAACCAAATTCATAACAACAGGAGAATGTGACGAATACAGAAAGAGAGCCAAACCAAAAGCGAGGATTGGGAAGAAGAAAACGAACAATGTTTGAAGAGTAATTGTGCCTGAGATAGAAAACAGCTTGTATAAACGTCACCCAAAGCATATCAAAAGTAGAATGAAATTAATACAATAAAAAGAAGGGCTATTTTCAGCCTTAAATTTGAAAGAAGATACAAATGAAGCAACCTCGAGTCCTGACACGAACAGCAGGACTTCTTCATTTAGGTTTAGGCCTTGTAGTTATAGGCCTATCTAAAAAACAAAAAACTTAGGAAATCGAGGAGTTTACAGGTAATAGGGAATATTACACACACACACACACACACACACACACACATATATACATGTATATATATATATATATATATATATCTATATATATATATATATATATATATATATTATATATATATATATCATGTTTTGTGTGTATATTTATTTCTTCGGATCTGTGATATTTGTGACTTAATGTTTTTGAGTATGAAAAAATCCCCGTGTATGTGTGAGAGAGAGAGAGAGAGAGAGAGAGAGAGAGAGAGAGAGAGAGAGAGAGAGGATAATTTTTCTCACCTTTCGACATAAAAAAAAGGTATCATTTTTTCACAAAAACAAAAACATTCTTTCCGCAAACGAGAAAAAAAAAATCTAAAAAAGGAGTGTACATGTCGTATTATCCCTTGTCCCTTTTATCTCTTGTATTTGAGATCTTTCCTCCTCCTCCTCATAGAGAGAGAGAGAGAGAGAGAGTTCGACCCCCTAACGTTTTAAACCAAATGACGAAATCCATGCAAATACCGTCCCATTAACTTCGGGGTTTTTCCTTCCTGCTCACAGCTTTCATCTGCTTCCCCTGGGATTCCCCTAATCTAAGGGAAGAAGAGATATTAGTCCCTGGTCAAGGGAAGAACAGATATTTCAGCATGTGAACAAGAGGACGGCCGGGCACCGATGGAGACATTAATCCATCAATTCATGCAATGGGATCTCTCTCTCTTCCTCTCCCCTTCCAAAGAGTTCCACCTTTGTTACTTTGTTCTTTGGCGCTTCCATCTGCCTGTCAGTCTGTCTTCAAACATCACAAAAACAGCAGACAACAGCAACAGAAAGGTAACGATAATCATCTTCCATCAGTGCTGCTTTCCTCAGTTTTATTTTCCTCGAGCTTGGTGACATACTGACGTTACATCCGATCGTGTTCAACTCAACAAAGGAAAAGGAAAACGTAATGAATAAAAGTTGGAGGGGGTCTTTGAAGAAATGGGTCATCAGAATATGGTAGGATTGCTGGGTAACCTTTAGCAAACTGCTGCTCGTCCGCACATACATAATCTTACACTCATCCATAATCAAGCCAATTGCAAACCAACTGAAACGTATGAAATCTCAAGCAAAATAGCTTGTTTGTTTCCGCCGTGAAATTCAACGCAGGACTAAGTGCGCATTGATGATTTCAATGCAATCTAGCTATAAAAAGTTAGTTATCCCTTTTCGTTAATATAACTTGGTTGTCCTTTCCATTGTGAAATTCAACGAAGCATCAAGTGTGTATTGATACCAGCTTAATGATGTCAATGTAAATTAACGTATACAAAGTTTATCGTCTTTTTTTGTTCTTTTAAATCTGAGTAAAATATACACAGCCTATGTGTCTCACCCTGCACACTGAATGGATGATAGCAGCAGGATAATCCCGATAAAGAACATTCATCCACTTTAGGCCGCTACTACTGGTTATTACTTTCTTAAAAGAAGCTTCTATAAAAAGAGAAAGAAAGCAGTGCGCTTGACCATGTTAATTTCCCTTGGGGGTTGGGCGACTTTCTCCTCTGGAAATGACAAAGGAATTTCCAAGTGAACAGCGCCACGAAAATTAAAAGGTCTTTGAAGCCATACAAAGGTCTTGATTCCATACAAAAACTGCCAATTTCTCGTCTTCCCTGATTAGTAAAGGGCGAGAAAATTGTTTTAGGGGACGAAGTAAAAACAAAAGGCGAACATTCCGAAAGCATCTTCCAGGCTTCATCGAGGGAAAATATAAATTCCGTTGGAATTTCTTTCCGGTCGAAACACAAGCCATTACAGCAAGAAAAATCACGTTACCTTCTCAAAATTAAGCCTCATTAAAGTGATTCATCGGCCAAAACAATCATTTGGTGAAGAATGATCTCCCTCGTTATAGGTTCAGTTAAAAGCATCGGGACCCATTAACTGGAAATGCCAATAATAATGGCCTCTGGAAACCCCCAACCCCTAAAAGCCACCAACTCCTTCCCTCGCAGTATCAACAACTATTAATTGCTTTCAGAAAATATTCATCTTCCAAGACTTTGGGACAATTTCAACTGAGAGTTTCAAATTTATTTTGCAAGAAAATCATGGAAATTACAGCTGAATCACTGAAGGAGAATCCATTTAACCGTACCTAAATCTAATACCAGAAGGAAAATGGCGGTATATATCTGAATTCAATACTCGGAGTAACAGGGTTACAAAGGACAACTATTGTCCTTGTAATTGAATGAACTGGCGGGGTATCCATAACCTCAGTGGACGTCAGGACCAACTATTGTTAATTTACGTTTTCTTTTTCAATAAGTAATCTCTTCTCTCTGTATCTCCCATTACCTTCGGCAACTTCTTTCTGATGAACATCGTACTCTTTGGAAGCTTGAATTTCAAGGCAATGAATCCTGTGGGCTTGTTCCATATGAATACGGTTCACCTTCTGAATAATAATAATAATAATAATAATAATAATAATAATAATAATAATAATAATAATAATCAATAATAATGAATAATATAATGTACTAAACAAATCATGATTATGTATGGGCATATACATAAGCTTTGTACAGATTTACCTTTCATTCATTTGTACCCATACATAAATGGATTGGCGTCTCCATTTCAAGGCTCGTGCTGCTATAATAATAATAATAATAATAATAATAATAATAATAATAATAATAATAATAATAATAATAATAATAATAATAACAATAATAATAATAATAATATTATTATTATTATTATTATTATTATTACCATACATCAAGCTGTATGGTAAGAGCATCAAGGAAATAGATACCCTAATCCAGACTGTAAGGATTGTATCTGAGGACATCAGGATGGAGTTTGGAATAGAAAAATGCGCCTTAGTCAACATACAAAAAGGTAAAGTAACAAGAACCGAAGGGATAAAGCTACCAGATGGGAGCAACATCAAACACATAGATGAGACTGGATACAAATACCTGGGAATAATGGAAGGAGGGGATATAAAACACCAAGAGATGAAGGGCACGATCAGGAAAGAATATATGCAGAGACTCAAGGCGATACTCAAGTCAAAACTCAACGCCGGAAATATGATAAAAGCCATAAACACATGGGCAGTGCCAGTAATCAGATACACCGCAGGAATAGTGGAATGGACGAAGGCAGAACTCCGCAGCATAGATCAGAATACCAGAAAACATATGACAATACACAAAGCACTACACCCAAGAGCAAATACGGACAGACTATACATAACACGAGAGGAAGGAGGGAGAGGACTACTAAGTATAGAGAACTGTGTCAACATCGAGAACAGAGCACTGGGGCAATATCTGAAAACCAGTGAAGACGAGTGGCTAAAGAGTGCATGGGAAGAAGGACCGATAAAAGTAGACGAAGACCCAGAAATATACAGAGACAGGAGAATGACAAACAGAACAGAGGACTGGCACAACAAACCAATGCACGGACAAAACAATAGACAGACTAAAGAACTAGCCAGCGATGACACATGGCAATGGCTACAGAGGGGAGAGCTAAAGAAGGAAACTGAAGGAATGATAACAGCGGCACAAGATCAGGCCCTAAGAACTAGATATGTTCAAAGAACGATAGATGGAAATAACATCTCTCCCATATGTAGGAAGTGCAATACGAAAAATGAAACCATAAACCACATAGCAAGCGAATGTCCGGCACTTGCACAGAACCAGTACAAAAAGAGGCATGATTCAATGGCAAAAGCCCTCCACTGTAGCCTGTGCAAGAAACATCAGCTACCTTGCTGTAATAAGTGGTACGAGCACCAACCTGAGGGAGTGATAGAAAACGATCAGGCAAAGATCCTCTGGGACTATGGTATCAGAACAGGCAAATAGACCAGACGTGATGTTGATTGACAAAGTCAAGAGAAAGTATCACTCATTGATGTCGCAATACCATGGGACACCAGAGTTGAAGAGAAAGAGAGGGAAAATGGATAAGTATCAAGATCTGAAAATAGAAATAAGAAGGATATGGGATATGCCAGTGGAAATTGTACCCATAATCATAGGAGCGCTAGGCACGATCCCAAGATCCCTGAAAAGGAATCTAGAAAAACTTGAGGCTGAAGTAGCTCCAGGACTCATGCAGAAGAATGTGATCCTAGAAACGGCGCACATAGTAAGAAAAGTGATGGACTCCTAAGGAGGCAGGATGCAACCCGGAACCCCACACTATAAATACCACCCAGTCGAATTGGAGGACTTTGATAGGGCAAAAAAAAAAAAAATAATAATAATAATAATAATAATAATAGCATGAAATGCCCTGGGACCTATGGACAGAAATGCTTCTAATTAATATCTCACAACGAAAAGTTAAGCATATCTTAATTTAACCAGATCACTTAGATGATTAGCAGTTCTCTCAGAACTGGCCCAATGGATTAGATTTTTATTTATGTCGCTAGAAACCAATTAGTTGCTTAGCAACGGGACCTACATATTAATATGGGATCCGAACCACATTACATCCAAAATGATTTTCTAATCACCAGAACTCACAACGAAAAGGAAGATCCCCTTTTTATACATCTTTCGTAGTCGTTCTTTTATATCAATCTCTCGTTTGTGAAGTAATAATTCCTTATAGCCTTTTGCAACCAGCCGTTCTACTATGACGTTAAGTACTACCCAGAGACAGTAGTGCCAGCCATCATGCGTATTACAGAATCCTTGAAGAGAGAGAGAGAGAGAGAGAGAAACAATAAATGAGGATGTGCTTGAAATATATAAAACAGGAAATGATGACGAAAGAGAGAGAGAGAGAGAGAGAGAGGAGAGAGAGAGAGAGAGAGAGAGAGAGAATAAGTACAGTGAAAAATAACAAATGAGGAAGCATGTGAAATAGATAAAGGAAGAAGTGATGGAAAATACAACTGAATTTAAAAATATAATGTAGAATACAAAGCACAAAACAACGCACAGGAAAAAAAAAAAAACAAACGCCTTTGTTTTCAGCGTCATTCCTAAATCAAAAGAAGGATCCCTCCGAGGGCCATAGGATACAGCCTCTGGTCCTTCGTCCTCTCACGCTTAATGCAGAGCCTCCTTAAAATCCTTTTGGAAGATGTATCACCGGTTTATCATTATACTTCAAAACTTCATAGGAAGAGATCCCGACGTGTGAAGAGGATGCTGACTGATACATTAAAAATCCTTCTTACAAATTCCTTACCGTGCCAATCTCACCTCAAAGGTAGATCCTCTTACTTAAAATGCTGCCTTCCCCCACCCCTCCTAAAAAAAGGCGCAACAAAGGTACAAGATGGGGCGTGGGTGGGGGGAGGGGGTTGTAGGTCAATTTCCCTCATCCGCTTACAAGAATCACTCTCTTCAGTAATTTTCTTTTACCATCTTTGTATGGCTTTTCTGTCTCGGTCCCCCATCAACCTTCCCCCCCCCCCCACCTCCCCCCCCCCTCCCCCCCCTTCCCTTTATTTCTTCCAGACAACCAAGCATTCTCAGGTCTTGTTTTTTTTATCATGTATACTAAAAATTAATGCTATTTTCTCATCTTCTCCTAATTGTGACAAAATTTCTCTGTATTACCATTAATTTGATCATTCTCTCATTTGTCACTTTTACTGTGCATACCAGGCAAGTAACACTCCTCCATATTTATATTTCTGCTGCTTCAATTCCATTTTTCTATCCTGCTACTAATCAGTAACATTACACTTTCACGGAAAGAACAACCTACCAAGTGTGTGTTTTCACGATTCATTTTCTGTATTATGAATGATGAATTATTATTTTTCAATAAGGTTCCTATTTCGTTAGCCATTCTCTTTTGTTTCTCAAACCCCATAGCTAATAATAGACCTTCAAGTGAAATATGGATTACATCACAAGGCTTACTTGATACTTTAAGTAAAAGGGATGCAGGAATAGGAAGTTAACTATTTATTATTATTATTATTATTATTATTATATTATTATTATTATTATTATTACATTAATCTGTCGTTGTTGCATACGGGTGGATTTTGGGTAGAGGTCCTAGCTAGCATAATGTAGGCTTAATCCTGGACTCGGAACAGCCAAACCGAGAACATTTCCGTCGAATATCCCAAATTAACAGACGAATTTTTACGAAATGCTGACATAAAATTTCCTACAGAACTCCTCAACAGAAGGATAATCAGGCTCTTCCTTGTCGAGCCGTTCGAAATGTTGGAATGAAAATTATATCTAACGTTCTTTCAATTACTAAGGTGATTATTAACATTAGTGAAAAATAATATACTTAAAACACAGTACCTAAGAGTGCTGTAATTAATGATATTACAATGTGCACGTGTATGTGTATGGTCTCTGATATTTGTGATAATGTAGCGTCATGGGGAATAGTGAACTAAATGCAATCAACAAGAATAGGCCTAAAGAAGAAATCACCTAATCACACGTAAAAGAACGTAATACTTGAGAGGATTTAAATAGTCTGATACAAAGCGGGAAGAGCTCAGTCTTCAGTATCCTCTCATTTAGGAATCACCTTCGTCCCCTTTCTACAGTAAAGGAACTTTGCCCCTTCTACAGGAGCCACAGGCCAATACACCAAAACAAGCAGTGCAAAATGTCGAAGAAAATTGAGCAAACATGGCGCCAACAGACAAGCTGAGGCAAAATGTACAAATATTCCAAGTCAAGGAAGCGCCAGAGGCAGAAATAATATTAGGCTTCTGTTACACGGGCTCTTCATTTCCTCAAAGGAACACATCAAAGGGAAATGGAATGGTAGGGGTCGATTAATCAGCATTTCACTAGTACGAGGAATGTCGAAGCAAACCCCGGTCAAGACATCTTGGGCAGCTCAGGGGTTGAAAGATCAAAACGGAGTCCCACACATCAAAGGCCTTCAGTTATAAATACAGTAGGCCAGAGGGGAGATCAAATACACACACACACACACACACACACACACACACACACACACACACACACACACACACACACGACAAGACCTACTATGTAAGGTCGCACATATACACATATAAGGACAGTATTCAGAGAAGAGTCATCCTGAGGAGGCTAAGAATCACAAAATATTCCGAGATGCTCACACCGCAACGGTCTACTGAAAAATATAAATCAAAAGTTCCTGAACAAAGATATGAGAGAGAGAGAGAGAGAGAGAGAGAGAGAGAGAGAGAGAGAGAGAGAGAGCATCACCCTTAGGGAAAACGGTCCTCTTAGTGAGAAAGAGCACTGGAATAAGAGAAGAGGAGGGGGGAATTACCACCCAAAGACGCGTACAAATCTCGTCTCAGAAAAGCTATTTAGTCAGGTCCAAGGTTAGTAATCCCCTCCTTTCCTTTGTACTTGACTTAGGGACGAGACCCAGAGGTGAAAGAGATAACTGAAATGATTAAAGGGCTTGATGGGATTACTTATCCCCTTTCCCATTTTTTTTAAATGGGAGGACTGACGAAAGATAATGTTTACTCACGGGAAAAAAAAAAAGAGTAAAAAATGAGACGAAGTTTCTTCGGTGCAATCGAGTTTTCTGTACAAAGTATAATGTCGTATGAAAATTTCAGCCATGACCCAGTGGTTGCCTGTGTTGTTGGCACCTTTAGCATTGCCAGACGCACGATCGTGGCTAACTTTAACCTTAAATAAAATAACAATTACTGAGGTTATAGGGCTGTAATTTGGTATGTTCGATGATTGGAGGGTGGATGATCAACATACCAACTTGCAGCCCTCTAGCCTCAATGGTTTTTGAGGTCTGAGGGCGAACAGAAAAAGTGCGGATGGACAGATAAAGCCATCTTAATAGATTTTTTTTTTTTTTTTTTTTTTTTTTTTTACCGAAATTTAAAAACAATCAAAGTTCGAATCTACAATAGTAGATTTGATGAGGATCCGTAATCTGTTGAACAATCGTTAGGAGTACAATTATGTAAGACTTATCCTTGGGCTAATGGTTGAATTTCTATAGAAATTTTGCGGAAATTATATTTATCATTTTGTTACATTTTCTCATTTTTACACTTACATTTGCAATTTTGTTGCATTCAAAGTAGTCACAAAGTACCACAAGAAAAAAAAAAAAAAAACTCGGCAACTTAAGGGATTAACGTGACAGTAGATTCCATGCTACTTCCTTCATATGGAAAGTTTCGAATTCCACGTTGACCAACAGGTTTCTCGAGTGGAAGAGTGCTTCCCTCAGCATTATTGAAGATCCGTCCGGTAGAACGCTATGAAAGACTACGTGTAGCTGTTCCAACCATATGAAACTCAACGGTAGATTAGCATTAAAGAGACTTAAGAAACAAATCGACAGTTATGTATATGTACTTATGATTAAGATAAATCTGTACAGATATTATCTATTACAAATGATTATTTATTAATGAGATCAACATTAATGACAGTTACGAAATGCTGGTAAGGGCTGGATATTAAGAGCATTATAGGATTAATGATGCAAGCGACCTACTGTATTGCCATTGTTTTTAAAAAAAAGTTGCGACCTACTGTATTGCCATTGTTTTTTAAAAAAAAAGTTGGAGGTGTCTTTTCATATATCCTATAAATGTAATCTGTCCGCACCCCATTTAAATGTGATGAAGTACTGATATAGACCTCCGGATTCGTTCGGCGTGCAAGAGAATAATGAACAAGGTCTATGAAAGTTACATGGTAATATCTGTAACAAGGAATCCGGGTTTAGTATTTGACCACAGGCTTCTGTCATCATTTTCATTTCTATATCATCTTCACTTAAAGGCCGCCACTAAGCAAGAGCCCGTGCTGACATATAGTGACTATTTTTATGTCTACATCGATTTCCTAACTGGTCTTTGCAATTTCAGGTTTAAGTAAAACCAAGCACAGGATCTCTCCTTTCTATAAATTCATTTAATCATCGAGTAAATAATTCATCTTGGTTTTCAAAATTCCTGTCAGTCTCCTTTTATTGCATTAACCTTCGTTCCTGTTATCTAATATTGTTTATATTATGACGATTCAATACTGAATGTAGCTCGGGACCAAGTATACAACTTGATCAAAAGTAACTTTTTCAGAAACGGCGATCTAAAAAACGCCTCATTATATTTATATAAAAAAATTTATTCAATCTATAAAAAGGAGATTTACAACAAAACGACTTTGCTGATAACAAGAGCCACCCATGCTGTTTAACATGGAAAAACATAAAAGAGTAATCTCGGACAGAGAGCCGCCCGCGAAAAAAAAAAAAAAAAAAAAAAAAAAAAAAAAAAAAAAAAAAAAAGACTTCCGCTACTAATGAAGAACTACTGAAATGCATTAAATCCTTTTTTTTTATCCGAGTCCTGTAATATGTAGGGCAGCGTTAATTGGCTTCCTAATGAAGTGAGGAGATAATCAGTCGCTTCCTGTGTACTGGACCAAAATTAATAATGGACTTGGAAATTTTTGAAATAACGAAAAATAAAAAATAAAAACATGGGCATCAACGATGCGGATTTTAGATTCTCGGATGAAATCCAAAGCAGATGAGAATGTGTTTCTTTGATGATGTTTGATTGATAACAGTAATTTACCTGAGTGGTGGGCAACACAGGTAGGGGATTAGGACACATGAACTTGGACGTGGAGGAGTGATGTGAAAGCGGAAATGTACTTAGATCTAGTGGAGTTATTTGAAAGTAAAAAGGCCGATGTGGAAGAGTTATTAGAGAGTATAAATATTGATGTGGAGAAGTGACTTGAAAGAAGAAATGTGGATGTGGAAGAGGGATGTGAAAGCAGAAATGTACTTAGATGTAGTGGAGTTATTTGGAAGTAAAAATGCCGAAGTCGAAGAGTTATTTGAGAGCACAAATATTGACGTGAAGTGATTTGAAAGAAGAAATGTGGATGTGGAGGGGAATTATTTGATTGCAGATATGTGGATGTGGAGGAGTGATGTGAAAGCAAAGCAGAAATGTGGAATTGGTTGGGTGATATGAAAGCACAAACGTTGATGTAATGGAGTTTTTAAGATCTGAGGGCAAACAGAAAAAGTGCGGACGGAAAGACAAAGCCGACACAATCATTTTCTATTCAGAAAAGTAATAGAATGACAAGACTTTCTAGATGCGCCCTTTTTATACAAAAGAAAGAAAGAACAGAGAGTAATGGAAAAGCCAGCCTAATGATGAACTTATTACGAATTTCACAAACCATAGCTGCACTAAAATTAACACAAAGGCATGACATTAAGAACTGAATTACATATTATATGATTCGTAATTTGCATTAACTCAATAACTTGTAATATTAATAATAGCCTATTTTATTGATAAATTCTCGATGGACTACGACAAATGAAACCCAGAATTTTACACAGAAAATACACATAAAAAAATTATTTTATTGGCTGCGTCATACTTTCACAATATCTCTGCAAAACACAGTGGGATCAATAGCACTGACAAAGAGCAATTTTAGGAGAAAATATAAATAAAAAAATACTGTCAAATTAAACTGTCGATGAACAAAGCAGACATAATAGACCGCAAATAAAAATAAGGAAACGCAAAAAATAAAGTCAACGAAAAGGAGAAATACACCAATTAAAACGATGTGAAGTATGAACTTAAAAATCTCTTATTGTTGCCATTGAAAAGTCATATATAAACGACGTTGAAATAATTTTAAAAATTATTGTTTAACTTGAAGAGTCATTTAAACGAACGGATGATTTCATGGACTTTGGTCTGAACATGAATGGATAGGGTTCCAGACCTCTGTTGTATAACATCACGTATCTTATTTACAGAACCTATACGGTATTTAAAGAGTTGGAAACCCCACGAATGAAACATTTCGGTTTCTCCCTTACAAACTCACTCGACTAGAAGCACTCGGATAAGCCCCTCAAAATTGGGATCTCTCTGGCAAAAGCTTTATTAAATGTTGAAGCCACAGATCTCTCTCTCTCTCTCTCTCTCAGAGGGAATAATTCCAGTTATTGCGGTTCAGTGATTTTATAAAATGGTAACAAGAGGGTAAAGTAAGTTAAAAGTACCCTGGGTGATGTATTTATCTATTTAGAACACTGAAGAGAGAACCATTCAATTGTAAAATATTCTACTTTACCTAAGAAGACAGTGAATGATCGAGACAAAACGAACAGCACGTACCTGAAAAAAGAGAAAGGCAAAATAAAAATAGTTTCTATTCCGCAAGAATTTAAAATGACTATACAAATGGAAGCAGTTACTAATTCTATTCCTCCTTGTTTCGTCTGAAATTCTGTCTGAAATTAATATTATTCCTGTCCTTACGTTGTCAAAACCCCTTCAAAAACCTTTTCCTTCATCTACTTACGAGTATGCATTATGTAAGAATCATAGAGCAGGTAACGGAAGGAATAAAATTTTATCGTCTTAAAAATACCAATTAAGCAATAATAACAAAACTGTAATGATGGAAAATAAGCAGATTTACAGACCGCGAATACTAAACGTAACAAAAATATGAGTATCAACATAAAAAAGTAAAGCAATATAACAAAAGTGTCAGAATATTCGCACCAGATGCCTATCATTTTTTTTTTCGGAGCGGGCCTTAAGGCCTCCATGACACCCTTCCCCCAAGAGCGCCTCAGTAGTGTCAAGTAGGACCACGAAGCTTAAGTACCCGCCTGACGGAGGAATGAGAGGAGGAGGAGGAGGGGAGGAGGTACAGGCGAGTGCCATAACTTTCGAGTTACTTCGACTAGCCATACTAAGACAGAGTATGAGATTCAACAGCACCCCCACGAGAGAGAGAGAGAGAGAGAGACTTTTTTGGTATTTACCTTTATGATATTATAAAAAGGACCAATCGGAAAAATCTCTGAGTGTCACTGACAATGAACTGCTTTCAGAAGACTAATCGCTTTCTGATAAAAAATACGTTTTAATAATATAAAAATATATATATATATATATAAATATATATATATATATATATATATATATATATATATATATATATATATATATATATATTTATATATATATATATATATATATATATCGAGCTACAAATGTCCTTTAATATCTAATTCGCTCTACCTCGGACTAAATATATTTTCATATATGTTTAACCGAAGGGGAATATTTATAGGCGATAAGAGATTTGCTGGCTGACGGGCGCGAACCATCAACACCTTCAAATCTAAGACGACAGTGAAGCCTTAACCCACCCCGCCACCGCAATCCTCTTGTGGTGGCGAGATGGGTTAAGGTTTCACTATCGTCCTGGATTTGAAGATGTTGATGGTTCGCGCCGTCAGCCGGCAAATCTCTTATCGCCTATAAAAATTCCCCTTCGGTTAAACATATATGAAAATATATTAATTCCGAGGTAGAGCGAATTAGATATTACAGAACATTTGTAGCTCGATATATGCATATGAATCACGATAATGTGATATCACTTATATATATATATATTATATATATATATATAGATATATATATATATATATATATATATATATATATATAGTACAATATATATATATATATATATATATATATATATATATATATATATATATATATATATATATATATATATATATGAAGTTCGTTTTAGAACTACGTAAAATTTCAAAATTCTGAAAACATGCTTAATTAATGATGGTGATGAGCACAAAACAAATAAAATTGGTCATGATATTCCCACGGGGAAAAATTGCAATCAAACAGCTGTTGTCTGCAACTCTCCTTGCCTTGCTTGATCTCTAAATACAAAAGCTGTGGTCACTTTTGCCAACATCCTTAGGCAATTCGTTTGAAGAATGGCTACAGGACTATATTTGAAAACCCATTCAAATAAACACTTGAACGTGAAGTAACAAAATGGCATATTTGCTTGAACGTACGCGGTTGTGTACTTACAAATACAAGGACATGCTTTGTGTAAAAATAAGTGACTTATGAAAACGAAACATTGATGCAAAATACCAGAGCAAAAGCGAAGGTTTTCAAATGCAGAGCAACACATGTCTTGGATGGCTGAAGGAGGAGGAGGAGGAGTCCGCAGAGTGGGTGGTAAGCAGACAGGTATAAGAACCATTTCCAGTCAAGGAGAAAGCTGAATGTTTCCGTGTGATCGGCCTTGAAGAAATCGTTATTTCTTTTTCTGCGTCAGCTGAACTCTTCAAAGGATCGAGCATAGGAGGAAGGGGCACCCCAGGGGAATACGTGGATTGTTTATGAATGCCAACATGTTGTCGTACATTAAACTGAATGCATTCTCCTGCCCATTTAGCAGTCATTATGTGATTTCAATGGCTTTTGATGGCCGACTTCAATCACATTTAATTCATGCATAATCTGGTGCACTCAGTTATGTCAATTTTTATTCAAATAAAAAAAAATTTGAGCGATAAAATGTAGTATTTTTCCTAAAACAAATTTTGTTTCAGGAATCTGCATTACTTTTTTCCGTCTGACAGACCCTTTAATGTAATATTCTACATAAACTAATGTAATATTCTGACATAAACTAAAGCAAATGAGATACCAGACACGCAGTGAATATTTCGCCCAAAACCGATATTTGGCAACGAGTTCCGGTATACCAAGCGTAGTTTTTCATTTTCATCCATATTCGGTTTGAAATTTTTACAGCTATTTCTTCGTGATTCCGATACGCCTACGGGTATCTATAAGGCAATTTAAAAAAGTATATCTTAGTTTAACCAGACCATTGAGCTGATTAACAGCTCTCCTAAGGCTGGCCCGAAGGATTAGATATTTTGACGTGGCTAGGAACCAATTGGTCACCTAGCAACGGGACCTATAGCTTATTGTGGGATCCGAAACACATTTGATCGAGAAATGAATTTCTATCACCAGAAATAAATTCCTCTGATTCCGCGTTGCCCGAGCCGCGAATCGAACTTCGGACTACCGGATTGGTGGCCGAGCGCGAAAACCACTCGTCCAATGAGGAACTTATAAGGCACTTAATTCATAGCTATTAACCCTTAAAGCTTGCATGGCTTGCATGTCGTGGGAGTGGAGAAAGAGAGAGAAAATAATGAAATGGAGAATGAAAATCCAAATCGTCCTTCTCCGTTCTCGTTTGACCAACGGAAGTCGGAGGAATCCCTCTACCGCTGTAAAAGGGCTTCGTCACGCCAGAATGTAACATTCAATTTGGACCAAAGCGAATTTCCAACTTCCCAGGGACTTAGGAAAAAGAGACACTAAGGAGATCTTAAGAGATAATATTGTCTCCTTTAGTATACTATTCCATGCTAAATGAAATCCAAGATCCATATCCTGATTGCCTTTTTTTTTTTTATGGCGTTTTTACGTTGCATGGAACCAGTGGCTATTCAGCAACGGGACCAACGGCTTTACGTGACTTCCGAACCACGTCGAGAGTGAACTTCTGTCACCAGAAATATACATCTTTTACACCTCAATGGAATGCCCGAGAATCGAACTCGCGGCCAACGAGGTGGTACGCCAACACCATACCGACCACGCCACTGAGGTGCTCTTATTCTGATGCATCTCAATCTAAAGGACCATTTTTTAGTTGACAGGACGCATCTACGAAATTTTACTGTATTCCTTCCATAGCTTTTTAAGATATTTTATGGAGGGACATGAAAATAACAAAAAACTCAGCCATGAATACATAGCTTAGCACAACATCGCTGTCGGAGGTACTGACAGGAAGAAAGAAGTAAAAATAATAATAAAATAAATAAAATGGAAAGCACCTCCCTTTGTTCGCAAATCAGCTCAGTATTTCCTCGTGATGAACAACCCAATGAAAGGTGATTTTTCCTTATGGTACCTACGTCGTCTTCCTCATTACTCAGTAGAATAGATCGCTTCCAGTCAGCAGTTTACGAAGTTGAGAGCAACACTGAAAACCACCTACGCTTATTGACAAAAATAACACAAAAATCAATTTGATACTTGGTACATTGGCTCAGAGGAGACCCATCAACAGAAATCGTCCACCCACCGCGGGATGTATCGACACCGATGACCACAGTGGTTGCAACGCCAAATTCCAAGGATACGCCAATCATCATTTAACCATACGTGTCCTGATAATGCTTTCATGGAAGGAATCTTCTGTAAAAAAAAAAACCTAGTAAGCACAAACCTGACGAATCACAGGAACAAACCTATTTCCCTTCCACTGACTACTGTCAATTCTATGCCAAATCAACGTAGGGGGCAGGGGAGGGGCAGGAAATTCAATGCTTTCAATAAAAAAAAGTCCATCAAAATAGTCTTCTAACTTCTAGGTTATTCCATGATGGTAACTGAGAGAAGATCTGTTTATCTTAAGATCCAAAAATACTGAAGGAATTCTTTTTATTCATTTTCAGATATTACCATAAAAAAAATATTTCTCTTGGACTTGAACAATAACGAAACCGCCCCTTCCCGTAACCATCTTTACAAAATTCATCATTTCGATTAAAGAAAACGTCGTAAGAAATGAATAATCTTGACCGCATCTCTTCCGAAAGAAAGTCAGGACCTCGAGAGGAGGAAAAATCGCTTCTCCTCTTAAAATCAACGCTCATTAAAGGCAATTAATCGGCTAAAACAATCATTTGGTGAAGAATGATCGCCCTCATTATGGATCCAGTTAAGAGCACCGAACCCCATTAACTGGATTCCAATAACGGTCTCCAGAAACCCACAAACTCTTTTCCAGCCAAACTATAAAATTACTATTAATTACTTCCAGACGGTATATTTCTTCCAGCACTTTTTGGAAAATGCCAGATAAAAATTTTCCTATGTATATGTATTATTTTTTCTTAAATAAGAAGGGATATATTAATTGACTGATGCAACACACTGGCCCCTGAAAGAATGACTGATTGATTTATGGCTACTAAAACTGGCGTCACACCCTTAAACGAATGTATTACTAATATGAAAATGGTAGGCAATACCAGGTAGTAAATACAACTGACTAAAAGTTACTCACAATTGAGGTTAACGCCAAAATTCATATATCGTTTGATTTTGCCATAGATTTTCGGCCTCTCCGAAATCGTTTGTTGGCAAATCCTGATTTCTCTTCTGTGCGCTGGTTCGAATCCACGAAAGGACGAAATCATTATCATCTAAAAAATTCCCCTTCGGTTAACATATATGAAAGTATATTAATTTAATTTCGAGATAGATCTAAATTCATACACACACACACACACACACACACATATATATATATTTATATATATATATATATATATATATATATATATATATATATATATATTTATATATATATATATATATATAAATATACAGTATATCATACATGTGTGTGTGTGTGTGTGTGTGTGTGTGTGTGACAGAGCACCCACCCCACCTCTCAATGACCACGGAAGGCCTTAGCAATAATTCTCAATGAATTGTCTAAAAAACATTAGTTTTCACGTTGAATATTCATTTTGGTCTCAATTTACCCTTAAAGGCTGCAATCTATCGCAATATCCTAAAAAAAGAAAAATATCAACAACCAAATGTGAGACTGTCGAGTTGAGCTCAAGTGACAATAAAAATGTACATAGTTTTTGTAGTTTGACCAATTACTTTCAAAGTATATTAGTTTATTGCTGCTTATGACACCCATTGTGTATCAAAGCATTTCAACGTAATTTCTGAAGGTAGACGACACTTCATGTATATGTTTCTGAGACTTGTTTAATTAAATATACTGGTAAATGTTTTCATTGGCATCACTGGGCCAAGACAATTATTATTATTATTATTTTTTGGCTCTATCACAGTCCTCCAATTCGGCTGGGTGGTATTTATAGTGTGGGGTTCCGGGTTGCATCCGGCCTCCTTAGGAGTCCATCACTTTTCTCACTATGTGCGCCGTTTCTAGGATCAAACTCTTCTGCATGAGTCCTGGAGCTACTTCAGCCTCTAGCTTTTCTAGATTCCTTTTCAGGGATCTTGGGATCGTGCCTAGTGCTCCTATGATTATGGGTACGATTTCCACTGGCATATCCCATATCCTTCTTATTTCTATTTTCAGATCTTGATACTTATCCATTTTTTCCCTCTCTTTCTCTTCAACTCTGGTGCCCCATGGTATTGCGACATCAATGAGTGATACTTTCTTCTTGACTTTGTCAATCAACGCCACGTCTGGTCTATTTGCACGTATCACCCTATCTGTTCTGATACCATAGTCCCAGAGGATCTTTGCCTGATCGTTTTCTATCACTCCCTCAGGTTGGTGCTCGTACCACTTATTACTGCAAGGTAGCTGATATTTCTTGCACAGGCTCCAGTGAAGGGCTTTTGCCACTAAATCATGCCTCTTTTTGTACTGGTTCTGTGCAAGTGCCGGGCATTCGCTTGCTATGTGGTTTATGGTCTCATTTTTCGTATTGCACTTCCTACATATGGGAGAGATATTATTTCCGTCTATCGTTCTTTGAACATATCTGGTTCTTAGGGCCTGATCTTGTGCCGCTGTTATCATTCCTTCAGTTTCCTTCTTTAGCTCTACCCTCAGTAGCCATTGTCATGTGTCATCGCTGGCTAGCTCTTTAGTCTGTCTCATGTATTGTCCGTGCATTGGTTTGTTGTGCCAGTCCTCTGTTCTGTCTGTCATTCTCCTGTCTCTGTATATTTCTGGGTCTTCGTCTACTTTTATTAGTCCTTTTCCCATGCACTCTTTAGCCACTCGTCCTCACTGGTTTTCAGATATTGCCACAGTGCTCTGTTCTCGATGTTGACGCAGTCCTCTATACTTATTATTATTATTATTATTATTATTATTATTATTATTATTATTATTATTATTAATATTATTATTATTATTATTATTATTATTATTATTATTATTATTATTATTATTATTATTATTATTATTATTCATACGAAACGAGCCCACAGGGCCGTTGACTTGAAATTCAAGCTTCCAATGAATAGGGCGCTCATCTGAGAGAAAAACACAAGGTAATAGGAAATATAGACAAAAAAGATCAGTTACTATAAAAGTAAAACTATATTGACAAATTAATAAATAAATATATAAAAATGTAAGTAAATTACTTTACCTTTCCCTAATTATTTACCCATATTTATCAACAATTACCTTTGCTTAATCATTAACCACCATTTATCAACACCTAGAGAGCACTGAGGTTAAATAAGTAAACACGTTAAATACATAACTGACATATCAGTAGGGTGCATCTGTATATATATTTCAATGTTGTCTTAGTAATGGTTCAGTAATTTAGAAAAATACAAGTAACAAGGATTTCTCTATTTAAGATAGAAACTTCACAAGTTACAACTGGAATAAAATGTATCAGGTTGTTGACTGAATTTTTGCCCAGTAGGTTTCTGATTTTAGTGAGCTCAGGGTGAGAGCAAGAACATTAGGATTATATTTCCCATTTTCTACAATCCTATTCCCATTTTCTAAAATCTTATTCCCATTTTCTAAAATCCTATTCCATTTTTTACATCATATACCCATTTTTAACTATCATATTCCCACTTCCTAAAATTTTAAAGCACATCCAAGAGTATTGAGGTTCAGTTGAGGAGTAATCTGACAATCCAGGGATATTGAACACGAATACTTTTAACCTCGAAAGAAAAGTCTTATCCTAAACATCACACGTCATTCCTTAGGCGGAGTACTGGCCTCTTCTCAATTTATTCACCTCTTTCAACCTGTCACAAAAATCATTTTCCGTAATATGGCGAGTGTTATTTACGTCAGTCATTGTCATAACAAAACGCCAAAATTATGAAGAGCATCGACCACGGGGTAAACTCCACCGCTTTTATACTGACCACAACAATTTTGTGATTTGTCAATCATCCTTACCGGGTGTTTATAATGATACGTCAACGGACGAGGTGATAACACTACAGACTTTCAAAACTATACAGAATTCTGAACCATATTTACCTCTACTTTGAAATTTCTCTCTTTTGAGCTGAAATGTTTACGTTTAAAACTACTCCATTTACATAAACATATAACTATGTGTTATTCGATAATAATGACCTTAAATATACTCATAAATGTATTTAAGAAGTTTAATAAAAACTTTGCATAATAATCTGTTTGTTTTACATTGTATCTTTACTGTTTATTAACTGTCATTATTCTCACACAAAGCCCTTCATTTCAGACCGAAACTTCAAATGTTATTACATTAAGTTGACAGTTTTTGTGTTTCGAAATGAATGAAGAATAAATTCAGCTTTATGATGAAAGTTGGAACTAAATACACTTTTAGATATTGCACTTCATGGAAGATTAATGTACTAAAAAATGATAAATATAGATACAAACATACATATTGCAGAGAGAGAGAGAGAGAGAGAGAGAGAATGATTCCACTCCCTTTGAATATGAAACGTGCACGAGTATGCATGTATGTATACTATATACTACATACATACACACACACACACACACACACACATATATATATATATATTATATATATATATATTCTGTTACAAGAGAGTATTTGTAAGAGTATTAATAAGAATTATTCATCACAGAGGAACGAGAGCTTCATATCCACGAGTTCACGCGGCTCTATTATATACACGTATATATATATATATATATATATATATATATATATATATATATATATATATATATATAATATATAAGTACTCTCAAGGTAGCTCAGGTGATTCGGTAGTGTTGTTAGTAGTAAAATGGGGAGAAAGAAGGGATATGAAATGAAATATGGAAGAAGCATAAACATATATCTGGTATAAAAACAAGCAAAAGATCCTTACTTTCAAAACACACATTAATGAATTCTATGCTTCATTGAATCGTCTATAGTACTAGGAAGTGAGGAACATTATGGTTGAGAGCTGTCCCTAAAAAGAATATATTCAAGAAAAAGAGTCAACTGGAATGATCGTGGCGAGGGCAATGCAAGCAGATCTCTCTCGTTGAGTAATAAAACTTTTTATAAAGTAAAAAAAAAAAAATAATAACAACAAATTGCAATTTCACTGCAACTCTGAATGAAACTAGCGGACCTTGAAAAGGTTCTCACTTTGATGGGCATTTCATATTTTCGACCATTTTCCAGCTTGACCTTTCACACATAACCTGAAATAATCTCTCTCTCTTTCTCTCTCTCTCTCATCTCTCTCTCTCTCTATATATAATATATTTATATCATATATATATATATATATATATTATAATAATATACTATTTCATAAAATGATCTATATATATAATATATATATATATATATATATATATACACACATGGATTTATCACGTTCCTAACTTTCGTGATTCAGTTATATACATACATACATACATATACTATATATATATATATATATATATATAATATATATATATATATATATATATGTATATATTATATTAGTATATATATATATATATAAACACAATAACATATGTATACATATATAAAGTGTAAGTTATATTGGATCATCTTCAATAGTACCCATTTCTTGTTCCTTGACATTAGAAAGAGCTTTCGTTAAGGTCTTTGGCTGATAAACAGGAAAAACTGGAAAGGTGAACATCCTTGTAAACAACGTAGACAGTATTACAGTCCTTACGCATCAAAATAGAATAAACGAATAAATAAATAAATACAAATAATTCAGTTAAAAAAATAACTAAGATATATCACTTATAATTCCACTGAAAATAAGTAAATAACGTAAAGCCTCACTGTAAACTGAATCCTAAAAACGCAAAGTAAAAACTGATTTACTGCAATAGGGGAAACCAACACGAATATTGCAACGATTATAAATAAAATCCCAGAAGAAACAAAGAAAGAAACAAGTAGAATCAAAGTTGACAATAATGCCTGCAGAAGTGGGCCCAGGTGAAATTTAAAAGTATCGATAATGTACTCAGACGGAGTTGCAGAATCGTCATATGCTACCTCAAGCCATCCTTCAATGAGAATCTTTTTTGACTCATCATCAGGAGGTTAGAGCTACGGATCTTATCCCACTTCCTCAGTCGCCATAAAATACTGAAAGTGAGGAATTACCACCTTGAAGTATGACTCACTCTTCCTTCACGACTAACGCATTAGGCTTTCTCTTGTTACAGAGTCCCACGCGCCTCCAGTCAATGATCAAACGGAATACTATGAGAGAGAGAGAGAGAGAGAGAGAGAGAGAGAGAGAGAGAGTTTGGTCCATATCGCTGTTTTCATAGGACGTTCTGACCAATGTTTTCTTTCCCTTGTTCTTAAGTACAGAAAGCCTCCTATCGAAGACTAAACAGAGTAGCATTCAGCCATTTGTGTGTGTGTGTGTGAGAGAGAGAGAGAGAGAGAGAGAGAGAGAGAGAGAGAGAGAGAGAGTTTAGTGCACATCTTTTCTCTCACAGGACTTTCTGACTAGTGTTTTCTCTCGTTCTTTCCAATTCCTTTCCGCCTGCAGTCGACGACCGAATGGAATACCATGCAGCTATGAGAGAGAGAGAGAGAGAGAGAGAGAGAGAGAGAGAGAGAGAGAGAGAGAGAGAGAGAGAGAATTCCCAACTCTGACGGAATGCAATTCAATTAGGCTGAATGAGGACCCGATTCCAGAATCCAGATCCGTTTATCGTCTGGACCTCTACTTTCGCAGAAGGATCAACAGAAAGCCCATTATATCATTTCGAGGTACAATGAAACGGCATGAACTTGCTACTACGGTCGCAAATTTAAATAAAAAGTCTCCATATTATGCAGGACTTCTTTCACCGTCAAATATGTGTACTCAAAGCATGAAATAACACACTCCACGAAATTAAACAAGAATTTCAATGTCACACTGAATAAGTATTTATATATTAATAACAAATAACTTGGTAAATACAACTATGCAGCTAACGATGATGAAAGACGGAAAATAATCCTTGTCATCATCATAAGTAATAATTTACAAGGCTAATACGTATTGCAGAATATTGGAGTAATCGTATAAATCAAAACCTTTAGAATATGAACAAGCAACATCCTATCAAATCCTTCGTGGCTATGACCACAAGCATCCTGATCTTCGCCGATACAGGTACTAATATATCCTTCGCTATCCTTCAGTCATTTTTAGTCATTTCTTGCTTTCATACAACCCTGCCCTTACAATGTTCCTTCAGCTTATGCGTCCTTACCCCACAAAAGGCAAACATGCCCGTACACAAGCACTGACCCAACTCTTAAATTCAGTGACCAATGCTGCATAACGAGCAACTGCCATTAAAATGTACCCAAAACAGAATGGGGTGAAATATGGCTGAGATTTATTATTCATATTCCAGCGATGGGAATTGATGCCAACTGATGGTTGATGTTTATATCGTGAGACTGATTTACTTTAGAGAATTAAACGCTATTTGGTAACGTCGACCTATATCTATGGAATATAAGTGGTTTTATGTTGTACCAAAACGAAGTTTGACTTATTGAAACAAAAGTCACTTGTTCAGCTGTGATAGATATATACATATCTAATATATGTACATATATACATATACATACATTTAAATTTAAGTGTTTTCGTGGATATATATATATATATATATATATATATATATATATATGTGTGTGTGTGTGTGTGTGTGTATGTATGTATGTATATATTTATACGTATATACAATATATATATTAAATATATACGTATGTCATTACTAATATCATTCAGAAGATGAACCATATTCATATGGAACAAGCACGCAGGGGTCATTGACTTGAAATTCAAGTTTCCAAAGCATATGGAGTGAATATATATATATATATATATATATATATATATATATATATATATACATATATATAGTCACTTCTCGCCATTTCTCTGCATCTATCCACACCTTAGAACCCTTCACTATTTCTGTACTTCTCATTTTCCTGAATTAATTCCACTTAGGAAGTTTTTTCCGAGTTGCCTCCTCCAGAACACTCGGTGTGGAGGGAGGAGCCGGTCACAATGAATAACGTATAGTTCGACTTGATTGAGGGAGCCGTGGCGGCTAATGAGTTCGAAGGGGCCAAAGAGGAATCTCATTTAGAAGTTTCGAGAAGAAGAAACAACGAAAGTCTTTTTAATGGGGGAGCACTAACAGGGCTTAGGAAGACTCGGGTCTACGTTTTCTTCTCAACAGTTACAGAAAAAAAAACCTAGACCGTAAAAGAAGACATGTACTCTTGTTTGTGTTTATTTTTATCCCATCAGAGCTGGGAATGCTTTCTTGGATAGGTCTCTCTCTCTCTCTCTCTCTCTCTCTCTCTCTCTCTCTCTCTCTCTCTCTCTCTCTCTCGGGCCTACGATTTCTTCTCAACAGCTGAAAAAGGAAAAAAAATAAGGCCTAGACAGTAAGAAAAAAAAAAAAAAAAACATGTACCCTTGTTTGTGTTTGTTTTTATTCCGTCAGAGCTGGAAATGTTCTCTTGGATAGGCCTCTCTCTCTCTCTCTCTCTCTCTCTCTCTCTCTCTCTCTCTCTCTCTCTCTCTCTCTCTCTCTCTCTGAGAATGAGGGGCAAGATTTCTAAGGAATTTCCTTTATGAATATAACTTAACGTTGAGTAAATGACGACTTCATTCAGCCCAGGACCTGAAATATGAAAGAAGTCATAAAAATGCTGATGAAGCAACACTGGGAAATTGAAAGAAGCCTTAGACAACATAATAACAAGTTCTCCGGTTTCCTATAATTGCATTCCCTGGATCCTGGACTAGAGAGACACGTAAGCCACAAACGCTTAAAAATAATTGTTCATTTCAGATTTTTTTATCAATTCATGAAGTGTAAAAGAAGCAATGCAAGAAGACCTATAAGATTGATAGGCTCAGTAATGCGGGGAAGGGACACTTCACATAACAGTACAGGGTAAAGCGAGAAAAGAAATGTAAAAATACTCAAGGCAGAAGCATCCGGTTATAGAATGCTTCCTGACACAGCAAAATCCGAAATCGATGATTGATAAATGATGCAGCTCTTGCTTTCCCGAGGTCAGTGCTTGCCAATGCACGCTTTGGAAGACTTTATCGCATACTAATAGTGTGACATAACACGCACACACACACACATACATAGAGGCATAACAACAAGAAACCACATTTCCAGATAAAGCCAGTAACTACTCCTACAGTAAAGTAGAGCTCATGCCAACATTTATAAAAGAATGACATATGTCCGTAAGAGCTTTGAATAACTCAGGCATACACACATACACACACACACACACACGACAGCCCAAAAGCGCCTAAAATTGAACTATGA
>NC_087213.1:9149602-9292102 GCF_015104395.2 Macrobrachium nipponense | reverse complement strand
TTCAATTTGTGACTTCCCTAAAATAGGATGAATTCAATTTGTGACTTCCCTAAAATAGGATGAATTCAATTTGTGACTTCCCTAAAATAGGATGAATTCGATTTGCGGATTCCCCTAAAATGGGGTGAATTCAATTTGTGACTTCCCTAAAAGAGGTGAATTCAATTTGTGACTTCCCTAAAATAGCATGAATTCAATTTGTGACTTCCCTAAAATAGGATGAATTCAATTTGCAAACTTCCCTAAAAGAGGATGAATCAATTTTGCGAACTTCCCTAAAATAGGATGAATTCAATTTGCGAATTTCCCTAAAATAGGATGAATTCAATTTGCGAACTTCCCTAAAAGAGGATGAATTCAATTTGCGAACTTCCCTAAAATAGGATGAATTCAATTTGTGACTTCCCTAAAATAGGATGAATTCAATTTGCGGACTTCCCTAAAAGAGGATGAATTCAATTTGCGAACTTCCCTAAAATAGGATGAATTTAATTTGCGAACTTCCCTAAAATAGGATGAGTTTAATTTGCGAACTTCCCTAAAAGAGGATAAATTCAATTTGTGACTTCCCTGAAATAGGATAAATTCAATTTGCGAACTTCCCTAAAATAGGATTAATTTAATTTGCGAACTTCCCTAAAATAGGATGAATTTAATTTGCGAACTTCCCTAAAAAGAGGATGAATTCAATTTCTGACTTCTCTAAAGAGAATGATTTCAATTTGGGACTTACCTAAAACAGGATGAATTCAATTGGTAACTTAAAGGAATGATCGACTTATAAATCCTTCCTTTTATTCCTTACCTCAAAAAGACAAGATTTGCCAACTGAAATATATTAAAGGAAACATATTTTCATTTCTAATTCTTTTCTCTCGATTGACAACAGGGATTAGGGCTACATAGCAGGATCTACTGCACAAAGATAAAAAAAATTGAATCGTAATAATTCTCAAGCACCCAAATTAATACAAATTCCATAAAACCCATAAATCCGACCGAGAACCGGATTAATATCAATTACATAGTATTCGAACGTAACTGAGGAAAATGGTGATTAATTCTGCAAAGAACGAAGCATACGAGAAAATCTCTGAAATCCCAGTATCCATCAATTAGTACACTGAAACAATATTTCCTGCGGTCATTTGCAGACGATTCCTAATTGGCCTTTGCTGTTTCCCGTTAAACTTAAAATCACAAGGTTTGGCGCTCTCTCTCTCTCTCTCTCTCTCTCTCTCTCTCTCTGTTTACACACTTATATAGACATAAAAATTGTCATTAATCAACACGGCTCTTGCATTATTACTCATATGTAAAGAAACTTGAAATGATGAATATCACGCGCCCCTCGTTTTCTCTCTCTCTCTCTCTCTCATGTAAACTGTCATTAATAAAAAAAGCTGCTGAATTTAAATAATTAAAAAATAAATAAAAATTCATTATCACGTCTCTCCTCTCCTCTCCTCTCCTCTCTCTCTCTCTCTCTTCTCTCTCTCTCTCTCTCCACTTACATAAACATGAAAGCCGTCATAAATCAAAACGGCTCTTGCATTATTAATCATTTGTAAAGAAACTTAAAAATGATATAAATCTCACACAACCACCGCTGCTCTATTTCAAGGGATTAGTACACATAAGTCCTGTTCCAAATGGAGAGATAAAAATCCCCTGAAAGGCTGATATATGGTTCTGCCACAAAGCATTTTCATTTGGAAACGTCATATGAATGGCCGGAAATACATTCACTCCGAAAATGTCACGCGCGGATGTAAAATTCTGCAGCCATTAACAATGGAGGGAATTTTTCTTGATAGGGAACAAACGAAGAGGCTAAAGATATCAATTGTATATCCAAGTAAAAAACGCGGTTTACGTCACAGAATCGCTAGAGAGACATATATATATATATATATATATATATATATATATATATATATATATATATATATGTGTGTGTGTGTGCATGTATGTGTATATATGTGTGTGCGTGTGTCTGTACATATACTTACTTGCATACAGACATATATAAGCAGACACACACACACACACACACACACACACACACACATATATATATATATATATATATATATATATAATATATATATATATATATATATATATATACTAGACGTACTGTCGTCGTTCATAATAATGGAGCAGAATTTGGAGAGAACTTCATTTGACAGTTCTAGTATTTCTCTATCGAGTTAAACCTTCAAGTTAGCGAAGAAGAGTATGGTAATGGAATGGATTATAAAATTTAGGCCAAGGGCCACGCGCTGTGACCTACGAGGTCATCCAGGGCTGAAAGGGAAACTGAGAGTTAGAAGGTTTTAAAGGTGTAACGGGAGGAAATCCTCCTTGTTGCACTATGAAACAATTGTTAGAAGAGGGTGGAAAGAGAATATGAACGGAGGTACGGTAAAAGGAAAAGAAGGGTTGCAGATAGGAACAAGAGGGACGCCGCAAAGAAAAGATTTCAGTGGATGCCTTCATTCATCCAGCTACCAACCGGCTCCATAACGCGATAAAATCACATAAACTGAGAAACACGTAAGAAGGCATGAGAGCTCTGGAGATTTGCGGTTAAGGGGGATGACAGACAGATCAGTAAAGCAGACAGTAGTGCAGAATGTATAGATGAATATAGATCTTTAACGAGCGCAATTAGCAATGTCACTAACATCACATTTATGTAGTTATTAGATTATGTTATTTCCACCATGCTTACTGCTTTTACCAAAAAAGATTTCGTGAAGACTAGTCAAGTTCGCATAAAATTTAATTATTACATTTTAAAACCCTCCATTTTAAACAGATTTTATACACAAAGAGAAACGCAAAACATATGAAAACTTCAACAAAAATATCTTGGCGATCTATTCACTATTTCACTCCTTCAATGGTTTTCCCATTTCTACTGCCAGCTCCAATGTCAAAATGTTCGGCGAGAAGTAATTCCATTTATTACTGAACTTCGTGGTTTTCAAACCAAGTTCGGAGTTGCTCATTACAGCAAATATAATGACTTCCGCTTTCTCGGACAACCCTACTTTAATGGAGCCTATTCAAAAGGGTCATTTATAATTATATATATCATATATATATATATATATATATATATATATGTTTGTGTGTGTGTGTGTGTGTGTGTGTATACACACATATATATATACATATATATAGTGTGTGTGCGTGTGTATACATACGCATAAACTTCAACGGCAAAGAAAACTACATAAAAACAAAACCAAGCTAAGCATTTATTGGCAACAATCAGAAAAATTACGGCACTTTCATAGCAAAGTAACTGCTTATGAGGGCATCAAAGCAATTACGTTAGACAAAATGGAAGTCCGTTCGTGGCAAAAGTACCGGTTTGTCTCTCTGGAAATACAATAATCTCAGATCACAGCAGACTTAAGCCTGCGGATTTTTCTCCCTCCTTGTTATGCTCCAGTTCGCAATAAAAAAAAAAAACTACTTCGTGTTTGTGTGTGATAATGTGAATTTGTAATCATGTATATGCAAAAAATCACATATACCTACCTCTCTATCTATCTCTCTCTCTCTCTCTCTCTCTCGCTCTCGTCACCTCCTTCTTCTCTTCTCTCTCAAACCACACACGTACATGTATACGCATGTGTGTGTCTAAATATATACATGTAAATATATGTAAAAATATAAATATTTTAATCTATATATACACATTATATATATATATATATATATATATATATATGTATATATATACGTACATATACATATACATAAACTGAATACGCATGCACATACACTGACAGGGAAACACAGCCCAAACGACAACTGAGGTTGAAACTGAAAGACTGAAAGGCTAACCATGTTGCAGTGAAAGACTGAGACAACAGGAAAGGGGGAAAGACGAACGGCCTTGTAAACAAACTCCCCCCCCCCCCCACCCCCAAAGTGGAGAAGCCAAAAATCAGGGAATCCATATGAAGTCAGAACAAAAATCAAAATCAGAATTTCATCAAAGCCGCATCGAGTCCATTTGTCAGAGGTTTCAACAGAGAGTAAACGCCACAGAAGTAATTAATGTTTGATAGAGGGGTTTTCTGGAATAATAATCCTCACTTAACTTACAGTTGTTGAAGAAAGAGAAGGAAGAGAATTGGGAGTGAGTGAAAAAGGAATATTATGATGGAGAAAAGAGAGAGAGGAGAGAGAGAGAGAGAGAGAGAGAGAGAGAGAGAGTAAGGGGAATAAAAATAAGAAAGAAAAGACAGGAAGGCGATAACCGAACATTTCTGAGGATATGATATGAAACGAACGATACAGAAGGAAAACTGTTACAGAATAAAAAAAGTAGCAATAGTAAAGAACAAACCACTGGGGCGAATGACATAAAAGCAGAAGTAAAAAGAAGAAGAATAGGAACACGATAAAAGACAATTTCAGAGGATACGTTACGAAATCAACGACACTAGAAAGAAACGATACAAAAGAAAACAAGTAAAAAATGCGCCGAAGTTTCTTCAGCACAATCGAGTTTCCTGTACAGCGTATCATCCAGGCCACTGAAAATAGATCTATCTTTCGGTGGTCTCGGTATGATGGTGTATGAGCTGCGGACCATGAAGCTTTAACCACGGCCGGGTGGTGGCCTGGCCTATATCGTTGCCATGGTTATGGCTAACTTTAACCCTAAATAAAATAAAAACTACTGAGGCTAGAGGGCTGCACTTTGGCATGTTTGATGATTGGAAGGTGGATGATAAACATTGCAATTCGGAGCCCTCTAAGCACGGCAGTTTTTGAGATCTGAAGGTCAAGGGATGGATTCAGTGTCAGTGAGATTATGAATACACGGACAAAATTGGATAATGAGAGTGTGGTAGCAAATAATAAAAAAGAAAGAAGGAAAACGTTTCCCTTTCGACAATGCAATCCATATGAGAGTATAAACGTTTCTCTTTCAACAAAGCAAACAAATGAGCGAAAAAGACCTTCCTCCTTCAATAAAGCATAATAGTGAGAGAGAACAACGTTCCTCTTTGAACAATACAAGAAACGAGAGAAAACGTTTAGTTTTCAACAAAGTAAGCATATGCCGGAAAAATGTTCTTCAACAAAACATACAAATAAGATAGATAAAACGTTTCTCTTTCAACTAAACAAGCAAATGAGAGAGATATAACGTTCCTCTTTCAACTAAACAAGCAAATTAGAGAGATAATACGTTTGTCTTTCAACTAAGCAATGAGAGAGATAAAACGTTTCTCTTTCAACAAAGCAAGAACATGAGAGCTAAAACGAGAGCTAAAACGTTTCTCTTTCAGCTAAGCATGCAAATGAGAGATAAAACGTCTCTCTTTCAACTAAGCAAGCAAATGAGAGAGATAAAACGTCTCTCTTTCAACTAAGCAAGCAAATGAGAGAGATAAAACGTTTCTCTTTCAACTAAGCAATGAGATAAATAAAACGTTTCTCTTTCAGCTAAGCAAGCAAATGAGAAAGATTAAACGATTCTCTTTCAACTAAGCAAGCAAATTAAACAGATAAAATGTTTCTCTTTCAACTAAGCCAGCAAATGAAACAGATAAAACGTTGCTCTTTCAACTAAACAAGCAAATTAAAGAGATAAAACGTTTCTCTTTCAGCTACGCAATGAGAGAGATAAAACGTTTCTCTCTTTCAACTAAGCATGCAAATTAGATAGATAAAACAGTTTCTCTTTCAACAAAGCAAGCAAATGAGAGAGAGAAAACATTTCCACATCAACGAGCTCCAACTAAACGCTATACAAAATAATGAAAGTACTGATAAAAAAGTAACACGAGTCCTCTACAGATCCCAAACCCGCATCTCTCCAAGAGCATTCCGGCAGATGAAATATTGAAGAGGACGCCATTATGGGTCTTGCAAAGATAAACAGCAGCAAATTACTTCAACAATTTTGTTTCCTGGCAAGATAGGTGTGGTAAATGTCAGCAGTTGACTGCTTGCCACAATTTTACCTTGCCTAAATGAAATACATAACGAGTTTTTAACAGCGTATAACCTTACATGAAACTCTCAGTCACGGCCCGGTGGTCAGCCTGTGTTGTCGGCACCTATAGCGGTGCTGCCAGACGCACGATTATGGTTAATTTTAACCTTAAGTAAAATAAAAACTACTGAGGTTAGATGACTGGAATTCGGTATATTTGATGAGTGGAGGGTGGATGATCAACACAGCCATTTGCAGCTATCTAGCCTCGGTAATTTTCAAGATCTGAGGTCGGACAGAAAAGTGCGGACGGACAAACAAATAGCGATCTCAATCGTTTTCTTATGCAGAAAGCTAACATGGTAACTGAATAAGATCTGGAAGGCAGTTGAACAGATGTACAATCTCTCTATGCGCATCTTTTCAAGACGATCTGTAAATCAGTCAGATTTGAATGTCATCCACAACATACGACAGGTGGATGGTATCCAGACATACAGACAGATCGACAGATAAACAGACATATACAAACGAAAGAAATTATAGTTCCTCTACTTGTATTTATGGGACCAATTATGTTTGTCTCTGAAAGCGCTACGTAAGTTGCCACTTACACCTTTTTTTTTATTTTTCTTTTATTTCACCCAAAGATCATGTGTGGCCAAAAGTAACTATCCATCGATACCCCATTAATAAGCATTCATAAGGTGTTAGAAAAGTGATTAAGGCTTACACTTGTTTCTGTTTTAATCAGAAAACAATTATTTCTTCTTTAATCATTAAATATAAATCAATCCCGGCCGCCAGCCTTTGGCACTAGAGCCTGACATGAAATGTGACCGGTACTTTCAGGATGTGAGCCTTTTCGACGTGTATAAATTTAGGGTACGTTTTGAAACACGACTCCGCCTCGTACTTCTTTTGATGCCTTTGGACAATGAATTCTACAAATTGCACGAATTTATTTATTAATGACAATCGGAAAATGTTATCACCATTACTGCTGTTATAGTGTAGATAGAAGTGTCACAAAAACAAACAACTGCTGTTATAGTGTGGATAGAAGTGTCACCAAAACAAACAACTGCTGTTATAGTGTAGATAGAAGAGTCACAAAAACAAACAACTGCTGTTATAGTGTAGATAGAAGTGTCACAAAAACAAACTGCTGCTGTTATAGTGTAGATAGAAGTGTCACAAAAACAAACAACTGCTGTTATAGTGTAGATAGAAGTGTCACAAAAACAAACAACTGCTGTTATAGTGTAGATAGAAGTGTCACAAAAACAAACTGCTGCTGTTATAGTGTAGATAGAAGTGTCACAAAAACAAACAACTGCTGTTATAGTGTAGATAGAAGTGTCACAAAAAACAAACAAGACACTAAATGCACGACATCCTGTATCAACACCGGATGCCTTCTGGACCATGAATTCTGCAAATTACACGCGTTACCTTAAAAGAGACTAGCGCATTAATGACAATTATTACTTAAAAGAGAGAATAGCACAATAATGACATTTATTAATATTTTATTTTCATAACTGTTTATATTACAGTAGATGATGGTACCGTAAAACGGAAAGGCACAAAATGCATGATTCCCTCTTTACCAACTTTACGCAGAAGCAGAAGCTTATTTAAACTGAAAATAGACAAAGGAAAACCATTAAAACAAGAGCGTCCAATT
This sequence comes from Macrobrachium nipponense, assembly GCF_015104395.2. NCBI lineage: Eukaryota > Metazoa > Arthropoda > Malacostraca > Decapoda > Palaemonidae > Macrobrachium > Macrobrachium nipponense. The sequence continues at coordinate 9,284,438 of NC_087213.1, read as the reverse complement.
TCTACATCTCGTGAATCGGCAGTACGTACACGGCAGAAATCTAATCTGGGATCAGGAAAGCAAAAGATAATGTCTTGAATAATCTTATTAGACCAATTATCTTTCCCAATAACAATCTCCCCTCTCTCGGAAAGGTGGAGAACCTAATTACTGCTGTGATAAAGAGCAGGTGAAGAGGAATTCACAGGTCCGGAAGTAAACCCTGACAGAGAGAGAGAGAGAGAGAGAGAGAGAGAGAGAGAGAGAGAGAGAGAGAGAGAGACTATAATTACCTTCTCCCATGGAATGTTTTTGCTTCGTCAGCAAAACTTAACCTCCAGGATTTCCAGTAACGGTTGATTAAGAAGTTATGCCGAAATTAAAAATTGAGCATTTTTACTTCACAGAAATGATCTGATTCCAACGACTGACTAAAAACGTGTTTTGTATTTCTATTAGTTTTTCAGCACACCACATACATACATACATACATACATACATACATACATACATACATACATCACATACATACATACATACTACATTATACTATATATTATATTATATCTATCTATATCTATATATATTATATATATATATATCCCCCCTCCCTAAACAAAATTCTTGGAAAAAGTGAAAATTTGATTGTTTTACTGATGAGGTTAGTCAGACTCGCGACTTAAAGTACAATTAATAAGTTTACAAAAGCCTCTTTTTCATCTTAGTCTTAAAACTTCCCGAAGAGCTGAACGTGATCAATGACATTGTACAGCGGAACAATACGTGAATCAGTTGTTCTTGACTAATATGAAAAGAAATCCAAAGCATTTACAGCGTGTAAAAAATACAGATTAAATCGTGAATAATTTCATTACCAGGTTTCACTACTTTTGCAATGCATGTGACACTGGCTTACCAGTTGAATTCTGTCCACCTATAAATTTCGGTCAACACTAACGTGAACCGCCCCCCGCCCCGTGGGGTAGCGCCGTCGGTGCACCTAAACCTCATGTGGTACATTACTTAAGGTTCTTTGCAACGTCCCTTCGTCCCCTAGCTGCATCCCCTTTTCATTCCTTTTACTGCACCTCCGTTCATATTCCCTTTCTTTCATCTCACATTCCACGCTCTCCTAACGATTGTTTCATAGTGCAGCTGCGAGGTGTTCCTCCTGTTATACATCTATAACCTTTTACTCTATACTTTCCTTTCAGCGCTGATTGACCGCTGAATGACATCACAGGCCCAGCATTGGACCTTTGGCTTAAATCTTATTATACTGTTATTAACCCTAGACGTTAGTTTTTATTCCTGTTAAAAGCATACCACCACAACGAGAGGGCCTCGACGAGGCATTCTGTTTCCTAATGTAAACAGAGTTGAAAATGTATCTGCCATCAGGCGTTATACATTAAATGTCTGCAAGTATACTCGAATGGATAGCATTATACGGTGAGTCAAATGTATAATGTAATTCATATATACGCTTGGAAGAAGAAAATATATAGGTATGGCTAACGCACAAAATATGAGCCTTTAATTATATATATATATATATATATATATATATATATATATATATATATATATATATATATATATATATAAGAATGCGTAACATAAATCATGAAATTATGACGAATGGACTGGCCTTTCGGTACAGAATGACAGAGGAGGTCAAAATTAGTATACACCATTGTCTCAAACTACTTAGAATAGAACTTCCATCGGATAAGCCTTGAAGGATCTAGAAAAATACTGAAGGAGGTGCTGCCTTCAATCAGGATTAAATTTCATGACTGAGATGAGTTCAACTTTAACAACTTCCTTAAAGTTGACGTATCTCCACGAACGAAAAACAAAAGACGCCCCCCCCCCCACCCTCGACTCGAATTCTAACCCTGAATCTGAAAATCTATGAAACGTCAAAGTGGTACGAAATTTTAAAGCCGATGAGAGGCGGCGAAGACACAACAACGACCTCGACTGAATCAGACACAAGTCCCCTGTGCAACATAAGTCTCACATGAATTTTGAAGCCTGGTAGATTTACTGAATAGTTCAGCTATTATTATTATTATTATTATCATTATCATTATTATTATTATTATTATTATTATTGTTATTATTGGAAAAGTAATTCCACACTAGTATGTCTGTTTGATATTGTTATTTAAAATATAAAGGAGAAAACTTTTGAAGACCAGCACGGTCATCGAAAGCTTTCTGCTTTATATTTCAAATAACAAAATCAAACAGACATACTATGGTGGATTTACTTTTCCATTTTATTGACTCATTTGATTATGAGTTTTCTTTGGATTATTATTATTATTATTAAAACGAAACTATAATCAGAACTATTGTCTTTCTTCTTATCCAGATTATGCACATCGGCCAGCTCTTAGCAGATATCAGCCCTGAAGAAAAGAGACTACTGAGAAGAATTGAGTGGACCTTGAACAAAATCAGTTCCACCGATGCTGCCATTCTTTTCAACAGAACTACAACAAAAACAAAAACAACAAAAATAAAATAAAATAATAATAATAATAATAATAATAATAATAATAATAATAATAATAATAATAATAATAATAATAATAATACTGACACTGATGGCATTCAAATATTATTTTTTTTTTTTTGCTCTATCACAGTCCTCCAATTCGACTGGGTGGTATTTATAGTGTGGGGTTCCGGGTTGCATCCTGCATCCTTAGGAGTCCATCACTTTTCTTACTATGTGTGCCGTTTCTAGGATCACACTCTTCTGCATGAGTCCTGGAGCTACTTCAGCCTCTAGTTTTTCTAGGTTCCTTTTCAGGGATCTTGGATCGTGCCTAGTGCTCCTATGATTATGGGTACGATTTCCACTGGCATATCCCATATCCTTCTTATTTCTATTTTCAGGTCTTGATACTACCATTTTTTCCCTCTCTTTCTCTTCAACTCTGGTGTCCCATGGTATTGCGACATCAATGAGTGATACTTTCTTCTTGACTTTGTCAATCAACGTCACGTCTGGTCTGTTTGCACGTATCACCCTATCCGTTCTGATACCATAGTCCCAGAGGATCTTTTGCCTGATCGTTTTCTATCACTCCCTCTGGTTGGTGCTCGTACCATTATTACTGCAAGATTCTCAAGGTAGCTGATGTTTCTTGCACAGGCTCCAGTGGAGGGCTTTTGCCACTGAATCATGCCTCTTTTTGTACTGGTTCTGTGCAAGTGCCGGGCATTCGCTTGCTATGTGGTTTATGCTTTCATTTTTCGTATTGCACTTCCTACATATGGGAGAGATGTTATTTCCGTCTATCGTTCTTTGAACATATCTGGTTCTTAGGGCCTGATCTTGTGACGCTGTTATCATTCCTTCAGTTTCCTTCTTTAGCTCTCCCCTCTGTAACCATTGCCATGTGTCATCGCTGGCTAGTTCTTTAGTCTGTCTCATGTATTGTCCGTGCATTGGTTTGTTGTGCCAGTCCTCTGTTCTGTCTGTCATTCTCCTGTCTCTGTATATTTCTGGGTCTTCATCTACTTTTATTAGTCCTTCTTCCCATGCACTCTTTAGCCACTCGTCTTCACTGGTTTTCAGATAATTGCCCCAGTGCTCTGTTCCGATGTTGAGCAGTCCTCTATACTTAGTAGTCCTCTCCCTCCTTCCTTTCGTGTTATGTATAGGCTGTCCGTATTTGCTCTTGGGTGTAGTGCTTTGTGTATTGTCATATGTTTCCTGGTTTTCTGATCTATGCTGCGGAGTTCTGCCTTCGTCCATTCCACTATTCCTGCGCTGTATCTGATCACTGGCACTGCCCAGTGTTTATGGCTTTTATCATATTTCCGGCGTTGTTGAGTTTTGACTTGAGTATCGCCTTGAGTCTCTGCATATATTCTTTCCTGATCGTGTCCTTCATCTCTTGGTGTTTTATATCCCCTCCTTCCATTATTCCCAGGTATTTGTATCCTGTCTCAATCTATGTGTTTGATGTTGCTCCATCTGGTAGCTTTATCCCTTCAGTTCTCGTTACTTTGCCTTTTTGTATGTTGACTAAGGCGCATTTTTCTATTCCAAACTCCATCCTGATGTCCCCAGATACAATCCTTACAGTCTGGATTAGGGTATCTATTTCCTTGATGCTCTTACCATACAGCTTGATGTCGTCCATGAACATCAGATGGTTGATTCTGTTACCTCTTTTCTTGAGTTGGTACCCGGCATCCATCTTCTGTAGTACTTTTGTCATGGGAATCATGGCTACTACGAAGAGTAGTGGGGACAGTGAGTCGCCCTGGAAGATCCCTCTCCTGATATTAACCTCTGCTAGTCTTACTCCAGAGCTTGTAAGTATTGTATTCCAGTTGCGCATTGTATTTTTGAGGAAGCTGATGGTGTTTTCCTCTGCCCCATATATTTTCAGGCATTCTATTAGCCATGTGTGTGGTATCATGTCGAAGGCTTTCTTATAGTCTATCCATGCCATGCTTAGGTTGGTTTCCTTCTCCTACTGTTCTTCATTACCATTTTGTCTATCAGGAGCTGGTCTTTTGTGCCCCTACACTTCCTTATGCAGCCTTTCTGTTGGTGGGGGATGGTGTTGTTATTATTATTATTATTATTGTTATTATTATTATTATTATTATTATTATTATTATTATTATTATTATTATTATTATTATTGTTGTTGTTGTTGTTGTTGTTGTTGTTGTTGTTGTTGTTGTTGTTGTTTAGAACATGAACCTTATTCATATAGAACAAGCCCAAAGGGCCCACTGACTTGAAATTTAAGCTTCCTACGAATATGACGAAGGTAATAGGATATACAGATAGAAGAGATACATAAATTAACAAACCAAAAAATATAAACATAAAAATGTAAGTGAATTATAGTAATACCAGGAGAGATGAATGGAGCAAGAATGTTAAATACAGGAGACTCACTTAGAAATATTATCAGATCAAATGCATGCAACATTGTTCCACATCTGGCAATTGCGAAAAGACGGTCAAAGGAAAGACCCAAAAACAACGCAAAAATCTCAAGAGAATGATATAAAGATCCAAAGGCCCAAATCATACCGTTTTGCATTATTTGAAAATTAAATATGGCGGTATAACCTAGCTAACTGATTTAGGAACTGCAAAATAATGATTATAAAAATAGTCAAGCCGTATATGAAGTTCAGATTGAATCGATGAAATAAGGCTGTCAATAAGTAAGCATAGAAAGGTGGAGGAATACATTCAGCAGAGTAAAGCACATAACATACGTTGTCAGATGCAAATCTTTTATATTTTTTTTTTTTTTTTCTAATTAAAAAACTTACATAGGCAGCGAGTCGTCTTGACCTTGCAATTCAATCTAACCTTGAATTTTTTTCAAAACAATGAACTGATACTCATGCCATATTTTCACATTCCATTTGATATGTTTTTAAAGTTTACCCGAAATACTCGAAACCCGTAAAAATGTTGCATATTTATATAGAAGGGTTTAAAATGGTTAGCGTAAATAATCCTAAACCGACAGAAACGTACATAATATGCTTGCATAACTGGCTGCATTTGCATTTTCTTAAAGCATATGTCTTGAGATTCGTAAAGACCAAAAAGGCTTTTTCAGATTTTACAAGATAAATCTCTTAAACTTCACGCATCCTTTCATCCCTATTCTATCCCAGGTAATATACCTTCCGGACAACGAAGAGGAAAAATAAGAAAAGAGATCTCTTAAGAGGCCACCCAGGAATATACCTTCCGGAACGAAGAATAATAAGAAAGAGGTCTCTAAAGAGGCAAACAAAGGGAATATGACCCTCACTAGTTTTCTAGGATGGGTGATTGACTCTTTCGTACTCCGTCAAAAGGCCGACCCACACAATCAATCGACCGAGATAAATTGAACACGTTTTGACAAGCTGGTATCACCTATAGAGCTTCCTCGTCACATTCCATCTCGATGGAAAATCTTCAAAAGAAGTTACACTCTCAATGTAATATTTTTTAAATCATATAGTCATAATAAAGCTAAAAAAAACACACACACACACAATCAAATCATCATTCTTTTAACACTGTCATCGTACTTTGGCCATCTTCGTGAGAAAGGATCTTTCCCGGGGATGAATGCAACTGCAGAGCGGATAGGAAACAAATAAAATAGATACAAATAAATAAAAAAAATGTAAATAACAAAAAGAAAGAGCAATAAGATCAAATGAAAAGATGTATTGTTCAACAGAAGTAGGTCTCACATCGTGAGAAAGGGTTTTATAAATATTCAGGCGCCTCTTTTATGAACTGAAATTGCGAGGAAGGTGAAAAGCCACTTCATCAAAACCATTACAGAGCAGTAATTATCACGTGACATTTCAGCAGCGCAGAGGAAAACTGATGAAGTCTAAAGCGCTAATACTATTAGTCATGGCACCCACTTCCCAATGAGCCGAAATAATGGCACTTGAAAACACAAAAAGCCCATTATTTCCCTTACCTTCAGATCACAACGACCATTTTCCCCAATGCATTTTTGAAAATCCTTCGCTCCATCGCCATCTATCGACAAACTTTACGTAAATTTCTTATTTCCTTCAGGAAGGCACACACACACACACACACACACACACACACAAATGTACCCTGGTTTCAAAGTACAGGGAAGAAGTCACAAGAGGAAAAAGAGAATATTAACATCGGTGATAAATTTGTGATATGTTCAAGTACAAAAATGAATGACTGACAAACCTTTTAAAGAAAATAAAAACTGAAATAACCTTTTCGCAGGAAATAACAGCAATAACCTTAACAACACAATAAACTGTCAAGATACAAATTGCGAACAAAATGAAAAATAATAAGAAATACACGTGAAACTCTTTACAATAACCGAGATTCAAACAAAGATAGAAATTATAAAATAAAATAAAATTCGCCTCTCTCGAAGCCTAGCCTATGCTGAATGTTATCAATAACTTCAATGCAATGAATGCAACATTCACAGCAATGAATAATGAGGGAGGGATAAATTTCCGTCTTCTTGCCTCCACACGAATTGCTAATTAGGACACAAAGGGCCATCGGCAGAACGAAAAGGCCACCTGGCGAGCTGGAATACATTTCAGGTGTGTGTGGTGGAATTCATTGAGTGTGTATGTGCGTGTGTGAGCTGGAATACCTTTTTTGTGTGCGAGTGTGTGAGTGTTTGTGTGTGCTGGAATACCTTGTCAGTGTGTGTGTGTGTGTGTGTGTGTGTGTGTGTAGTACGGAGGTGGGGGGAAGATTAGGAGTAGTAGTGATAGTAGAATTACATAAAACCGGAAGCAGTCTCATGACGCCTTTCGACGTGACTGAACGAACCCACAAAAATAAACCTGCAGCTGCCACCCCCCCCCCCCCCAACCCTCGGGGATTTCTCGCATGTAGAAAGTTTGCACTTCGGGCTAGATTGCTATAACAGCTCACTACATAGGTTTATATTTCAGTGATAACGAAATAAATATACCTGCCTTCATTTCTAGCTGTACTGCTTAATATTTCTATGAGCTTGCTGATGGGGATTTCCAAAATAAAACAAACACATTATATGTTTAATGTCTTCATAGAATTGGAAGTTACATTAACGTAACGTTTACCGTTTGCAGATATATTACAGTATTTTAATGTTCATATTCAATGCAACCAGTGATACTAGCGGTATATCGAAATATTCGCAAGCAGCTCACTTGTAAAGCCATTCTGTCATAATAACAGTTAAAGAGTTAAAATTTGTACTTTTGCATTACAGGCCTCATGAACGAGTTGCAGACGTCATGAGCATGACGGTGCAAGCGGTGCGGTGTATGGTGCAGCACAGCGCGAGGTCTCTTGTTGTTGTTTTAGATTAAGCTGGCCTTATGCCAGCACGGGCTCTTGCTCATAGAGCAGCCCGTAACAACATAAGGTCTCCGCCAGACACACCAACTCCTCCCTCATCGCCTTCATTACCGCATGTCTTCGACGACTTCACTACCCATCGATGCCATTCGTCGCAAGATCTACGACAAATTTGATGGTGAGGAGATCTTCGCTATCGGCACCATTACGAGGGAATTGAGGATGGCGAACATCATCCCAGAAGAAACCTGGCAGACGTCGGTGTGGCGAATCATCCCAGAAAAGAAACCTGGCAGAACGTCGGTGTGGCGACTAATCCACGAGAAGGGATTCCGATACAAGACCTCACAGAGGAAGAAGATGTAAGTGAAGAAGGAATCCCTGGATATAGTGTGCAGCCGGATCGTCGCTCTCTGGGCACTCAAACAACACCTGGAAGAGGGTAGGCAGGTGATTTACCAGGATGAGACGTGGTTTGCACGTGGTCTCATTCCTAGACAGATGCTTGGATATTTACAACCAATGTTGAAGAAATTGAACAAGTTCAAGGTTACATTGCCTTAATCAATCAATTCTGGTACTTCATTATATTACCCAAAATTACCGGACGGTCTAAACCATGCTGTGCCAAAAAGATCAAGAAGATACAGCTGATATATAAAAAGCTATTCAAAAAAACCTACGCGACAACGGACTTGAAATGGTTAGTAGCTGGTGACAAAACCTCGTAGCAGGTTGAACCGCTGCCACTGGTGGATTCAACCTGAAGGAGCTGATCACTTGATGCTAAATCTAAGATAAACTACACCGCCCCCCCCCCCCCCCCTCATTTTTTTCTTTTTGAACAGCCAGTTAAATGTAGAGAGCAAGCAATAAGCTCGGATTCAAAAAGTTCCGGACGGTGTGTTGATCGTAAGGTGATTGCACCTACGTGATCTTTTGCACTTACGTGATGTCTCTCTCTTCCAATTATCTAACAAACCCCCGTCCCATCGCACCGCTCCCCCCCCCCCCACCCCTCCCCCCCCCCTCCACCTCACCGCCTCCCCCACAAGGTACCGATATTAAACTGAATAACCTACAGGTAATTAATATATAAATGGAATAACCTATAAGATAATGAATAAGTAAAGAGAATAACGCACAGGATATTTAAAAAGTAAAAGGAATAACCTATAGGATATTCAATAAGTAAAAACCATACAGGATATTTAATTAGCAAAAGGCATAAACTTCAGGATATTTAATATATATCCACAATAACCTTCAGGATACTTAATAAGTAAAGGGAACAACCTACAGGCAAATTAATGAGTAAAGGGAATAACCAACATGATATTTAATAAGTAAAACTTGGCATAGCTTTGAACTAAACGGTATAGATTCTAAGTAGTAACTAGATTAATGTAATAATCCTTGAGCGTTTCATATTGGAAATGTGATCATCTTTGAACGTTTCGTATTGGAAAAGTGTTCACATTACCGTAAGCCCCACCAACTCCCCCCCCCCCCCCAACCCCCACTCCCTTTTATCGTCATAGGACTAGCCTTAACCTAGACATACTCGTACCTATAGCTTCAGGTTGAACCGCTGCCATTGGTGCATTCAACCTGAAGGAGCTGTATCAGAAGGTTACGTACGCGACCAAGGCCCTTGGCGAGAACACCAGCAATAATAATAATAATAATAATAATAATAATAATAATAATAATAATAATAATAAGTCTTACTGAAAGATATTGCTGCATCAGCTGCATTCAACTTGTAAATAGTCTTCTCTATTTTTCTAAAAACAGCTTTCTCTCTGCTACTACAACTGGCGAGTATTGCGCCGATATTACTCATCCGGAGGAGTCAATTTCAGGGATAATGCTTACAAATATATTGATTTGTCACAGTAAATGAACAAACAGATCAAAATATAAGTGGCTAACGTTTCTCTCGGTATCATCCGAGCATGATCACGGCAGTGGGTCGGAGCAGACTGTAGATGCTGGCAGAATCTACTCCATGTATAGTGGTAGGTCATTTCATTGATAAATAATAATAATAATAATAATAATAATAATAATAATAATAATAATAATAATAATAATAATAATAATAATAATAATTTCGGTTTAGGGCCATATACATGGAATATGCAAAGTAGAGACAATACAATGCACATAATCCAAAATCTAGACGCACAAGATAAATTTATAAAAATGACAATAGGCATTATCCAGAAAGTTGTCGAAGTTGTAGTAAAAATAGTATTCATAATAAGGGCAATGACAATAATAATTTTGCGAATAATAGTAAAAATATTAAAAATTATAATTTTTCAAAAATAGATTACATGAAATTGATTTCCGGAAGGGACCTTAGTTGGCTACAGAAGTCAGGTCCAAAATACTGAATACAAAAAGTGAACAATCTCAATAATTATATTATACTTTCCTAAGAGTCATCAAAGGTTATCCCGTTTTCTATAGGTCTGACTCTCATACCATCAGCTGAGGGAAAGACAGGTCTAAAATCAATTTCTTGGATAGGTAACTTATACTGGAATGAGATTAGTTTAAATAACTATTCTGCTTTCATCTTTCAGTCTAGCGAGACTCATACAATCGTTTCTTTCCAATGTATTGTTTTTAATAAATTCAATTTTAAGTGTTTCCACAATAATATAGATGTATATGCAATCTTATAAAAAAAAATCTGCGATATAAATAAATGAAGTATCATTGCAGAATTAATAACTGCGCGTCCTGTTTTGAATATCAGGTTAGCAAAACGAGGACAAGCAACAATCTTGTTTTTCCCCAAGTCTGGAAAATCTGGAAGAGGACACCTCAATTCTTGTGCAAAAAAAAGAAAAAAAAATCATATATATATTTTACTGTATTATTCGCTCACAAACTCATAAACAACACGGAATCTGGGAAATAGCATCTGGTCTATTCTAATTCTTATATACGAAGGCTTACAATTCCGAAAAACGTTAAAAGAAATATAATAAAAATGCCTGGAGTCCAATCAAATTGTACGAACAGTAACGTGGGGAAACACTTGTTTCTCGTTCCAAACATCTGCTGAAGTAATACGATATTGCCTATTTCTACCGCTGGAATTCTGGATGTTGATGAATTTCAGTCCTGCACTGAAGTCTTATTCGTGTTGATGACCTCAGACGTACGGACGGAGGATAAGAATTGGAACTGGAATATAAAATTTGGGCCAAAGGCCGGGCGCTGAGAACTATGAGGTCATTTAGCGCTGAAATGGAAGTTGCGAATGTAAAGGTTTTAAAGGTGTAACTGGAGGAAACCCTCGCATTTGCACAATGACGCAACTGCAAGGAATGAGTGGAAATTAAGATGAAAGAATATGATTGGAGGTACAGTAAAGGAAATGAAAGGGGTCTAAGCTAGAACTTTCAGTAAGGATTACAATGCACTGTGACTTTGGTGGTAGATTAATCCATTTCCACGTTTCTGTTTGTGATGGGAAGTTGGTTATATTGGCTTTCTTCACGGGAGGAAATCAAAGAGAGGAATAAATACTAATGATGAAAATAAGGCTCAGAAGTATGATGAATTCAAAGAAATTATGGAAACTCGATTTTTGCTGTAATAATTATTATTCGTCATCGTCATGAAAGGAAGCCCGTCATAATATACGCACACGATATATGTACGAGATATATATACGTATATATATATATATATATATATATATATACATATATACATACATATAATATAAACATACATACATACACGGCAAGCGCGTCACAATACGCATACAATATATAACTTGATGTATAGTTCTCTCTCTCTCTCTCTCTCTCTCTCTCTCTCTCTCTCTCCTCTCTCTATATATATATATATATATATATATATATATATATATATAACATACATACATACATACATCCACATACATACATATATATATATATATATATATATATATATATATAGTACATACATACATACATGCAGAAAGTCCGATAAATGATCCCTTCACTCGTACGTACTTTAACCGATTCGGGAAATGGAATGCAATCAAGCCCCAAATGGCAATCTCCCTTCCAGGCCTCATCATGGAAAGCGAGCGAGCAACAAGCAGACCCCCTGAAATCCAACCAATTATTTGGATTTCAGCCAACGCCATATGATGTCCATCTCAAAACAATGTATAAATCGTTCTATTAAGCTATGGGTCGTGACAAGAAAATCCTCATTGCAAGTCCCAATTACTGATAATATCCTTTACCCAGAACTCCAGATATTCCCAAACAGGCAATGAATAATAATTTATTTTAAAAATCGTAAAAAAAAAATCATTCCTAGAGTTTTATCCCATAAACTCCAGAATTCCAACTGGACTTCGTAGCGCCCAAGATCAAAACTAATTTTTTAAATCTCAAAAAAATTTCCATTCCCAAAGTTTTATCCCATAAACTCCAGAATTCCAACTGGGCTTCGTAGCACCCAAGATCAAAATTAATTTTCTAAATCTTAAAAAAATGTCCATTCCCAAAGTTTTATCCTCTAAACTCCAGAATTCCAACTGGACTTCGTAGTGCCCAAGATCAAAACTAATTTTTTAAATCTCAAAAAAATTTCCATTCCTAAAGTTTCATCCCTCAGGCTCCAGAATTCCCACTGGACTTCGTAGCCCCAAGGATCAAGATGAAATCGATCTTGGTTACATCAGGTCAGTTACTTTAAAATGACCAGGCATTATGAATGATCATTATGTGTGTCTTGTTTTTTTCCTAAGAATTATTGCTGTGGCAAGTACTGGTGACGAGTTCATTAATCTCACATTGTATGTTCATTTTGATCTTTTACTCCATTTACTGATGGTATATCTATTTTAAGGCGAGACCTTTTTACATTGGGAATTTATGAAGCCTTTTGTGGACCTCTGGACTCTGGAATAACGAACGAAACGAATAGGTCGAGTGTTGATATGCAACTTCCATCGGTTTTCGACCTCAAACCCAAACAATCGAGTGAGAGATGCAAAGAATATATTTATAGTAACGGATATCTAAGCTGCAATACTATAGCTATACTTATGGATACCTAAGTTGCAATGGATATAGCTATACATATGGTGGATATCTGAACTGCAATGGATATAGTTATACAAATGGATATCTAACCTGCAACAGATAAAGTTATGCTAATGGACACCTAAGCTGCAATGAATATAGTAATAGTAATGGACATCGAAGCTGCAATGGATATAGTTATACTAATGGATATCTAAACTGCAATGGATATAGTTATTCTAATGCATATCTAAACTGCAATGGATATAGTTATTCTAATGGATATTTAAACTGCAATGGATATAGTTATTCTAATGCATATCTAAACTGCAATGGATATAGTTATTCTAATGGATATCTAAACTGCAATGGATATAGTTATTCTAATGGATATTTAAACTGCAATGGATATAGTTATTCTAATGGATATTTAAACTGCAGTGGATATAGTTATTCTAATAGATATTTAAACTGCAATGGATATAGCTATTCTAATGGATATCTAAACTGCAATGGATATAGTTATTCTAATGGATATTTAAACTGCAATGGATATAGTAATATTAATGGATATTTAAACTGTTATGTATACAGTAATATTAATGGATATTTAAACTGCAATGGATATAGTAATATTAATGGCTATTCAAACTGCAATGGATAGAGCAATATTAATGGATATTTAAACTGCAATGGATATAGGAATATTAATGGATACCTTTTATACTCATGGATATCTAACTCTACTGAGCTATCCCCTTTCAAAATAATGTATGTTAATGTAAGTTCCAGTGACCGTGACATTCAAAAGAATTACTAAACAGTTAAATGGGCATGAAAGGCCATTTGAAAAATGAAGACAAAAGCTTGTAATTATGATAAATGCAATCAAAATGAAACTGTGGTCTTTGCATAAAGATGTCAGGGAATTAGATCGGCTTTCGTTAATGGCTTCCAAGGATATTATGTTTGCTCGAGTCGACGGAAAAGGATTAGACGCTATCTCACTAACGTGATTCAAGGGAACTGGTTTGGTTTTGACTAAATTTACAATAAATTAGGCTATAGTTTAAATTACAGAAATGCCAATTATTCTAGAGGATTTCCGCTGCCTGTTGGGCTTCCGTTGAAGTAAGTAGTGAATGATTAAGTGCGTCTTGGTTAGTCGACTGTCGTGGGTCGCATCCAAGTAATGAATGATTATGTATTTTTTGGTTAATCGACAGTGGTGGGTTGCATCCAATGTTGAATGAAGGTATTGGACTAACAATGCTGAAAAAACTCATGCTATCACCGTGTCTATTAATAAAGTTTGTGAACATACACACAAACACACACACAGATATATATATATATAATATATAGTATATATATATATATATATATATATATATATATATATATATATATGTGTGTGTGTGTGTGTGTGTGTGTGTGTGTGTGTGTGTGTGTGTATACACAAACTTTATCAATAGACACTGTGATAACATGAGTTTTTTTTCGGCATTGTTAGTCATATAATAGATATATATATATATATATATTTATTTATAATATATATTAATAGATATATATATAATATATACATATATATATTATATATATTATATATATATATATATATATCTATATATATATATATATATATGTATATATAATCTAGACACCGGATGGTGGTTGATTCTATTTAATCTGCCACATACTAGAAAGGGCAAGGGCAACGTATGAAAGGCAGTAGGCCTAGTGTAATCACCGATCTCTGAAGGACCGAGACCACCAGAAAATACCTGACGAAGCCTCGTCAGGCAGCCGACATAACGCCCACCCCTCCCTTACACTTTCCCTTCCCCCAGACAGAATCCCCAGTTCCGACGGGATGCAATTCAAATCAGTCTGGGGATGAGAACACCTTTCAAAAACCGTTTAGAGCCTGAGCCTCCCGGGTCCGTGGATTCTCCATCCAGAAGGATCAGAGGAAAACCGATACCGCCCTGTTTCAGGCTGCCTGGAAACTGCTCCTTGTAGGAATTGATGAAATCGGTCAATGAAACCCTTACGACGAAGAACTGATCAAACTTAAAAGTTTTTCTCACTCGGTTTCATACATTCGAAATGTTGTATGAAATATTATTTGATATATTATTTGTATGAAGGAATAATTACAAAGTACAGGTTTCCCTCAGTCCATATTTTCATTTCTTCAAAGTGTAAGTGGTTAAATAACAATTATCAAGCATAATAAATTACTGAGTGAATGGATATCATATGGAACTGTTCCTCTCAATAAGGTGAATTTTTGAATGAGTTGGATTTAGTATGTCAAAAGACGAAATGACAAAGCAAGTGCAGCACGGTCTTCATCAAAGTTTCGACATTTAGAGAGATTATTGTATAACACACAAACACGCACGCACACACACAAACACACACACACACACACACACAACACACACACTAATATATATATATATATAATATTTATTTATAAATGTTTAATATATATATTATAGTATATATAGACTCATATAGGTATAAAATGTTTAAATACATATATATAACATCTAATATATATATATATATAATATATATATATATATATTATATATCTATATATATATCAATATATTATGTATTAAGATTATATATTAGTATAATATATATAATATCCAATTATCTTAGATATTATTATCATAGATATATATATACCACAACATATAGTATTTATATATAATAGTTATATATCTATGATGATTAAACATATTCATAAATAGGTGAGTATATATATATATATATATATATATATATATACTAATGTATAACACACCCACTTACACACACACACACACTATATAGAAGGAATAACAAAATGTCCAAAGAAATAAACTGACTTAAAAAAAAAACTTTCTACTCTGCAACACACTCATCGATGTTTGAGCACATCGCCAGCGAGCAGGAACAAAATTATTAATGTTATCGACTTCCAAAACCTGGGAACAAAGAACACTGTTGTGAGAACAAAGGTGTTTGAACAATGACTTCACTCGCACGGAAAGAATTTAAAGGCGAATTATTCCGTGCAGTGTGAAAAAAGAATCTACATTATGCGCTGGGTTCAGGGCAACGAAAAATCAGCGGTTAGGTCACATGGTCAATATACGTTAGTCTGACAGCTTTAAGAAGTACCGGGAATGACTACGGCAAAGTAGGAAAGGCGACTGGGAAGAATTGTTACAGAATGATTTCAGAGGAAAGAGGGATATGATGTTACTCATCACATCACTGTGCTCACTTGATTTTTGTAGTAACTTGCGTCGACACAGAATTCATTAGTAAACAAAAAGTCGACTTGCACTGTGAACGTACAAACCGGTTTTGTTATATTAACCGGGTTTGTTCTCATAATACAAATCGGTTTTTTCATTCAAATTTCTTCGTTTTTTTTTTATTTTTTATTATTTTAATTCTGTACAGAACTTACCGTAGGCCCGATGAATTTATCAAATGAGATAATACTTGCAAAATTACATAATTTACTTTCCTTCAATCGTTAAAGAGTCTGCTCAACTTCAGTGTCGCCACAGCCGCATGTAATATAATATAATATTATATATATATATATATATATATATATATATATATATATATATATATATATATATATATATATATAGATATATATATATATATATATATATATATATATATATATATAGATAGATAGATAGATAGATAGATAGATATAATATATATATACGGATTGATTGATATATATAATATATATATATATATATATATATATATATATATATATTATATATATCTAGATATGAGAGAGAGAGGAGAGAGAGAGAGGAGATGAGAGAGAGAGAGAGAGAGAGAGCGTATTACTTTATCAATATCAATACAATAATACAATTAAGAGTACCCTCTCTCACTGTAAATGATTCGTGCACGATATAGTCACACGCACACACACACAAAAGCAACCATCAACAAATCTGCGAGCGCATACAGTAAACATTAACCTAAAGCGAGAGAGAAACTCACTCCCAATCGAATCCATATAAAGGCTCTTAAAATTCGGGAGATAATCCCTGCGACCCGTAATGGACTGGTAACTCCATGTGACATAACCATCCCCAGCCATCCGCGGGACACCTGTTAAAAACTCCGATGTAGGTGTAATCTACTTGCGCCTACCTCTGTCGTTACCAAGGGATCATATGACGTTCTCTCTCTCTCTCTCTCTCTCTCTCTCTCTCTCTCTCTCTCTCTCTCTCTCTCTCTCTCTCTCTCTCTGCTTCTATGTTCCTATTTAGTGTGGTGATGGACAGAAGTGGAAAAGTTGCGATGACAAATTAACGTACGAAGCCTTTCATAATATGAACAGCAAAAGTGTTTCTCTCTCTCTCTCTCTCTCTCTCTCTCTCTCTCTCTCTCTCTCTCTCTCCAAGATTAAAACTAGTTTCTGACCGGTTTGGAATTGTTGTTTGAACTTGAGCGAAGGAAACGGACAAGATAGGAGAAACAGAAATGATTCCGCTTGCTTAAAAATTAATAATTCATTAAATCAATTACCTTAGGGCACGAGGATAATTACTGACTTATATCACAACCTTTAATTTTACTAAAGGGAAGAAGATATATTAAAACACCTTGACATTTTCTTTGAATGTAAGACTTGATGATCATAATCAACACTCAGTAAAATTGCTAACTATAAAAAACTTTGATATTCTATGAATTTTATAATGAAATATATTGACTTAATCAATTATGATGATTTACATAGGTAAGGACACTCATTGGAATAATCAAATTGGAAAAGTACAAAAAATCCATGAATATTTTATAAAGTTGCAATTTAACGATAAATTGAAAAGGCACCGAGACATAAAGACACAAAAAGAAAGCACTCAGACTTGTGCGTATGTTGAGCAAAAAGAATTTGTGCATGTAATCTTTAATTACAAACGCATTACATGCAGAAATAAAGCATTTAGCACTCACTATACTACTAACGGGTATAGTTTTATACAAGAAGCTCTACCTGTGAAATCTGCAGGAAAGTATAATTCACGGTAAAAAAAAAATTACTATGAAGAAGCAAGATCAACCTGAGATGAATATTCGAAAAAGATTTCACACCCAAAGCAATTAAATGTCCAGAAAGCTATTAGATTAACTTCGTAAACTTTTTTGTTAATTCCGTTAGCCTCGTTCAAAATTTAAAAAATATGAAGGATAGACTCGTTTAAAATTAAAAAAAAATATGAAGGAAACAAAATATAAAAACCATTATCCCAAAATACGAGACATTTTTCTCCCTGGATTGGCGAGGACTATACGACACCCCCCCCCCCCCCCCACCCTTCCCCCCCGCCTCCCATGATTGCCTCAGTTGTTCCGGGCAAGACCGCAAAGCATTAGTGACATTCCTCAGGTTTCCCATCCCTGCCTGGCAGTGAAATGAGAACGAAAGGCGGTGGCAGGCTTTCTAACCGGGCTTTCCAGGTAGGCTTTCTAACCGGGCTTTCCAGGTAGGCTTTCTAACCGGGCTTTCCAGGTAGGCTTTCTAACCGGGCTTTTCCAGGTAGGCTTTCTGCACCGGGCTTTCCAGGTAGGTTTTTCTAACCGGGTGCTTTCCCAGGTAGGCTTTTCTGCCGGGGCTTTGCCAGGTAGGCTTTCTAATCGGGCTTTACAGGTAGGCTTTCTAACCGGGCTTTCCAGGTAGGCTTTCTGGAAGGCTTTCTAACCGGGCTTTCCAGGTAGGCTTTCTAACCGGGCTTTACAGGTAGGCTTTCTAACCAGGCTTTCCAGGTAGGCTTTCTAAACCAGGCTTTCCAGGTAGGCTTTCTAAACCAGGCTTTCCAGGTAGGCTTTCTAACTATGCTTTCTAGTTAAGACTTGCTAACTAGTCTTTCCAGCTTGGCATTATGAATAAGCTTTATAATTAGGCTTTTCAGCTAGGCTTTCTAACTACGCTTTTTAACTAGGCTTTCCAGCCAGGCTTTTCAGCTAGGCTTTCTAACTAGGTTTTTCAGCTAGGCTTTCTAACTAGGCTTTTTAACTAGGCCTTCTAATTAGTCTTTCCAGCTAAGCTTTCTAACTAGTCTTTTCAACTAGGCTTTCTAACTAGGTTTTTCAGCTAGGTTTTCTAACTAGGCTTTCTAATTAGTCTTTCCAGCTAGGCTTTCTAACTAGTCTTTTCAACTAGGCTTTCTAACTCGGCTTTCTAGTTAGTCTTTCTAACTCGTCTTTCTAGCTAGCCTTTCTAAATAGGCATTCTAAATAAGCTCTGTGGCCAGTCTTTTTTTTTTTGCTAGGTTTTATAACTAGGCTTTTTAACAAAGCTTTGTAGCTAGCTAGGCTTTCTAACTAATATTTCCAACTAGGCTTTGTAACTTGGGTTCCTAACTAGAATCTCTAACTAAACCAAGATGTCTTCCCTAGCATATGTGAACAGATAAGAAAATTGGCCGAATGCCAGCACTTTTGAGCGACAGTGGCACTCGGGACCAGAGAGAGAGAGAGAGAGAGAGAGAGAGCACAAGGCGACGGAGTCCATATGTTGAGGATATTGCATATACTTAATTAAATCAAATAACTTCCGTCGTACCACCATCCATGCTAATTTTCATTGATCATCTTCTTGTTTTCCATTTCCCTCATAATATTGTGTTTATTAACGAATAACTGCGAGTAAATAAGAAAACAAAATCAAAACTGGCTTTCATAGAGATACATCAATCCTAAAGATGACTAAGTACATATTATTTACCCTTAAATATTATTAACCTTTCAAGAATTACTCCAGAAGTTCTATAATTCATAATAATTGTATGTGTAATATGTAAAAACACAGGAATAAATAAATCAAGAAAGTAATACCTCTAGCCAAAAAATGGAGACATGCTTTTAATTAAGTTTTTTCAAATAAATTGTTTTTTTGTTGCCCAGTATTCATTTATTTCTGCATGGACTGCATTAATTTGTTTCTGCTTACCTTATAAAATCTAGTGTCCGAATAAAATTCGATATTGTTGTACAGATAATGTAGTACAAACAATTGTTGTAATGTGGTAGAGATAATTCTTGTACGGATAAATTTTGTACAGGTACCTTTTGTACAGGTAATGTGGAGATAATGAAAAATTAGGATAAAATCAGCTCTTTCTTGTAATACAGTTTTAAACAAATATTTTTTGTCTTTCGAGGATAAAGTTTTCCATGACAGCTGAATTAAAAAACTATGAATGTAAGATTGCGCTCCCATGTCTTGAAAAATCATATGAGGTTTTCAGAAATATTTTTCAGTGCTTCTCACATAGTCTAAATACACTGGAATACTTTCAATGGTGAGAATAATCTAACGAAAGTTTTCAACATCCACAAGATATTTTCTGGTGGTCTCCCTGTCCCACACCAAACAGGACTGGCTGAAGACAAGATCATTCACGATCATCGTCAGAAGTTTAAGCCAAGACCAGAGAAAGATGGTTTTCTATAGATTTCCAATTCTATGCTGCAGTATGAAGAAAACTATAGAAACCCACTTTGTCTAGGGGTCGACAACCTTTTGAAGAGTGCGGGCCAAATAGCTATGCAGTGTCTTGAAGGAGGGTCATGATATCAAATTCACTTTAAAGATCGTTCATCAGTGGCTTAAACTAGATAACAAAAGTTAGATAACTGGTGGCCAGGTGTTAATTCGGCGGCATGAATGACATCCCTCGCGGGCATAATGAAGCTCGCGGGCAGGTTTCCGACCCCTGGAATCAAGACTAAACTTAAACTTCTCAAGACATTCCAGTTTGCTGTGGAACAGAAATACCTCAATGAATGTCTTAAAGATGTGGAGAATCATTTGGCGAGATTATCCTCACCATAGTGGATTTAGGGTAAGTGAGAAGCATGAAAAGAATAGCTCTGAAAACTTTATATGACTTTTCAAGTTTTTAAGTGAATTTAATTCAAGATACAAACTAAACAACATCAGTATTCACGACTAAATCCCCCAAAATGGGAGCGACAGTGGCGCGTCTATTTAGGGACATAAGTGTTCAGGTTGCAGAAGATGATATGGATAGGAATGGAAAGGAACATGAAATTTAGGCCAAAGGCCAAGCGTAAGGACCTATGAGGTCAATCAACACTGTAAGGGAAATGGAGCGTAAAGAGGTTTTAAAGGTACCAGGAAAAAAACCTCGTTGTTGCGCTATTAAACAACTGATAGGAGAAGGTGGAAAATCAGAAGGAAGAAATATAATATGAACGGAGGTGCGGTAAAAGGAATGAAAGGATTTGCAGATAAGGGCCGAAGGGAAGCTGCAAATTACTTTAAAGTAATGCTTACAGTGCACCTCACGATATCATCCTACCCCCTCCCCCTCCAGGGAGAGATATAGCTGAGGGAATGCTTGAAACTTACCCACAGACACCACAATTTAAATTAAATAGTAATACTCTACTTAATGAAGAAATGATGCACATTTGAGATGCACCATCTTCTCAGCTCTTTCCTGATTAAAGACAAAGTGATCATCATTATTAGTTTAACCAAACCACTGAGCTGATTGATGGCTCTCAATAGGGCTGTTCCGAAGGATTAGAATGAAATGGAGTAAACTGAAGGAATAACTTAATCTACAACTTCAATTAGATACCGTAAACTCATACATATTTATTCTCTTCAAGTCCTAAAACGTAACTGTGCGCCATATGTAAACTAGGGCCTCTCGACTAAAGAGAAAATCTATAGTCAATTTTCCACAGTAAACAACTTGCCGTAACTACGGCAACTTCCGATCGAGAAGTCAGTCAATAAAGAGTTTGCATATCAAGTATGAAGAACTTGATGAAATCCGATTATAGATTGTTAATTGGACAATATCTTTCAATTTGCAAATTATTCTTGGAAGTATCGAACATACATGCTCGAGTGCTTAACGGTTGCTCCTTAATTAAGTTACAAGAAAAGAATAAGACTAATTTATACGTTTAAGTTAGAGTTAAAAAAAATTATTATAATAATAACGACACAAGTTGATATAAATTGACCCGACGACAACGTAATTTGCATACGAGGTGCATGATACATTTCAGCACACATTTCTCGAGTAACGTATATTTTCTAAAACTAATTTCCAAATTGTCCCGTGAAGGAAATTCTAACATAATTTCATATCCGTTCTTAACGCTTATCAAGGTTAGCCATTATGGAAAATTATTCAGCTTGTAGGATGAAAAGAAATCTTTTTCTCTCGCAACAAAACTCCAATCTTTCTTGAAGAGTTTAACGTTTAAGGCGCAGACATAAGGCTATGAAATTCTAAAGGAGTAAATGACAAAAAATAAAAAATAAAACCAAAGAATGAGGCCAGGAGAGGGACAAAATGTTACCCAGAGACGGACATCATCATCATCATTCTCCCCATTCAATCAAGTTTGGTCACCCAACTGAGAAATTGTTGGCCCGTCCTTGTCTTTACACCCTCAACTCTCCAGCATTTCAAACCGTCCGTCTTTTTGGGCGCTACGCCCTATCTCCTTACTGTGTCTCTCCCCTCTTGGGAAGGATTTGGAGCACCCTTGCTTCACCTTAGAAGGAAAAGAAGAGGGATCGGTATTAAATTCATCCCGGTCTGACACATCCCAGCTATTCTGGGATGACGGACGACAAATCTCGTCAATTATCGCCATTACTAAATTGCACGTCACGGGAATCCTATCCTGGGGATTAACGAGCAAGGAGGTGGAGGAGATGGAGGAAGAGAGAGAGAGGGAGTGGGGAATGAGGGAGGGGGAGGGGGAGGAGGAGGACGGAGGAAAAGAGAAAGAGGGAGAGACAGAGTGAGGATGAGAATAATGATGAAGGAAAAGAGAAAGAGGATGGGGAATGAGAGTGGAGGGAGAGGGGGAGGAGGAGAACGGAGGAAAAAAGAAAGAGGGAGAAAGGGACGGAGGATGGAGGGAGAGGCAGAGTGAGGATGAGAATAAGGATGGAGGAAGATATAAAGGGGGGAGGGGAATGAGGATAGACGGAGAGGAGGAGGAGGAAGAGGAGGAGGAGGACGGAGAAAAAGAAAAAGAGGGAGAAGGGGACGGAGGATGGAGGGAGAAGCAGAGGGAGGAGGAGAGTGAGGATGGAGGAAAAGAGAGAGAGAGGGGGAGGAGGAGGAGAAGGAGGAGGAGGATAGAGGGAGAGAAAGTATAAGTAGGGGAACGAAGAGGAAGAGGAGGAGGAGGAGGAGGAGGAAGAGGAGGTGTAACATGACTTTTTAAGGAGGAAAGAGCAGAAGCCTGAGGTGGCGCTGGCGGCTTCGTATTGGGGATTAAAAGATTAGCCCACAAGAGGCCATAGAGAGGAGGAGAAATAATTGAAGGATTATATTTACCAGACGTCTCGACACGACGAGAAAAAGGGAAAGGGAAAGAAAATTCTCTGTTGAAAAAAATTGTGGAAAATATTAAAGGAATATTAGAACTCTAAAACAAATCTCATGAGAACAAAATAACAAAATGATAATGCGTAGCGCTACAAAGACTTACAAGAGTTTAAAAAGAAGTGGAAAAAGGTATCACGTACATACATACATAGCACATACAAACATATATGAATACATATATACACATACATATAAACATATAAATGTGTTTATATATATATATATTTATATATATATATATATATTATAGATATATATATATCTAATAAAAGGAGCCCATAAAAAACACAAAAATGTAGAGAGAAAAAGTACTATATTTCAGAGGACTGCTGCTCTCTTCTCTTCAGGTATTATGAATGAGAAAAGTTTACAGAAAAGGTGGTATTTATACCAAGAGATTCGTCCACAAGTAAGCCAATTTAGGTCACCCCGCTGGTAATCTTCCTTTAATCTTCTTAAGCGTTGGTTGAATGAACACTGCGTCGACGATGTCCGATGTCCAATTCCCTTTTGAGATGTTCATTACCTGCTTCTCTTTTATTAAGGCCGATTCCATCATTTGACTCTTGTACCGGCAGTTGCTGCTATAAATTACACGTGACATATTCCAGTTTATTCTATGGTTATGTTCATTTATATGGTTGGAAATAGCCGAGTTCTGTTGTCCATACCTAACTGACCGTTTGTGTTGTATTAATCTCTGGGGAAGTGATTTACCTGTAAATCCGATGTAAGATTGGTCACAGTCCTGGCATGGGATTCTCATATACCCAGAGTCTTTGGGCGATGTCTTTTGTTGGACGTTAATCAGGGATTTGGCTAAGGTATTTGGGTAGGTAAATGCAAAAGGGTTGGATTTCCCAAGGGTGTGAGTTACTCTCTTAATCGTCTCCAGGTGGGGAATTTTTATTTTATTGTTGGGTGTGTCTCTGGTCTTGTCTTTAGGGGGTCGGTAGAAAATTACGTTTGCTTTTTGAATTGCTTTCTCAATTATATGGTCAGGATACTTTAAAGATGAAAGTTGCTTGCGAATTAGTTCAAATTCTTTTTCCAGGAAATCTGGGGAACAAATTCGTAAGGCTCTTAAGAATAGGTCTAGCTAGCAACCTATTCTTAAGAGCCTTACGAATTTGTTCCCCAGATTTCCTGGAAAAAGAATTTCAACTAATTCGCAAGCAACTTTCATCTTTAAAGTATCCTGACCATATAATTGAGAAAGCAATTCAAAAAGCAAACGTAATTTTCTACCGACCCCCTAAAGACAAGACCAGAGACACACCCAACAATAAAATAAAAATTCCCCACCTGGAGACGATTAAGAGAGTAACTCACACCCTTGGGAAATCCAACCCTTTTGCATTTACCTACCCAAATACCTTAGCCAAATCCCTGATTAACGTCCAACAAAAGACATCGCCCAAAGACTCTGGGGTATATGAGATCCCATGCCAGGACTGTGACCAATCTTACATCGGATTT
Organism: Macrobrachium nipponense; assembly: GCF_015104395.2. Lineage (NCBI taxonomy): Eukaryota > Metazoa > Arthropoda > Malacostraca > Decapoda > Palaemonidae > Macrobrachium > Macrobrachium nipponense. The sequence continues at coordinate 9,259,608 of NC_087213.1, read as the reverse complement.
ACAGGTAAATCACTTCCCCAGAGATTAATACACAAACGGTCAGTTAGGTATGGACAACAGAACTCGGCTATTTCCAACCATATAAATGAACATAACCATAGAATAAACTGGAATATGTCACGTGTAATTTATAGCAGCAACTGCCGGTACAAGAGTCAAATGATGGAATCGGCCTTAATAAAGAGAAGCAGGTAATGAACATCTCAAAAGGGAATTGGAGACATCGGACATCGTCGACGCAGTGTTCATTCAACCAACGCTTAAGAAGATTAAAGGAAGATTACCAGCGGGGGTGACCTAAATTGGCTTACTTGTGGACGAATCTCTTGGTATAAATACCACCTTTTCTGTAAACTTTTCTCATTCATATACCTGAAGAGAGAGACAGCAGTCTCTGAAATATAGTACTTTTCTCTCTACATTTTGGTGTTTTATGGGCTCCTTTTATTAGATGGAATTCTGTTGTTACAGAACACTTTTACCAGTCATATATATATATATATATATATATATATATATATATATATATATATATATATATATATATATATATATATATATGTGTGTGTGTGTGTGTGTAGACTACTGATCACTTTTTATCAGAGGGCATTGTGGCTATTACAATTGTACATATACTATATATATATATATATATATATATATATATATATATATATATATATATATATATATATATACTGAAATATCAGAGCTTGAGAGAACATTTTTGGTGATAATTTGGGGCTGGGTCTGTTACGTTTTTTTTTTTTTTTTTTTCTCAGGCTCATTATTTTTTTTATACTTGTGAGAATTTGAGTTTGAAATGTGATGACAGTAGTCCGTGGAGTTTTTGTGAGTTCTGGGTGGTATGTATATATGAGGTTGACGAGCCTTTTTTTTATATTATTGGAGAATTTAATATTTTCTTTACAGTGTTATAATAGTGATTTATGATTTAAAGATCTTATGAAGTTCCTTCACGAGTTGTAGTTAGAAATTAGTTCAGTGGTCATATTAATGGGGTTAGATGGAAAACGTTCAGTTAGTGTTTCTTAGAATTTTTGAGGTCATTATTTGACAGATGTATGTCTAGGGTTAATTCGTCTAGGGTTAATTCATCTTTAATTGACCGACGACACAACTGACATACTGAAACACCATAAACATCGTTCCTCTATGCCCAGCAAGACATCCTTCAACTACTGCAGAGATGTATGTTGATGACGTTCCCACATGCGAGAGTTTCTACGAGTCTACGGAGTTTTGCGACGCTTTTGGACTACGGAAATCGTCAGTTGTCTTCCACAGGGAGATGTTTTGCCTTTCTACAGCGTGTTTCACGTGTCTGTGCAGTTGCAGTTGCAGACCAATCACATGCACGGGAGCGTGAGAAAGTCCAAGATGAGGAGAATTTTCTACAATCAATTGTTATTATAGCCTGGATACAGGCTGTTGAAAATAATGTGTGATAGACTTTGTGCTGCCAATGACGTGCAGTTATTTTTATTATGGTGTTTTTGAGCCGGCCAATGTGTGTTATATGTATAAGCTGTTTTACTTGAGCTATGGCTAGGCAGGTGCTAGCATTCTGGGTGGCCTAGCATCTGTTACATAAAAGAGGAATATATCAAGACAATATGTTTAGATATCGTTGTAATATGAGATGCTGCGACTTTCTTAGGATGTAGAGAGTCGTCATTTAACTTCCCATGGAGACACAGTAATGCTGATGTATCTTCATTGGGTGGTGTGATGTCAAAGCTGCTGTCTTAGCAGATCTGTGCCTGTCCCGTCGCTATGAGCGCTTGATACAGAGGTGACTTCTGAAACTGGTTCTAGGCAGTAACCTGGGTGTGGACAATGTGTGTGAGTTCGCATGTGTGCGCGAGCCTTTTCCCTACATAACGAGATGTAAGGTAACCATGACGAGAGATCCTTACAGAGAGGCGGCAGATGGCTTCTGCAACAGTTCATTTTGAGAATAGTGTTGTGAATACTGTGTTGAATGGGTAACCATACTTATTTTAGCAAAAGTTTGGCTTGATTGTCTTTTGAATATTTATTTCAGAGATGTTCTATTTTATATGATTTTTTATTTTAATCTTGTGCTTATCAAGGTGTTCTCCTGTCTTCTAACAGGCTGTTCTGGAGAAAGGGGAACTGATCTGGAGAAAGAGGAATTGATCTGGAGAAAGGTGAATTGATCTGGAGAAAGGGGAACTGATCTGAGACAAGGGGAACTGACTTAATTACTATAATATACTGTACTATGACTATGCCTGGTTTTATGACTCAGATAATGTTAGATTATTGGAGTAGAAATATGGAGTGGGGTTATCTGTGCTCATGTGTCTGATTTCATAGCCTCAGGTAATGGAGAGAGAGAGGGGGGGTGTCGTGGGGAGAGCGAGAGAGAGAGAGAGAGAGAGAGAGAGAGAGAGAGAGAGAGAGAGAGAGAGTGTGTGTGTGTTGCCAGTTGTCTTAGACGCACGGATCCATTCCTACTTTTTAATAAATACCAAGATTAGATTCTAATCTCGGTTATATATATATATATATATATATATATATATACTATATATAGCATATTTTTTCTAGGAATAAGATTCAAAACATATGAAAACTAAATTCATGTGGTAGTATCTCTTTAAATACATCTAATAGTCCTCATTCTAATAATCTAATAAAAAAGCAGCCATTTATGCTGCAATAGCAAGGAAATGCTTGGAAGAATTTATGATGGGTATCTACCAACATTTACTAACTAATCTCGCTGTTTCATTAAGAAAACACTAAGGCCTAATCTTCGCTGTTCATTAACAAAACTAAGACCTAATCCTCGCCTGTTCATTAACAAAACTAGGGCCTATCCTCGCCTCCCTGCCTTTTCATTAACAAAACTAATGCCTAAATCCTCGCCTGTTTTCATTAACAAAAAAAAACTAGGAACCAATCCTCGCCTTTTGTTCAGTTAACAAAAACCTAAAGGACATAAATCTCGCCCTGGTTTCATTAACAAAACTAAGACAAAACTAGGGCCTCTTCGCCTGTTCATTTAACAAAAAAAACTAAGGCCTAATCTCGCCTTTATTCATTAACAAAACTAGGCTCCTAACTCTCGCCCTGTTCATTAATGAAAAATCTAGGGGCCTAACCTTCCGCCCTGTTTCATTAACAAAACTAGGCCTAATCTCGGCCTGGTTCATTCATGGAAAAACTAGGACCTAATCCTCGCCTGTTCATTAATAAACAAACTAGGCCCTAATCTCGCCTGGGTTCATTAACAAAACTAGGACCTAATCCTCGACCTGTTTCATTATCAAACACTAGGCCTAATCTCGCCTGTTCATTAACAAAACAACTTAGACCTAACCTCGCCTGTTTCATTAACAAAACTAGGCCTAATCTCGCCATGTTTTCATTAACAAAAACTAGACCATAAATCCTCGCCTTTGATTAACAAACTTAAGGCCTAAAATCTCGGCCTGTTCAATTAACAAAACTAACCTAATCCTCGCCTGGTTCCATTAACAAAACTAGGAACTTAATTCTCGCCTGTTCATTAACAAAACTAGGCCCTAACCTCCGCCTGTTCATTAACAAAAACTCAGAGCCTAATCCTCGCCTGTTAATTAACAAAACACATTCTCCGTGTTATTAACAAAACCTAGCCTAATTCTCTCCTGTCATTAACAAAACTAAGAGACCTAACCTCGCCTGTTCATTAACAAAAGGCCTAATCTCGCCTGTTCATTAACAAAACTACCAATCTCGCCTGTTCATTAACAAAACTAGGCTAACTCGCCTGTTCATTAACAAAACTGACCAATCTCGCCTGTTCATTAACAAAACTAGGCCTAATCTCGCCTGTCATTAACAAAACTAGCCCCCTCGTCATTAACAAAACAGGCCTAACCTCGCCTGTTCATTAACAAAACTAGCCCTAACCTCGCCTGTTCATTAACACAACTACACCAATCGCCGTTCATTAACAAAAACGACCTAATCTCGCCTGTTCATTAACAAAACTAGCCTAACTTCGCCTGTTCATTAACAAAACTACCCTAACCTTTAACAAAATAGGCCTAACCTCACCTGTTCATTAACAAAACTAGCCCTCCCTACCTCGCCTGTTCATTAACAAAACTACTTACCCTAACCTCGCCTGTTCATTAACAAAAACTATACCTAATCTCGCCTGTTCATTAACAAAACTAGGCCCTGAACCTCGCCAAAATTTCATTAACAACTAAGCCAGCTAATTCTCGCCTGTTCATTAACAAAACTAGACTAATCTCGCCTGTTCATTAACAAAACTAGGCCTAATCTCGCCTGTTCCCATTAAACAAAAATAGCCCTAACCTTGCCTGTTCATTAACAAAAAATAGGCCTAACCTCGCCTGGTCATTAACAAAACCAAGGCCTAATTTGCCTTGTGCTTTAAACCAAAAACTAGACCTAATCTCGGCCTGGGCATTAACAAATCTAGGCCTAATCTCGCCTGTTCATTAACAAAACTAGGCCCAAACCTCGCCTTGTTCATTTAACAAAAACTAGGCCTAACCTTCCGCTGTTCATTAACATAACTAGCCTAACCTTCGTGTTTTTTCATTAACCAAACTAGCCCTAACCCCGCTCAAACCTCGCCTGTTCATTAACAAAACTAGGCCTAACCTCGCCTGTTCATTATGACCTAAAAAACTAGCCTAACCTCGCCCTGTTCATTAACAAAACTAGCCTAACTTTCGCTGTTTCATTAATAACAAAACTAGGCCTAAACTCGCCTGTTCATTAACAAAACTACCCTAAGGCCTAATCTACCCTGCCTTGTTCATTAACAAAACTAGCCTAGGCCTCGCCTGTTCATTAACAAAACTACCTAATTCTCGCCTGTTCATTAACAAACTAGCCTAACTCGCCTGTTCACTAGGCTAACTACTACACTAACCTCGCCTGTTCATTAACAAATACTAGACCTAATCTCGCCTGTTTCATTAAGCAAAAACTAGAACTAAAACTCGCTATTCTGCCTGTAAATTCAACAAAACTAGGCCCAAACTATTCTGAAACTATAACTCGCCTTTTTTTTGTTCATTACAAAAACTTATGACCTAAATCTAGGCCTAACCTCCGCCTGTTCATTAACAAAACACTAGGCCTAATCTGCCTGTTCATTTAACAACAATAGCCTAAACCTCCGCCTTTGTTCATTAACAAAACTATGATAATTCTGCCTGTTCATTAACCAAAAATAGACCTAACTCCGCCTGTTTTCATTACAAAACTGGCCTAACCTCCCAGTTTCTAACAACACTAGGCCTAATCTCGCCTGTTCATTAACAAAACTAGACCTAACCTCGCCAGTTCATTAACAACACTAGCGGAATCTCGCCTGTTCTTGGACAAAAACTAGCCCCTAACCTTGCAGTTTCATTAACAACACTAGGCCTAATTTGCCTGGTTCATTAAACAAAACAGGCCTACCTCGCCTCATTAAAACAAAACTAGCCTCTCCGCCTGTTTCATTAACAAAATAGACCTAATCTCGCCCTGTTTCATTATAGGCCTAACCTCGCCAGTTTCTTAAAAAACAATAGGCCTTTAATTCTGCCTATTCATTAACTAAAAACCTCGACCTTAATCTCGCCTTTGTTTCATTAACTTCCACTAGGCCTAATCTTCGCCTGTTCCATTAACAAAACTAGGCCCAACCTCGCCAGTTTCATTTAACACAATAGGCCTAATCGCCTGTTCATTAACAAAAACTAGAACCTAACCATCGCCTAGTTCATTAAACAAAAACACTAGCCTAATCTCGCCTGTTCATTTAACAAAACCTAGGGCCTAACCTCGCCGGTTTCATTCCACAAAAAAACTAGACCTAACCTCATCGCCTGTTCATTAAACAAAACTATGCTAATTCTCGCCTCATTAAACAAAACTAGGCCTTAATCTGCCTGTTTATTAACAACACTAGCAATAAAAACCTCGCCTGTTCATTAACCAAAAACCTATATGTAATCTCGCCTGTTTCATTAACAAAACTAGACCTAATCTCGCCTGTTCAAAAAATGTAACCATTTAAGGCCTAGGAATTCTTGCCTGTTCATAACAAACTACCTAATCTCGCCTGCATAACAAAAATAGACATGATCTCGCCTGTTCATTAACAAAAACTAGCCACCTAAACCTCTTGCCATTCATTAACAAACAACTAGGCCTAATCTCGCCTGTTCCATTAACAAAATACCTACTCGCCAGTTCATTAAAGGCCCTTTCCCAAAACCCTAGGCTAATCTCGCCAGTCGTTTCATTAACAAAACTAGACCTAATCTCGCCGGTTCATTTTAACAAAAACTAGACCTAAATCTCGCCGTTCATTAAACAAAATAGAACAACTCCCAGGCATTAAAACAAAACCCAGGCATCCTCTTGCCTGTTCATTAACAAAACACTAGACCAATCTCGCCTGTTCATTAACAAAACTAGACCTAACCTCGCCTGTTCATTAACAAAAACCAGGGCCTAAATCTCGCCTGTTATTTTATCAAACTCGGCCTAATTTCACGCCTTGTTTCATTAAACAAAACTAGACCTAACCTCGCCTGTTTCTTACAAAAACTTAGGCTAATCTCGCCTTGTTTTCATTAACAAAACGACTAATCTGCTGTTTCGTTAACAAAACTAGGCCTAACTTCGCCTGTTCATTTAACAAAACTAGCCCTAACCTCGCCTGTTCATTAACAAAACTAGGCCTAACCTCGCCTGTTCATTAACAAAACTAGCCCTAACCTCGCCTGTTCATTAACACAACTACACCTAACCTCGCCTGTTCATTAACAAAACTAGACCTAATCTCGCCTGTTCATTAACAAAACTAGGCCTAACCTCGCCTGTTCATTAACAAAACTAGACCTAACCTCGCCATTTCATTAACAAAACTAGGCCTAATCTTGCCTGTTCATTAACAAAACTAGACCTAATCTCGCCTGTTCATTAACAAATCTAGGCCTAATCTCGCCTGTTCATTAACAAAACTAGGCCTAATCTAGCCTGTTCATTAACAAAACTATGTCTAATCTTGCCTGTTCATTAACAAAACTAGACCTAATCTCGCCTGTTCATTAACAAAACTAGGCCTAATCTCGCCTGTTCATTAACAAAACTAGACCTAATCTCGCCTGTTCATTAAGAAAACTAGACCTAATCTTGCCTGTTCATTAAGAAAACTAGGCCTAATCTTCCCGCCCTGTTCATTAAATCAAAACTAGGAGCCTAAACCTCGCCAGTTCATTAACAACACTAGGCCTAATCTCACCTGTTCATTAACAAAACTAGACCTAACCTCGCCAGTTCATTAACAACACTAGGCCGAATCTCGCCTGTTCATTGACAAAACTAGACCTAACCTTGCCAGTTCATTAACAACACTAGGCCTAATCTCGCCTGTTCATTAACAACACTAGGCCTAATCTCGCCTGTTCATTAACAAAACTAGACCTAATTTCGCCTGTTCATTAACATAACTAGACCATAATCTTCGCCTGTTTCATTAAAAACAACTTAAGAACCTAAATCTCGCCTCGTTCATTAACAAAACTAAGACCTAATCTCACCTGTTCATTAACAAAAAAACCTAGACCTAATCTCGCCCTGTTCATTAACAAAACTAGACCTATCTCGCCTGTTCATTAACAAAACTAGACCTAATCTCGCCTGTTCATTAACAACACTAGGCCTAATCTTGCTGTTCATTAAAAAAACAAAACTAGGCCTAATCTTGCCTGTTCATTAACAACACTAGGCCTAACCTCGCCAGTTCATTAACAAAACTATAGTCCGACAGATCTAAACTGATAGATTGTTTACTTCCATGAGAAAAACCCTGTTGCCAGTTCTCTCTTAACCTTTAAATCTTCCCCTTCTTAAGTCCTCAGCCATCTCCCAACGAGGGAATTATTTGGGACAGTAGCTAATGAAACTGACCATATAAATCCTAATCCGTAAACTCGATCCCTATTCTATTTGGTGGTTATTACTTGTGAGACTATTTATTTTTCTTATATTGTTATGACTTATAACCCTTCTATTTTTGCTTATTCTATACTACATATTTTATATGATGTTTTTCATTAAAAGTAATAAAAATCGGTAATTACCATTCAGTATTATGACATTTTCTTATAATCTTGCCAGTAGATTACTTCTATTTATTCTTTTTTATTATTTGAATTTTCCCTCTGCCATACTATTCATTTCCTAAACAAGTTTGCAATATTTTGGATTTCATTGCTCTTCTTTTATTTTGGTTTCCCCCTCATCTAATTCATCAAGTTATGATTTACTTAAATTTCATTTCCTTTTCACTCACGTCTAATGCGTGTAACAATTTTTACTTTTTATAAGGTTGTTGCACATAAACTCACCATTGGGAGAAAAAAAATTATTTACAATAATTCTCGCAAGAATTGTAATAATATGATCCTATACAAAATGTACATTACGAAGAATCTTCGTCGTCAGATGATCTTACTTTAATAACAGCTATCCTTTGCAGCATCGCCTGTTTGCAAGTTTTCGTAATGCTTAACTGCATTTGCCCCGTTTCACAGCGTGCTTTCTGTAGGAATAAATTAATTTTCCTACTGAATATTGTTAAAGCAAGAAGTCATTCTTTTTGGCGCTAGAGTTCTCAGCTAGACCGGGCGGTGGGGCTTATACCAAAGAGTAGCTTAAGAGATAATTCCTTAAACTTCATGGTTTAATAGGCTTGGCCCACCTGCATATCGCCTGTCAAAGGTAACAGGAAAAGTGGCAACGTTTTTTGAAACATATGTCACGTTTATAAATGCGATTTCTCATTTTATTTACAAATAAAATTATAATCACAATATGTGAACGCTTAACCCCCGCAAGACGCGGTAAATTTGAATGGCGGGTGGTACGTACGTAGCTAAAATTGATACGCTGATCCGCACGGGTTCTGCACAATTAATTAATTGTAGTTTATTGTTAATATCTTCTTTATTACTTACTATTTCACTTCAAATAAATTGCAAGTTCAAGGCAGAACCTTTCTATATGAAATGGGACACCTTTAAATTGTATATTCCCTTCTCTATATTTTTTTCTAGATTTTCCTTTAATATCCAAAATTTGGTCAATATTCTCAGCGTTAGTGAAGACAAATTTTGTATCCTAATTTCATAAATTACTGCTTGATCAATTTACGTAAACTCAATGCTATAATATTCCAAATTTACTTGTCATTCAGGGGAAAGCAAAAGCAGGATGGATATAACAACCATTTTCAGAACATTTTTAGAGTATAATTCATAACTACTCAACACACTGGCACTAAACTCAAAACACCTCTGAACGTATGTGAAATATGCCTTTGTTCAGTAACACAGCACAAACAAGTATTAATATATATATCTATATATATATATATATATATATATATATATATATATATATATATTTATATATAATTTACATTATTTATATATGTGTATATATATATATATATCTATATAATATATATATATTATATATATAGATATATATATATATATATTATATATATATATATATATATATATATATATATATATATATATATATATATATGAATGTGAGTGCATGCACATGTTCATTTATATATCTACATGTGATACAGTTATACTAAACAAAAAGAAAGGAAAAATATATGTTCATCCATAAGTCGGTACTTACTCTTAGTTCTTATGATATGAAGCAAAGCATGCAGCACAAAGCCCAACATCACATTTTTGGTATTCCCAAGTAGAGTGTACGTTTTTATTCAATATCAGCATGTAATAATTACGAAAAATAAGATTTATGATAAACAGATTATCACTCGAAACCAAGACGCCAACCATGATATCTCAATGTACATTCGAAAAATTATTTAGCTTTTGCTACAAATTTTCACTTACATGATATACGAATTATTCCATTACTGGGTAATTCCTGTTATCACTTAAAACTTGTTTTATCATTCTATCATGTCTTTATCCCATATAAACCTGTAATAATTACAAAAATAACGATAAGAGATAGTAGTTATCGAAAGCCGGTCACGAAACACTCAAAACCAACGCCGAGACTGAAGTTTTGCCGGGAATTTTGCTTTTTCCCACGTCATAAACCTTTTAACCAATTAAGTAACGGGATTCTAATGATGTCATTGTGATGTAATAACATTTAGCCAATGACACTCAAGTATTGATACGGCATCATAGAGCACGGTACTGGTGTAAGAAATCTGTCTCTAAAAGTATTGGCGCCGCGGTTCAAATCGGGCCCACTAAAAAGTGGCTCAGCGTCGGGGGGGGGGGGGGGAGTTGGAAGCCAGAAAAGTGGCTCCTCGTCTTTAGGGGGTTAAGGTCCAGCAAAACATGCTAAAAACTTTAAACTGCTGATTTATTGATTCATGTGTTTTAAAGTAAGGTATTTAAAACTGGATACTGGTAAATGTGGCAACAGGGTTTTTACCCAAAGACGAAAACAATCTATCAGTTTAAATCTGTCGAACTATAGACCTAATCTCGCCTGTTCATTAACAAAACTAGACCTAATCTCGCCTGTTCATTAACAAAACTAGGCCTAACCTCGCCAGTTCATTAACAACACTAGGACTAATCTCGCCTATTCATTAACAAAACTAGGCCTAACCTCGCCAGTTCATTAACAACACTAGGCCTAATATCGCCTGTTCATTAACAAAACTAGACCTAATCTCGCCAGTTCATTAACAAAACTAGGCCTAATCTCGCCTGTTCATTAACAAAACTAGGCCTAACCTCGCCAGTTCATTAACAACACTAGGCCTAATCTCACCTGTTCATTAACAAAACTAGACCTAACCTCGCCAGTTCATTAACAACACTAGGCCGAATCTCGCCTGTTCATTGACAAAACTAGACCTAACCTTGCCAGTTCATTAACAACACTAGGCCTAATCTCGCCTGTTCATTAACAACACTAGGCCTAATCTCGCCTGTTCATTAAGAAAACTAGACCTAATTTCGCCTGTTCATTAACATAACTAGACCTAATCTCGCCTGTTCATTAACAAAACTAGACCTAATCTCGCCTGTTCATTAACAAAACTAGACCTAATCTCGCCTGTTCATTAACAAAACTAGACCTAATCTCGCCTGTTCATTAACAAAACTAGACCTAATCTCGCCTGTTCATTAACAAAACTAGACCTAATCTCGCCTGTTCATTAACAACACTAGGCCTAATCTCGCCTGTTCATTAACAAAACTAGGCCCTAACCTCGCCTGTTCATTAACAAAACTAGGCCTAATCTCGCCTGTTCATTAACAAAACTAGGCCTAATCTTGCCTGTTCATTAACAACACTAGGCCTAACCTCGCCAGTTCATTAACAAAACTAGACCTAATCTCGCCTGTTCATTAACAAAACTAGGCCTAATCTCGCCTGTTCATTAACAAAACTAGGCCTAACCTCGCCAGTTCATTAACAACACTAGGCCTAATCTCGCCTATTCATTAACAAAACTAGGCCTAACCTCGCCAGTTCATTAACAACACTAGGCCTAATATCGCCTGTTCATTAACAAAACTAGACCTAACCTCGCCAGTTCATTAACAAAACTAGACCTAATCTCGCCTGTTCATTAACAAAACTAGGCCTAACCTCGCCAGTTCATTAACAACACTAGGCCTAATCTCGCCTGTTCATTAACAACACTAGGCCTAACCTCGCCTGTTCATTAACAAAACTAGACCTAATCTCGCCTGTTCATTAACAAAACTAGACCTAATCTCGCCTGTTCATTAACAAAACTAGGCCTAATCTTGCCTGTTCATTAACAAAACTAGACCTATTCTCGGCCTGTTTTCATTAACAAAACCAAGGCCTAATCGCCTGTTCATTAACAACACTAGGCCTAACTATCGCTCTTGTTCATTAACAAAACTAGCCGCCTAACTCTCCAGTTCATTAACAAAACTAGGCCTAATGCTCGCCTGTTCATTAACAAAACTAGGCCTAACTCGCCAGTTCATTAACAAAACACCTAGGGCCTAATCCTCGCCTGTTCATTAACAACACTTGCCGGCCAATAACCTCGCTGTTGTTCATTAACAAAACTAGAGCAAAAATCATTAACTAATCTCGCCTGTTCATTAACAAAAAGGAACTCGACCTAATCTGCCCTGTTCATTAACAAAAAAACTAGGCCTAATCTGCCTCAAAAAGTAACATTCAACAAAATAGACCTAATCTCGCCTGTTCATTAACAAACCAGGCCTAATCTCGCCTGTCATAACAAAACTAGGCCAATCTCGCTTTTCAGTTAACAAAACTAGGCCCCCAATCTCGCCTGTTTCATTAACAAAAAACTAGGCTAAATCTCGACTGTGTCATTAACAAAAATAGACCTAACCTAATCGCCTGTTCATTAACAAAAGAAACTAGACCTAATCTCGCCTGTTCATTAACAACACTAGGCCTAATCTCGCCTGTTCATTAACAAAACTAGACCTAATCTCGCCTGTTCATTAACAAAACTAGACCTAATCTCGCCTGTTCATTAACAAAACTAGACCTAATCTCGCCAGTTCATTAACAAAACTAGACTAACTCGCCAGTTTCATTAACAAAACCACAGGCATCTTCGCCTGTTCATTAACAAAAACTAGGCCACCTAATCTCGCCTGTTCATTAACAAAAACATAAGACCTAAACCTCGCCTGTTCATTAACAACACTAGGCCTAATCTCGCCTGTTCATTAACAAACTAGACCTAACTCGCCTGTTCATTAAAGCAAAACTAGACCTAACCTCGCCTGTTCATTAACCAAAACTAGACTATCTCGCCTTTGGTTCATTAACAAAACTAGGCCTAACTCGCCTTGTTCATTAACAACTAGGCTAATCGCGCCTGTTCATTAACAAAACTAGGCATAACCTCGCCTGTCATAACAAAACTAGACCTGCCAGTTCATTAACAACACTAGGCCTAATCTCGCCTGTTCATTAACAAAAACTAGCATAACCTCGCCTGTTTTCATTAACAAAACTACCTAACCTCGCCATTTCATTAACAAAACCTAGGGCCTAACCTCGCATGTTCATTAACAAAACTAGGCCTAATCTCGCCTGTTCATTAACAAAAAACTAGCCTAATCTCGCCTGTTCATTAACAACACTAGCCTAATCTCGCCTTTTCCATTAAAAAACTAGGCCTAACTGCCTGTTCATTAACAAAACTAGACCTAACCTCGCCTGTTTATTAACAAAAAAATAGACCTAACCTCCGCCTTTCATTAACAAAAAAACTAGACCTAACCTCGCTGTTCTTAACAAAACTAGCCAACCTCTCCTGTTTCATTAACAAAAATAGACCTAACCTCGCCTGTCATTAACAAAAACAGAACCTAACCTCGCCTGTTCATTAACAAAAAAAAAAAAACTAGACCTAACCTCGCCTGTTTTCATTAACAAAACTAACCTAATCTGCCTGTTTCATTAACAAAACTAGACCTAATCTCGCCTGTTCATTAACATAACTGGGCCTAATCTCGCCTGTTCATTAACAAAATAGACCTAATCTCGCCTGTTCATTAACAAAACTAGGCCTAATCTCGCATGTTCATTAACAAAACTAGACATAATCTCGCATGTTCATTAACAAAATTGACCTAATCTCGCCTGTTCATTAACAAAACTAGGCCTAATCTCGCCTGTTCATTAACAAAACTAGGCCTAATCTCATCTGTTCATTTACAAAACGTTGGAAGAAATCAAATTCACATCAACATGTTTCCCAACTGTCCAGAGAGCACGAGTGGTTGGGCACATGGATCACAAAATGCCTCTTTAGCTCAGCACACTGAACTAATCGCTACTGGTTCCGACAGTGTGATGTTGCCCTTTACTCTGCCGAATGAGTAGGATAATCTTACCTTCACCTAGGCCCACTTTCCAACAAATCCATTTACGTACCTGAAACAAATAATTAATATCAGTAAAATCTTGCATCCCAGACTGCTAATTACTTAATGTAATTGAGAGCGGTGGGCATAATCAGTTACATCAATTATTAATAAAAATTTCTCGCTAATTGAATATAATTCACGGTAATCAATTAGGAAACGATTGCTCTCAGCGGAAGGTATATATGCAATATAATTATATTATGGACATTCATCTGATTTTACAATCAGTTTGTGATTTCAAAAAGATTACGCACACTATATATATAATATATATATATATAGTATGTGTGGACGTGTACACAAAAAATATGTATATATATATATATATATATATATAATATATAGATATGATATATATATATATATATAGTATATAGTCCATATATATATATAGTATATATATATATATATATATACACACATATATAGAAACCCAGATAACTAACATAATGTAGCACCTATATGAAAAACTGGAATAAAAAGCAGCAGCCTCAATTTTTATTAAAGATATATCCTCCTTATATCTTCTTTAATATTTAATGTTAGATACGCTCATGAATACTTAGGATTTTACTAATTCTAGCAAAGAATACAATTTTCAATTAATAATTTAAGTGTGTCATTTTACCGTGTACGTTTTCTGTATCACCGCGAAATAACATTGTTCCTTAGACTCTGCTTACAATTAGAATCATGTAACGTCTGTTTTCAAAGTAAAAGCAATCTAAAAGTAATTGACTACGAACTGTAACTTACAAAAGGAATTGAAATACCATTGTTTTCATATACATACCTGAACTGTAACGTTGCACTGAATAATAATAATAATAATAATAATAATAATAATAATAATAATAATAAAAATCTTTATAATAGGACTTGTGTAATTAAAATAGCACTATTATTATTATTATTATTATTATTATTATTATTATTATTATTATTATTATTATTATTATTATTATAAATGGAGAAACAAATCCACATTTATGTAAATGTACATATATTTAAATTTAAAACTTTAAAGGTAGCTTGCGGGAATCTGTTCGGTTCCCCTTTTCAATCTGATTGAAAAGGGGAACCGAACAGATTCCCGGAAGCTATCTTTAAAGTTTTAAATTCAAATATATGTACATTTACATAAATGTGGATTTGTTTCTCCATTTGAAGACTCGTGCTACTATGAGGATTTTTTAATTTATTGTCATTATCATCATAATCGTATAATTAAAATACTCTTTCCTGATCTTGGTACCGAAAACAATAAATCATACTTGCTTTACGGAAAAAAAACTACTATTGAAGGTTATAGTAAAAGAACTACAGTCATATTTTCCCCACTAAGAACTGCAAAGAAGAAAAATAGACCTGGAATAAAGCGAAAGAGATGTCGTGTATTTTGCCGAATTGCAAACATCAGTTATTCGAACATATTTTCGCTGCGTTTTTTAAAAGTCCTCAATTGAGCACTTTGAAAGAAATATGAATTCTTTTTGTCCGTATGAAAGAGAAGACATTTGTATGACTGAAAAAAAAAGGATTCTGTTTGTGCTTACAAAATTGAAAGAAAATACATGAGGGAAACATGAATTCTTGTATTTCCAAAAATGAAAGAAAATATATTTGTATGACTGGAAAAAATATGAATTCCTTTTGTACTAACAAAATTGAAGGAAAAGACATTTGTATGACTGAAAATAAATTATACTTACATAATTCAAAGAAAAGACATTTGTATGACTGAAAATATATTATGAGTTCTTTTTTATGCTTACAAAAATGAACGAAAAATACATTTGTATGACTGAAAGTACACATGAATTCTTCTTGTATTGCTAAAAATGGAACAAAAGACATTTGTATGACTGAAAAAAAATATGAATTCTTTTTGAACTACAAAAATGAAAGAAAAGACCTTTGTATGACTGAAAGGAAATGTGAATCCTTCTTGAAGTTAAAAAAATGAAAGTAAATATATTTGTATGACTGAAAAAAAATTATGAGTTCTTTATGTACCTACAAATATGAAATAAAATACATTTATATGACTGAATGAAAATATGAATGAAAAATGAAAGAAATACATATATAAAAAAAATCCTTTTGTATTTACAAAATTAAAAAGAAGAAAATATTTGTATGAATGAATGAAATATGAATTCTTAACTAATTATACAAATGAACGAAAATAAAATGCATTTGTATCTGAAAAAAATAAGAATTCTTTCTGCATTTACAAAAATTAAAGAAAGGATATTTGCATGACTGCAAGAAATATGAATCCTATTTGTACTTACAAAGATGAAAGATAAGACATTTTCGTGAATTAAAGAAATATGAATTATTTTTGTACTAGCAAAGATCAATGAAAAGATGTCAAGAGTTTTATTCACTTGGTTAATAGAGGAAACTTAATTGATAAAAACGCTATTAAAATCGGAGTGAATTTAAAGAACCACCCATTTTTCAAACTATCGCCCGTCTTCCTAAATCCACGTCCTCTCTCTCTCTCTCTCTCTATCTCTCTCTCTCTCTCTCTCTCTCTCTCTCACACACACACACACAACTCACTAAATACAAACGGCTGAACTTTACAGTGAAGAATCGCTCTGCTCGAACATACCCAAACACACCTTGTGTAAACTTAAGTGATCTTTAAAGGAGCGAGTTATTCACCAACATGAAGGCGCTCCTTTATCTTGTCTTCCTTCGAAACGCTAGCATCCTTTCTGGTACGTATACGTGTACGATACGTACGTATGTATATATATATATACGTATATAATATTATATTATATATATATATAATATATATATCTATATATATATATATATATAATTATATAATAATAATTATTTAATATATATACCTTATATATAATTCCACAATAAACGAACCTAAACTGTTTGATGATTTCAAGGCAGAGAGAGAGAGATTGTGTCTATAAAACCTGGCGTCACAACATCTAGGTTATTCACACCGAAATAATTTTAAATAGAAAAAAATTAAATTTCACATAAAATCTATGTATAATTCAAATTTTGTTGAGGAGGCCCGCCTCCCACATAAAGATATATAACTTTTCTATATTACAATCCCTTCCGAGAATTGTAGCTAGAATAAAATTACCTACTCAGAGAGAGAGAGAGAGAGAGAGAGAGAGAGAGAGAGAGAGAGAGAGAGAGAGAGAGAGAGAGAGAATATAACTGAACAAAGCATTAAACCTAATCGAGACTACGATTCCCTTCAAATACACCAAATTAAACACTTGTTCAACCTGCAGAACTGCACTACAAAATATAATTGGCAAGCAACTTTACCTGAAGTTGTTAATTGTCAATAGAAATTAATTAGGTGTTTAGAAAAATCACCTGACTACATTACTGCTCTTGCATCCCCGTGTAGCGATGAGCATTTTAACCAAGTGCTTCCTTACTGAGACTCAAATACGATACGCACTGGACTTGAGCAGCTATTTTAATTATTATTATGAACCCTATTCATATGGAACGAGCCCGCAAGGGCCAATAATGACTTGAAATTCATTCAAGCTTCCAAAGAATATGGTGTTCATCCGAAAGAGGTAACAGAAGGTAATGGAAAATACAGAAAGAGGAGATCAGCTACTAGAGGAAAAACAGATAAATTATCAAATTTATTATCAAATAAATTATATAAATAATGAATAACGAAACATACAAATATGTACTTTAACAAAAAATGATAAGAATAAAGTAAAATTGACTGAAGGCTTATGATACCCTATATATGTCCCAACATAAGACCTGCTTTAAAAGGCTTAGTACCTATATGCCCAACTGAAACCTTGCAAGAAAGGAAGTATTAAAACTATAATTTCATAAACTTTCGCCCCGTCAATCATCTGTCTCAGGTAAACGTTCCTAAGATTAATGCTGAGCTTCTCTTAAACTTTTTTAAAAGGTGTATTACACAGAAATTATTAAACGTCATGGCAACATTGGACAGAGATGCGAGAGAGAGAGAAAGAGAGAGAGAGAGAGAGAGAGAGATACTGATCACATCAAAATCTAATATAGACATAGATTTCTTTTAAATGCATCAAATTGAAATTCTTTCAAGGTACAGAGAGAGAGAGAGAGAGAGATAATTGAACAACAATAAATCTAACCGAGACAGATTTCTTTCAAATACACCACATTAACATTTTTCAAGTTAGAGAGAGAGAGAGAGAGAGAGAGAGAGAGAGAGAGAGAGAGAGAGAGATCCTACCACCCTCTTACAGTGGCCCAAAAGTCAAGCATCCTCAGGGACTTTCCAGGGATCCTTTCACCGCCTCAAAAGGGACGCAAGAAAAGCTGGGAGCTGAGGTTCATCACCGAAGAAAAACTTTGAAAAACATTGTCCGTGAGACACTGAAAGATAATACCGTTGTTGTTGTTTGCTGTTGTTGTTGCTGTGACGTTGCTGTTGTTGTTGCTGCATCTTATACCAAAAGTGTTCTATTTTACTTTTAAAAGAACACTATTGTGATGACGTTAGAGTGTCCGTCCGCATTTTTTTCTGTACGCCCTCAAGTCTTAAACACTACTCAGGCTAGAGGGTTGCAAACTGGTATGTTGATCATCCACACAATTGCAGCCTTCTAGCATTCTAGCAGTTTTTGTTTTATCTAAGGTTAAATCTAGCCATAATCGTGCTTCTAGTAACTATACAGGACAGGACACCACCAGGCCGCGGCTCATACAGCATTATACAGAAACCACCGGAAGATACTAGATCTATTTTCGGTGCCCTTGAGTATACGCTGTGCAGAAAACTCGATTGCGCCGAAGACACTTAGGCGCATTTTTCATTATTTATTTATTTATTTATTTATTTATTTATTTATTGGCGACTGATTTGTAAGTACGAGGTTCCATGTCATTTGAAGGAAATTTAAAGAGAAACATGTCGCCTCTGGGGTGAGGGCAAAACATCAATAAAAGCCACTTTACCTCATACATCTTTTCACGGTGTAGAAGAATAATTGCATTAGTAAATACAAAGAGATTTGAATTACATAAAATCTATATTCATTTGTGCTCCTATTCCATTCATCGTGATTGTGTGTGTGTGTGTGTGTGTGTAATTGAAATAAAATATAACATTTAATAATGGAAAAGGCTTCAAAATATTAAGCACCTTTCAATTTGAGTCCCGGATCACTCAAATCATTAGGAAATACGCTTCTAAGGCCCCCACAAAATTTTACAGATTTCATTATCACAAGGACTAAAAACGTTGCAATAGAGGAGAATAAAATTGCTATAAAACAATTTGGATTCACTAAATTACTCAAACATCTTGGCAATACCGGAGATGGTAAACTCTTGGTAAATGCGCACGTATACTTTTGCATTCCCATTTGCATTAACAACAAAAATTAAATACCCTTAAATAAATTCTACGAGAACAAGATTGCATGTTATTTAGTACGTGCTTTATTCTCTTCTTGGGATCTCCTACAGATCTCAGAAAGCTTGCCTTCTGTAAGTGTTTGAAACTTTCACGTGGGACTTTCTGAAAACCTCCGAGGTTATAGGACAATCTCCCCAAACGATCCTAAACAGCATCCGGTAGGACTCTTTTGGTCGCCTCCTATCACGCGCTAAATTGGATCGGATCGAGACTAGATCCTTTGGCAGATGTGACACCGGGAGAGGGAGTTCAAGGGGGGGGGGGGGGGGGGGGGGGGAGATGCTAGGGAGTTTTAAGGATGAGAAGATATGTTGGCATACGTGGAAAGCTTACGAAATCTCTTCTTATGGGATATCTTGAACACAAGCTAGAGATGATTTCGACAAGGAAAATACATTACGAAACCAGTCATACAGCCGTGTGGTTTAATGTCAGATTTCCAACGAATATTTTGGTATATCCTCCTGGTAAAGTCCTACAATCAGACTAACTAAGGACATTTTCAAGAAATGCCCTTTTTTTCTGTATGGTTATCTTTGCTTCTTGTGGATGTGGGACAACATTCTCATAAAGTTGCTTGGCGTACAGTGCGTGGCCACAACCTTCACCACTAAGAAGACAAAATTCTGCCACTAATCCGAATATAGTCACTTATCACAGCCCTTTTCTAGATGGGAATTACATGATTCCTATATTCCAGATATGAGAGGCCTTCAGGTAATGCTAAAAATCATATTTCAAACAGTCATGAAGCTTAGTACATTCTGAGTGACAGTACTGAATTTAGCCAGCCATTTTATGAAATAATTAACCCATTATAAATTAACAACAATGCGCGCATGCAACGTCTCTATTGGTTAATCAGAGATCAGAGGTCCATATCAAACTTCCTTTATCATTCAGCACCACGTCACACTCATGGCTGCAAAATTCTTGAAAAATATGTGGCGGCAACCTCAAATATTTGCAAAATCTGAAGCAGCTCATTTCACTTCGTCCCCCTAGACCTGGAGAATCTTTGCAATGCTCTTCAATAATTTTCATCTTTTCATTCATAACCAGAAATCATTCAGAAAATTAGCACGAGTCACTATTTACCTGACGTTGTATAACTAGACCGAATTGGTTTTCCTATACTCTGAATTGCAGACATAGCAAAGGTATACAAACGGTCAACACCATCTCAGTCATAAAAACAATAATGCTATTGGTAATGTTTCTAAATAAGTAACGCTCGAAAAAGAAGAGTAATGGTATCCATCATCCCAATAACTACTTCTGTTATCACCAAATTTCTTGCTCGCCTCCATTTTAGGAAACCAAAAGGAATTTAGTCAGGTGTGTTTGGTGTGTAGCTCCATTAACATTCATGAAGAGACTAATGGAGTGTCACCTGTGAACTATACTTTGTTTTTTTTTTATCTGTCCACCCGCCTGTGGTGTTTTCGTATGGTAACACTGCGTCCCGGGCTTTAGATAGTTACGCTTCGTGTGAGTTTTAGGTAAATAAAAGGAAATCTGGGTGTACATTTGCAGCTGAAAAGTGTTTTAATAATTTACCGTATACGAATTACACCGTTAATATTCGAAATAGGATATTGTTATTATTCTTGAATGTAGGCTGAATGTAAACTATCTAAAGCCCGGGACGCAGTGTTACCATACGCATAAAGCCCGGGACGCAGTGTTACCATACGCAAACACCACAGGCGGGTGGACAGATGGAAAAAACAGAGTATAGAACCCACAGATGTGAGATGTCTCTGGAATCATAAAAACGGAAACTTTGCAAAAACGATGGAAAAATATGTACAAATAAATAGAGTTTCCAGTGAAGGAATGTGTTACAGAAAGGGAAAAGTACTGTATGGATACCTGTTACTGTGTAAATATTTTAAATTTATGAAAGTGGGGAGTATCTGAATGTTAGGCCTATATTTGCTGTCACTGGGTTGGTCTGTGCTGTTACTTATATACCAACGAGTGCGAGAGATTTCCTATCCTACCGCAATAATATGATGGCACTTCAAAAGCTTTCTTGATAAAATTTCGACATACGTATAAGACAACTCAGTTAAAGAATCATATTCTACCAGGATGTCAGCGAACCGAGACAAGGAAAGGAATCCTTCTCTCTCTCTCTCTCTCTCTCTCTCTCTCTCTCTCTCTCTCTCTCTCTCTCTCTCTCTCTCTCTCTCTCTCTCTCAAAGATGCGGACTATATCAAGAGGTCGTAAAACTACCCTCTAGAAAATGGCTTCGTCAAAAGTTTATGAGAAATAACTTTTAGGTTGCGCTCGGATCAAGCAAAACTCCAGTTTCTTGATAACTATAATGGCCCTATTTGAAGACCCAGGGGAGCTTCCATACAAGGAAGGAGCCTTTTAGTATCCTCTGGAATTTTTCCCGATAAACGGAAATGGGAAATTTTGATAAGTAAAATGTAGAATTTAGGCCGAAGGCCAAGCACTGGGACCTATGAGGTCATTCAGCGCTGAAATGGAAATTGACAGTATAAAGGACTGAAAGGCGTAACAGGAGGAAGACCTCGCAGTTGCCCTAAGAATCAGCTGGTGGGAGATGGTGAAAAGTCACATGGATGACAGAGAATACGAACAGAGGTACAGTAAAAGGAATGAAAGGGGTTGCCGCTTGGGGCCGAAGGGACGCTGCAAAGAACCTTAAGTATTGCCTACAGTGCACTCCGTGGGGTGCACTGACGGCATCACCCCCCTACGGGGTCTGAGCTTTAGGGTTTAAATAGTTTCCAAAAAAATAAAGGAGTTTTAAAATTAGCTGTTCAGCTCCACTAACAATGCCCACGTAGCCAACAAAAAGGAAATGCACATAATTTATTAATACAACTCGACTCACTCAGGTATATAATAACTCGAAGCTAACAGAGAATCTGAGGGATAGAATTTGCCACGTGAATATGAAACAGCAATAAAATAATGGCGATAAAAAAAAAATATGAATAACAGTGGTAGAATAATATAAAATATAAGAAACAAAGACACAGGCCGTCTGGACAAGGATCTCCCCCTCTCTCTCTCTCTCTCTCTCTCTCTCTCTCTCTCTCTCTCTCTCTCTCTCTCTCTCAACGAGAGAGTGAAACTCCAAAGTTTTCGGAGGGGGAACTGTTGTCACTTGATGTGAAAAAATACACTTTGCTCTTTTTATTGTAGAATCGTCCTTATATTCTAATAACTTACTTACATTTTTGTCGATTTATCTATTTGTTCATTCATTTCTTTATTTAATACGTGATCTCCTCTTTCTGTATTTCCCATTACCTTCTGTTAATTATTTCTAAAGAACACCACATTCTCTGGAAGCTTGAATTTCAAGTCAAGGCCCCATGTGGGTTTGTTCCGTGTGATTTGGGTTCATCTTCTGTATAATAACAATAATAATAATAGTAGTAGTAGTAGTAGTAGTAGTAGTAGTAGTAGTAGTAGTAAGAAAAGTGATGGACTCCTAAGGGGGCAGGATGCAACTCGGAACCTCACACCATAAATACCACCTTTGTTGAAGTGGATGACTGTGAGACAAAAAAAAAATTATTAATACTAATCATAATCTAATTAATTCAACAAATCAATAACTTTAGACAAAAATTGTAAGGGTAAAAAAAAAAAACTTTTTGATTAAGACCAAAAAGTGTTGTCACCTTAAGACCACTAATAGAACGGTGATCATACCGCACAGTATAAAATACGGGAGCCAACATTGAATAAGAACCGCACGTTAAAAAAAAAAAATAAATAAATAAAAAAAAAATAATAATAACAGAACAAAAATCCTGCCAAAATGAACAGTCTGTTAGATACATTCACAAGCGGCAACGTTCCCTAAGTGGATCAAAGAGTTAGCCAAATTTAATACCGTGATCTCCCTTTGGCCTTTCCATTGGAACCTTTCGACGCGAGAATGATCCACTCAACAACAAAGGCCTCGGAAGTCAATAACACCGCCGAATGGCAGACCAGGTGAATAAAGAAATCAAACAAAATAAAGGGCGAATAAACCGAACACAAAGGGAGCAGACAATCGCTCGGAATTAACTCTATTTTTCTCGTCGTTCTTATGAACTTGCCCTTTATGACAACCGTCGGCGCTAAATATCGCTGCAGCTACTTTGATGTTTGGACTTTCTATATATATATATATATATATATATATATATATATATATATACATATTTTACACACACACACACACACACACACACATATATATATATATATATATATATATATATATATATATATATATATATATAATATATTTACAACAAGAGGCTAAACCCCGTAGGGGGTTAGTGCCATCAGAGCACCTCATTCGGTACAATGTAGGCATTACTTAAGGCACCTTGCAACGTCCCTTCAGCCCCAACAACTTTCATTCTTTTTAATGCACCTCCGTTCATATTCCCTTTCTTCCATCTTACTGCCCACCCTCTCCTAACAATTGTTTCATAGTGCAACTGCTTTGAGTTTTTCCTCCTGTAACACCTTTCAAACCTTTTACTGTCTATTTCCGTTTCAGCGCAGAATGGCCTTAGTTGCTCCAGTGCTTGGCATAATGCCAAAAATCTATATATAAATCAAAATCAAATCAGACAAGATGATAAGATTATTATTTACAAATGTCTTGCCCCTACGTTATCTCTGAGCGGACAATTCAATTAAATCTTTTTCCCTGCCATTAAGACCAAAGTACTCCCTAATGCACATATTACTAATTCATGTTCTCATAAAAAATTTTCTTTCATAAAACTACACTTAATTAGATTGCGTTCCAAATATTATTAAGCAAACTTTTTTGGAGACTGTCCCGTGAGCAGTACGATTGCTTTCCCTAACATGACCCAATATAGCACTATAATCCTGTATATATAACTTATCACTTTATTTAACTCTGTTAAATTTACTATTCCCATAATATTCCAGCATGGTAGATATTTATTTAGTTATATAAGAAGCAGGGTATTTGGGAGAAACTCTCTATCGCGAGAGTATACTATATAATGTTCTAAGAGGTCCACAATAATAAAAAATTTTGCGAGTTCGTGTATAACTTAAAAACCCTTTACAAAGCTTTCGAACCCTTGCCTGGGTTCATCTTCAGTATAAAAAATAAAAGGTATAAAAAAAAGGTCGAAAGCTTTGTAAAGGGTTTTGAAATTATACACGAACTCACAACATTTTTTTTTATTATTGTGGACCTCTTAGAACAAAAGCAAGATAGTTACACAACCTTTTGCATATCCATGAGATTTCCTTACAAGTGCCTTTTTAATTGTACTGTTGTTAAATGCCACAATGGAAAACTTTCAAGCGTGACAGAGAGTTTTTTCTTTTTTCTTTTTTTGCATTATATGGTTCTCTGTTATCATTAAACTGAGAGCCAGACAATTTTTCTTTTCTTTTTGCCGTTCTCAATGCATCGTCTAACGCAGCACTGTGATACCCTAATTTCTTACTTGTGTTCGTATAAATACGCGTCTCATACAAACCTTGGCCCGGTTGCTTTCAATCACCTGTTCCCTTAACATGGATAAGTTGCGTTGGGTCTTTATGGCCCAAAATTTTCTTCACCGAAGTTTCTCTTTCCTTTCAAGTATTACAAGCTTCCTCAACCAAAATCCTTTTTCTTATAAGAACCTCAAATTTGTAACCACAAATTATCTCCTATATAGCCGCTGTAAATCAAAGAAGTTCTGTTCTTGGCTATCCTTTCATCATTCAACATTCAGAAACCTTTTAACAATTGCAAATTGAAAACTAACAATTAGTCACCATTAATTAACACTGCATCAGTTTTAACTACCCTTGAAGAACACAAATAACTGAATTCTAAAGCACCCGAAGATGTTACAAATCAGACAACAAATCTAATAAGAAAAGTTTCATGAATAATACCTCAGCAGTCCAACCCACCTCTTACGGGTATCGTAAAGCCTCAGCGAACTGGAATACAGAATTTATGCCAAAGGCTAAGCACTGGGACCTATGCGGTCATTCAGCGCTGAAAGGGAAACTGACAGTAAGAAGGTTTGAAAGTTTAACCGGAGGAAATGCTCTCAGTCTCACTGTGAAACAACTCTTAGAGAAGGAGGAAAGTCGGATGGAAGAAAGAGAATGAACAGAGGTAACAATGAAAGGAGTATTCGTTGCAGGATCATTATCACCCTTCCAGAATCAGAGTAAGGAGAGAGAGAGAGAGAGAGAGAGAGAGAGAGAGAGAGAGAGAGAGATTCCTTCTCCGGAACCCCTCCCCCCTCCCCCGCCATCCCCAACGGAATGGGTGAAAATTGGCTGGGCGCCACACCTTTCGAGGACGCTGGCGCTGAGTAGCCGAACTGAAGCTTCTGTTTTCCACTGAAAGCCTTACCAGAATTGAAAGAATGTTCTCGGCTGCTTAGCAATCAAAAGACATGAGTTACTCCTCTCCCTCTCGGCTTCCCTTCCCGCTTTCTCTCTCCTTCATTCCTACAATTACAAATTAGGAAAATATTAAAAAGCTTAGGTGCAATTATCCATCAAAACCAACTTATAACAAGTAAAAAAAAAAAAGCACCGACGTTTCTTCGGTGCCATTGAGCTTTCTGTATAGCGTATAAATGCTGCGTGAAACTCTCAACCACGGCACGGTGGGGGGCCTGTGTTGTTGAAACCTATGGCGGTGCCAGACGCACGATCATGGCTAACTTTCATCTTGAAACAGATCAAACTACTGAGGCTAGAGGGCTGTAATTTGGTATGTTTGATGATTGGAGGGTGAATGATCAATATACCAATTGACGGCTCTCTAGCCTCAGTAGTTTTTAAGATCTGAGGGCGGACAGAAAAAGTGCGCACGGACGGATAAAGTAATGTCAGTTTTCTTTTACTTAATGAAAACTAAAACTTTTAGGCTTCAGGGAAGTCACCAATCAGTTCGTATAAATTTGAATCCATTAAGAGCGATGCCTATGGGTAAGAGACATCACATGAAGAAAAGATACACATAAAGGATTGTCAGTACCACTATCCCTGAATCATTCAATTTCTAAAAGCTGAGGATGTAATTCATTTCTACCAAAAACTTCCGCAATTTTTTTGAAGCATAGTTCCAGTATCACTCGAAATAATCTGCATGGAACGTAGTACAAAGAGGAGTCATTTCATTGGACCTGTTGTCGACTGTTGAAACTCACTGGTGTTTTATGATTTGGAATGGAATCTAAAATTGAGCACTGGGACCTATGATGTCATTCAACGCTGATAGGGAAATTGAGAGTAAGAATGTATTCAACGTGTAACAGCAGGGAAATCAGTGACACACTTATTTGGAGTGGGTAGAAAGTAAGATGGAAGAAAGAGAATATGGACGGAGGTACGTATAAGGAATGAAAGGGCCTAGGGCGAAGGGACCTTAAGAACCTTTAGTGATACAGTGCACCGCGCGAAATGCACTGATGGCGTTGTCCCACTTCGAGGTTGTATTTTACGCACCAGCCTTACAAAAGAGACTCAATATGGTGAAACATGGGAACGAAAAACCAAATGCTGTCAAATGCAGAATAACACGTCTTTGAGAGAGAGAGAGAGAGAGAGAGAGAGAGAGAGAGAGAGAGAGAGAGAGAGAGAGAGAGGAAGAAACATTTCACCATCACCCCGAAAACTGACGGTTTCCATCTCATCGGCTCTGAAAACACAAGTCATTTACTTTCCTACCTCGGTCGACTCGTTCAAAGGATCGAGAGGAAGAAGGAAAGTATTCTTCTGTAAATTTGAACTCCTTTCTAGAAGTACATTCATCTTCATTAACAGCTCCTAACTGTCAACTAATTGAGACGTAAAATCAATTGTTTAAGACAATTTCTCTCACCTAAATAGAGATAAAAATAGATCACGAGCAAATTTTGAAACTTGTATTGTCAAAGTAAGACTTCTGAATTGAGACTTACCGAGATATAAAATCAGTTGTTAAGACGTTATCTCTCGTCAAAATAAAGATAAAAATAGACCATGAGTATACTTTAAAACTTGAACCTGTTTCAAAATTCAGAATCATGTCAAAGCTACTCTTCAATGAATTTCAGTCTAAAGTTTCGCGTATCTTTTTTTTTATCCTGTCAGTGTCACTGGCAACTACCTTCCTTTGCTCCTCAATTTCATTCATTTTTATACTTTTATCATTTCTATTTTTATTTCTCATTTCTATATGCTTAATTCTTGAAAGATACTCTATATTGAAAGTGATTCCCTTTACGTAGATTCAAACATAGAAGGCTTCTTCGTATTTCACCTCAAAACTATTATTTTCACTTACTGAGCACCATCACGATCAAGGAACAGCGCTGGCTCAAGATAAAACAATACTATACGATAACTAACGTTCAAGCAAGTATAGAAAGAATTTCTCGTAGGTTTCAGGCCGTGGCCGTGAAAAATCAAATTGAGAAACGTTACAAAAAAATTCTACCAACTGAGTGAACATTAATTTTTTAAAAATATTATAATATTCTACAATGCGATGAAAATTGGAAAGAAAGTGTTGAAAATTTTCCCAATGGCATAGAAGAGGAAGGAAAAATGTAGTCAATAATATCCCTAATCCCCATTCCAGTTCAAGAGATTTTAATTCACATTCTCTCACAATATTACAAAATACGAAGACGAAATGATTCACATCCATCGCAGCATTTACTTGGGTTCAGAATTAATCCATGAAATAAAGAGATTTAAATGTTCTTTAGAAAAAAACATTTAACTGGATTTCTATTCGTAACAACTCTGTACCTGGGAAGCAACAAAAATGTATGAACACAAACATTCAAATACTCGCCACTCCTTTTCCTACTAAGTATATTAGCATCGGTTCCCTCTTTTCTATTTTCATCTGTCTTTTCCACTTCTGCTCCTGTTCCCTCTGCCTTCTGCTGTTCTTCCTCCTACTCACTCAGTCTCCATTTTGTTTTTTTTATTTCTTTGGAGATCTGCCACACCAGAGGACAACCGCCAAAGGCAACTTTAAAAGCCTTTGGAACTGCTAAAAAGAAAGAGGTTTTTTGTAATACAAACACATTCTTCAAGGCGTGTGGTTGTTTTCCTATATAGCCAAAACAAACTTACAATTCCTACCTGTGAAAATATTGTGTATTATAACCGAGCCCACGCTTGCTTCCCTACATACAGACATACATATACACATATACATACATACGTATAGGACTATCAACTAATTACACTTCATTATACACTTTATAAGGAGCTAACTACATACTAACGTTCTGGACTGTTTAATACCCACAAATAAAGTAGTTAATAATAGAAAGAATATTCATAATGCTGACATTTTTATCACCATACAACAGCATCGGCATCTATTTCCCATATCATCATTCCCTCACCCCCATCCCTCTAACCCCCTTCCCCTTTTCATCTTCACCCCACGCCCCTACTCCTCCTCCCCCTCCCGCTCCCCCTTCTACATCCTTTCCAGTCGTCAAATACTTTATTGTACACCAAGCGTTGACGGCTGTCAGTAAGCTACTATGAAATTCTCTGAAGGAGCAACTGAAGTTAAGAATAGAGTATAGAATTTATAGGCCAAAGCCGAAGCGCTGGGACCTATGAGGTGATTCAGCGCTGAGGGGGTAGTTGCCGATAGCAAGATCTAAAAGGTGTAACAGGAGTTACACCTCGCTGAGGGTGGAAAGTCAGATGGAAGAAAGAGAATATGAACGGAGGCACAATAAAACGACAACTGAAGATAGTTAATGCTTTATAAGGTACGATCGATAACCCACAGCCTCATGGCAGGATAATCGACAACCAATAAAGTTTCATGCAGAGGCAAATCATAAAATTATCTCATTAAGACGGTACCTGACATGTAGTCACATTGCTGTGTGACCCTAAAATAATTAGTACTTCGACTAAGGTGAAATTCGTGATGGCTACCAAAATTCAGTTCACAAGTTATGTTCCGCGAGATTCAACAAGTATTAAATGTTAGAAAGCCGTAAACAGTGAGACATGAAAACAAAGTAAACACTAAAATGACAGGAAACCGAATTTCATCATCATTAAGAGGATAAATGACCACACAGCAAAATCAGAAATGCTTTAATTTAGCGATGCTATATCGCTTCTTAACCAAACATTGAATTGCTGACGCATTTCCCATAAGGAGCTTTGCTGAGAAAAATATACATAACCAGATCATAACAATGAATAGCATTTTGCAAAAAAGCATAACAATTTGAGTAACAATATTATCAAGAAGAGCTTTAATATGTTTTCAATTCCAAACGTTCATGCGTTGCTTTCTTGAGCAAAGGATTGGATGACAAGTAAAACATAAAAATAAGCAAATAATTCAGAGAAGAAAAATTACGTAATTTTATTATTTCCACTGAAATACGAGTATAAAAAAAACTGTATTTTGGAACTGTACTCCATGTTTTTCAAAATACCCTAGTATCCTTATTTTTAAGAAGCTGTTTTGTAAACGCCAAAGGAAGAATGTATTTCTTATGTCTCGGAAGGGGATCCCCAGTAAAGGTGCTGATAATATTCACCTTCCAGACGAAACAGGTATAATAAGACCATTTCTTACACCTGCTGAAAAGAGGCCTCCTTATTTACCAGAGTTTAAGTCTGAGAACTCCATTTGAATGCGATCCCGATCCGCCCTAAGACTTTAAAATAAAATTCACATGGAAAATAGTATGAACAGAATTTAGAAGCTAGTAAAAGTAATAACAATAAAATCATGAACGTCTGCCGCTCAGCTTTGGCAGTGGTGATGAAAATGTGGAAAGTAGCAATAATAATAATAATAATAATAATAATAATAATAATAATAATAATAATAATAATAATAATAATAATAAAACTAAAAACGTCTGCCAGTTTAATTAGGAAGTGGTCACCGAAAAACTTCGGCAATTTCTTACTAATCACCTGACTTACTGTTGGAATACTTAACTGCTTAGAGAAAGACAGCAAAATATGTTTGGTGGGGGGGGGGGAGGTAGAGGGGGAGAGGGGGATGCTTTCAAACGTTGCATGGAATAATTAATGGAGTCTAACTAATAGACATGGAACTGAACAACGTCCAATTGTTTTCAGCCTTTACGAAAAGTGTTTCAGTGTTGAATAAATGAGAAAAACAGTAAAGGAAAGGAGGAGGCACCTAACACAGTTCTCTCTCTCTCTCTCTCTCTCTCTCTCTCTCTCTCTCTTTCTCTCTCTCTCTGATATACCTATACTTCATTTCATTAGAAGGTTACCTGGCATTTCTTTGTCTAGTTCTCTTACCCCTTTTATTGCATTACATTCATTCTAAAATTCATTTATCTCTCTCTCTCTCTCTCTCTCTCTCTCTCTCTCTCTCTCTCTCTCTCTCCAAATAAATAAAAAAACAAAAAACATGCACGCACCATCTCCAAATTATTTCCACAGACATCAATTAGAGATTTTCTAATTTCATCAACAAACCTATTAAGGCTTCATGCCCAATAACCTGTCCCGTATTACAAAAGTGGTGGAGAATAATCAAATAAAAAAGATTACATAGATTCCTCCTCCTCCTCCTCCTCCTCCTCCTCCTCCTCCTCTCCTTCCTTCTCCTCCTCTCCTCTTTCCCCTTCGATTAACTGATTCTCTCATGACAAACAAATGTAATATTTATCCGCAATTCAGACCTAACTGCTTTTACCCGCCCCCCAAGAGACCTTCAAAAGAGAGAGAGAGAGAGAGAGAGAGAGAGAGAGAGAGAGAGAGAGAGAGAGAGAGAGAGAGGAATATTCCAGTCGAAAATGGTTCCAGGATACGTTCTTTATTCATGTCTTTTGTTAGACTCTTCCGTTTGGTTTTAAAAGTTGAAGGCGTCTGGAAGAATTCTTTTTGCCATTTTCATCTATTTGTTTATTCATTTGTTAATTTATTATTCCTTATCTAATAACTGATCTCTTCTTTCTTTATTTCCTATGATCTGTTACTTCTTTCAAATGATCACCACATTCTTTGTAACCTTGAATTTCAAGTCAATGATCGCCCCCCTGCGCTTGTTCCATATGGATAGGGTTCAGATTCTGAATATTATAATAATAATAATAATAATAATAATAATAATAATAATAATAATCATAATGACATAATAATAAGTATATATATAGAATAATAATAATAATAATAATAATAAGAACCAGATATGTTAAAAGAACGATGGACGGAAATAATATCTCTCCCATATGTAGGAGGTGCAATGCGAAAAATGAAACCATAAACCACATAGCAAGCGAATGTCCGGCACTTGCACAGAAACAGTACAAAAAGAGGCATGATTCAGTGGCAAAAGCCCTCCACTGGAGCCTGTGCAAGAAACATCAGCTACCTTGCAGTAATAAGTGGTACGAGCACCAACCTGGAGTGATAGAAAACGATCAGGCAAAGATCCTCTGGGACTATGGTATCAGAACGGATACTCATTGATGTCGCAATACCATGGGACACCAGAGTTGAAGCGAAAGAGAAGGAAAAAATGAATAAGTATCAAGATCTGAAAATAGAAATAAGAAGGATATGGGATATGCCAGTGGAAATTGTACCCATAATCATAGGAACACTAGGTACGATCCCAAGATCCCTGAAAAGGAATCTAGAAAAACTAGAGGCTGAAGTAGCTCCAGGACTCATGCAGAAGAGTGTGATCCTAGAAACGGCGCACAGAGTAAGAAAAGTGATGGACTCCTAAGGAGGCAGGATGCAACCCGGAACCCCACACTATAAATACCACCCAGTCGAATTAAAGGACTGTGATAGAGCAAAAAAAAAATAATACAAAAAATAATAATAATAATAATAATAATTCTAAAGGTAAATTCCAATTACAAAGATCTATACAGCATTTAACTCTGAGATCCTCCAAGTAAATTGAGTCCAGATGTCGCATAGAACTACATATGAAATACTACGAAAACTTAGGAATAAACATAATAAAAATAGTATCTTCGTATTTTAGGAAATTCAAGGCGTTATATACCTGTGAAATATATATTAGGAACAGTTAATCCAGACTCCTACAAGTGGTTCTTCCTTATATAACAAAACTTGAAAAACAAAAACAAATATCTTCCGTCCAATAGAATATTAATATATATATATACGTACACACACACACATATATATATATATATATATATACTGTATATATATATATATATATATATATATATATATACAGTATATATATATATATATATATAAATTTTGTATAATATATATATATAGATATATATATATACATATATCTAATATATATCCATATATATATACATATACAATATATATACATATATAATACCATATATATATATATCATATATATATAAAATATATATATATGAATATTGTATATATATGTATATGTATATAATGTGTATATATATGTATATGTATATATATGTGTATATATATATATATATATATACTGTATATATATATATATATATATATATATATACACACACACACAACTAATCTGAAAGCCTCAAAATATCATTCGCCAGTTTTTTTTACTTATTTTGAATTTTGTATTTTTACATAGCCATCAATCAGTTAACAAATTGCTAACATAGTATAGCTTTTGGTGTACTTTTATCAAAGATCATTGTTTTTATTTCCTTAAAGGGACAGACCTTGAAAATATATTGCAGACAATGTTCACAGCGCACAGAAAGCCTAAGCTATCATTTAACTTAACGCATGGCAAAGTCGTCTTTCCACTAAGTTTCACGGTTGCATTTCATTCACGTTCAACACCAAAGTGCAACATCTTTTACTTTAAGCGTAGTTATCAACGCATTCCTAATTCCAAAACACTGCGGCAGCCATCTTTTTACGCACTGCATGCAAGCCAAGAATCCCATGGCTGCCAGAAACTGGGTCAAGGTCAGTGGATGTCAGAGTCAGGGTCGAGTAAGGTTATTGTAACCTTTATCAGTAAGGGGAAATGTTCAAAATAAAAATGAAGCTTCACAAGGCCTAACCTGAGAGAGAGAGAGAGAGAGAGAGAGAGAGAGAGAGAGAGAGAGAGAGAGAGATAACGCTTAATATAAAAAGTAGCTTCACAAACTCTATCCTGAGAGAGAGAGAGAGAGAGAGAGAGAGAGAGAGAGAGAGAGAGAGAGAGAGAGAGAGATAACCCTTAATATAAAAAGCAGCTTCACAAACTCTAACCTGAGAGAGAGAGAGTTAAAAAAAAAAAGCTGCTTCCCAGGGCTTCACAGGGCACTAACCTGAGATGAGAGGAGAGAGAAAAGAGAGAGAGAGAGAGAGAGAGAGAGAGAGAGAGAGAGAGAGACTTGACTCCCCCATGCTTCAAACATTAATTGGACCTCAACTACATCTCCTTTACCAATGATTCCCCTCTTTTATGAAGGTTCTCCCCCTCGTACATCCAAACCCTTTAGACCGTCTGAAAACCAGTTATTATTTTATTTTTATTGTTCATTGTAAAGTTCCGGTAGGAATATGGCATTATGAATGATGTGCACAGGTCATTTTTTTTTCTTCAGGATGTGGTTTATAACCCGTCACAATCCTTAATCTTACAAAGCCCGTAATTATTAAAATTCATCTTGACAAACTGAAAAAAAATTCAAATTTTTATGTAGTCATGTTGGTAATAGAATGATTTTTTTTTGGGGGGGGCGAATGTTTCTTATCTTGGCTCTATATCTGACAGACGTCTCTTATTATGAAAATCTTTTTGACATAATATAAACTTTAATATTTTCAGTCATGGTGGTAAGAGAATGTACAGTTTTAAGTGTATGTTTCTGTCTTTGCTCTATATTTAGCAGACGACTTTACTGGTTGCCCTTTCTGATTTAAACGAAGAGGAATCAATTATTTAACTAAAGAACAGGAAACAAACCCTGCCAATTTGACGAATAAACCAACCAGTTAAGTAAATCAGCTAACCGACCAATCCAGCCGATCTCTCTCAGCTTCTTAAAACTACAATACACGACTGGCTTTTGTTTTAAGAAACCATTTATGAAGGTGTATGTTTCTACATACACAGGAATGGATTATCAGGCACTAAAATTACTTAAGTTCTTTCGAACATGTATATTCAATTATGTGTATATATTATGTAAGTTTTTCTTGAGATAACTGAGGAATATTATATTACTGATTATATCAACAGCGTTAGTCTATTTCCTTACTATGAATAATTATACACCAGTGAATCAGGATGTTTTGATAAGCGAAAACGTAGACTTTTACAAAGCCAATAAATGCGCGGTCATTTTGACCGCTTGGTCGTTCTAAGTATATATACCACTAGTGGTCGTTCTAGCAGTGTTAAATGGCTGGGTTAAACCACTTTCAACCACCGATGTAGTTTGAGGCACCAGTCCTGTTAAAACTCAGGTAAAACTACCAACTACTCGATGTGACTAAAAGGGAAACTGCGCACTTATGTTGGTCAACTATTCGTCATAAATTATTTACTACTACACATACATGATGATAAGCATGCGCAGCATAAAACCACACTCATTTCCTTTGCCAACAAAAGTCAGTTCAATAAAAAGAGTGAATGAATAATACAAGAGTAATGAATATTCAATAACAAAAATAAAGTTATGAATAATAAATGAAAAATAAAGTTATGACTAATGAATAAAAAGTAAAGAGTATTGACCAATAAATGAAAAATACAGAGGAATGAATATGAATGAAATATAAGGAGTAATGAATAATGAATGAATGAAAAATAGAGTACTGAATAAAAAAAGGGAAATAACCGCTGCCACAACTTCATTAACAATAGATTAGGGCACAAACATCAAGGGTAAACAAGCGCTGTGGCCACGAGAAATGAGAGAGAGAGAGAGAGAGAGAGAGAGAGAGAGAGAGAGAGAGAGAGAGAGAGAGAGAGAGAGTCGGTCACATCTAAGGACGAGAGAGAGATAGAGAGAGAAAGCCGGGTACGTCTGGGGACGACGATGACAAGAGAGAGAGAGAGAGAGAGAGAGAGAGAGAGAGAGAGAGAGAGAGAGAGAAAATAGATATTCTACATCGAAACCCGTATGTAAAACAAGAACTTGAAAGACGACTACGATAAGGAAATGGAATGGAGAGAATAGTATTTACTACCGTTGTGTTATGTCATGGAACAAAATCATAATTTCGCCTCCTTGCTTGCAATCCATTATATTCTTAATTATATTTTTAATTACAGGTTGAATTTATTTTCTCTTCTAAATGATGATCCACAGGTTGAATACTTAGTTAATTCATTTCACGTTACGTAACGTATAAACAAAAACAAAAAATATGAATAATGATGCCCAACTTGAAGGCTCTTCAAAGAACATAAAAAATACAGTATTTCTGGTGTCAAGAGAGCGATGTGACATAGCACTGTTTATTCATTATTTCAAAAACATGAATTGTACTTCGACCTAGATCTCACCTTTTGAAAGATAAAAATATAACTCCTTTAAAAAAACGGGAACTGTATTTCAACTTCGATCCCATCTTTGATAACGACATGAAATACAAATTTATATCAAATTCTAACCATGAAATATCTACACAGTTTTTCTATCAACAACTGAAGCGCAGAGTGAGTCACTGAAGCAAATCAGGAAATTCTCAGCTTCCATTACATTTGGTGTAGAGTCGAAATACATTATCCTTTGGAAAGATGTCATTTCTTCTTTTCGTGAGATAGTTATTAAGTTACAATGCTGTCATGGCTCTTTAAGGACCTGATAGAATAAACAGAATAGAATACAGAATTTAGGACAAAAGTCAACTGACAAAAAAATGGTTTGAAACGTGTAACAGGAGAAAAACTACGCAATTACATTCTGAATCTATTGTTAGGAGAGATGGAAGTAAGAGAATATGAACGAAGGTACAGTAAAAGGAATGAAAGGGGGTTGCAGCTAGGAGCCCAAGGGACACTACAAAGAACCAAAAGTAATGCGTACAGTGCACCGCATGAGGTGCACTGACGTCACTACCCACCTAAGGGCATTAGTACCTAATAGATATAAAACAGCTTTGTAACATGACTATCTCAAGCAGATAGTTATGTTACTATCCATTTGTCTATTAGGTCCTAATAGACAAATCAAAAATGGTCAAAGACTTTTCATTGGACATAAGTAACCGGTCAAACACGGTCAAGTACTTTCCTCCCTCAACGCACTGGACGAAAAACCAGGGTGATTAATGACTACGGCTTTCATCCACATCATAAAGAGAGAGGCTTCGCGAAGAACTATTCACCTAACTTATATTAATGATAAGCGAGGTAAGAAGGGAAGACAAAATTAATCAACGCCTCTCGGAAATGAGGGAAGAGAAATTACCCGCGGCAAGAGAGAGAGAGAGAGAGAGAGAGAGAGAGAGAGAGAGAGAGAGAGAGAATCTACCGGTCACTTTTACCAGATATGTATTTGTATTTTCAAAAGGCAACGATAGCGCCTTAGCTTCTCGACTCACTCTTCGAATTTAGGCTATATTTGTTTTCATATCTCTTTATCTATCAATTCATTATTTTATCTTATTTTCTTTTCTAATAACCGATCTCTTCTATCTGTAGTCTGTAGTTCCTATTATTTTCTGTAACTACTTTCAAATGAACAACATATTCTATGGAAAATTAAATTTTAAGTCAGTGGCCCCTTTTTGTGGATAATACCAATGACTACGAGGAAATAAACAATACTTTTCCCATGAAATGCCTGTAGTATACTGTTCCTTGTAGCAATTCTTCTGTAAATACAAAGTGAACATTTACACTTTCCTTAGGGGAGACTGATGCTGAAAGTGTCACTTGAAGCTTGTCAGAATGTTGCCTTGAGAAGAGAGACAAGCACCCATGGAGTTTTCCACCTTACTTATCCAAGTCGACCAACTCCACTAAGGCGTCAGGCCTTCTTCTGCCCTCCGAGCCTCTCTGCCTTTCTGCCTCTCTACCTTCCTGGCCTCTCCGCTTCTGTCCTTTCTCTCGTAGTAGCCATCTTGCTTGGTGAGACGTACCCGCGTGAAGTCAGATTAATCAACAGATATCACAAGTTTAACATACGACTAGAATTTGAGAAATATCTAGAAGTGTTCGTGAACTATCGGTGATAAGATTAGTGTGAAAATAGTAGGTGATAAAGCGTCTTCTAAGTTAGTTTTTAACAAGTGTAATACTGAAATCAGAACAAGATGGCAGTAAGTTCCAACTGCGGGAAGAGGTGGCTTAATTTAGCTTGCTTGGCGGATTCGCAATACGATGAGGTAGCAGGAAGGGAACTGGCATTTCTCATCTATGAAATCAGCAACAGTCCTAACCAAAAAGATACAAAAGCATTCATAGATATATTAGAAGGATATAATCCTTCAAACTGGAACAAATCTAATGAAAACATCTTGAAAATAATTGAAGAAGTTCCAAATAAAATCCAAGTGGTCAAGAGACTCATAAAGAAAATATACATA
The DNA here is from genome assembly GCF_015104395.2 of Macrobrachium nipponense. Classification (NCBI taxonomy): domain Eukaryota; kingdom Metazoa; phylum Arthropoda; class Malacostraca; order Decapoda; family Palaemonidae; genus Macrobrachium; species Macrobrachium nipponense. Next base: position 9,221,651 of record NC_087213.1, on the reverse strand, counting down.
AACCAACATATTCCGACAAAGAAAATGAATAAGGTGAATCTTGTGAATATCCTAATTGATGCATTAGGAAAAAGAATGCCAAAAGCATGCAAACTGTGTAAGGTTTGGTATAGATTGTCAATCCACAAAACCTAATCAGAAAATGTGCTGCATGCAACATTCCGACCCATCCACAGTGTGCTGAGGTAATGCAAGATTTGAGAAAAGATACAAGAATTTTTGTTCAACATGTCTATCATGGATAGACAATGTTATTAAATCAAGATTGAATGTACAAATAGTTGAGGATGAAGAAGAAGAGGAAGAAGAAGAAGAAAAAGAAGAAGAGGAAAACGGAAGAGAAGTAAACAAAAATGAAATGACAGAAAAAAATAAGGAAAACAAAGAACAATAAAAGTATGGATGCAGAGATACTCATTGATACTACATATGAGGCAATAAAGCAGCATACCTACGAAGAAATAAATTACGATATGACAACAGAAAAGCAAATCCCGAAGAGGCTATATATCCAGATCTACACAATGACGGGAAAGAGGAAAAAATAGACAAGAAAGACAAAATCTGCAACCTTTTGAAAAGAGGGAATTGCAGATTTGGAGAAAGATGTTACTACAAACATCCTAAGGTATGTCAAAACTATGAAATATATGGTAAATGTGCATACTTAGATGGCTATGGGGATGATTGCAGAGATCTGCATCCAAAAATATGTAAAAACCTAAAAGAAGGAAAAGGATGTAAGTTCGACAAAAAATGCAAATATATGCACCCTGTAGCCATGAATCATAATCAAATAAATAACCAACCAAGTAATAAAATCCAAAATAAGAAAGAAACAAATAAAGAGAGAAATCAAGAATATCAGGTAAAAGAGAAAAGCAAACCACCAATGAGATATGCAGAGGTGTCAGCAAAAAATTTCAAAGCATCAGCTCCGAAATTCTACTCAAGAGATAATAACTGTATTTATTATGCAAGAGGATATTGCAGAAACGGAGAAATTACAGATTCAGACACAAAATGAATAATTATGATGAAGGAAGATCAAATATTATGGAAAAGTTGGATTTTTTAATGTCAGAATTTCTGGAAATGAAAAAAATAACAACATACCAGAACAGGAAAGAGACATGGGAAAATCCTTATTACTACCAATATTAAATGAAGGAGAAAACACGCAAACCATCATAGTGATGAATGCGCAGGGTTTAGTTACGAGTAACTCAAAAAGAAAAATAGAGTACTTAGAAGAAACTAACCCAAAATGAAAAGAAAATAGATATAATGAATATAAGTGAAACTGGTATTCCCAAGAGACTGGGAATGATGATCAAATAAAGGGTTCCAAACTTATAGATCAGATAGAAAAAATAGGAATCAAGGGGGAACCGCAATATATGGGAAAGACAAAAAACAAGGAAAAATATATGAGAAATATAGTAACTCAGAATGTGAACTAATAGCGGTAGAATTTGAATCTGAAAAATTGATGAACATAGTAAAATATAGACCTCCTAATACTAAAGAGTTTGACTTAATAATTGAAAAATTGGATGATATATGTAGAAATCACAAGGACTGGACTATTCTCCTATCTGGTGACTTCAAACTTTCCTTTCGTAGAATGGAAAGAACGAATAGGAGACTGTGGTTGTACTTATACATATAAAAAAGAGAGTAATAGTAGTGCAGAAGATAAGAGGCAATTTGAAAAGCTATTAGATATGCTACTAGAATACAACATTCAACAAATAAATCACCTGCCAACAAGAAAGGAAAATACTTTAGACCTAGTATTTGTGAACGAGATGAATTATGTTAAAGAAATAATAGTTTATAATGCGAGTATTTCAGATCATAATGTCATAGAATTAACAGTTCATTCCAAAGCAAGTGAAAATAGAGATAAAGCAAGAAATGAAAAAGTGGGAAGGATATGGAAAATACAACTTCTACAGTAAAAATATAAAATGGTCAGAAATTAATGAAGAATTAAACAAAGATTGGGATAACATTTTCGTAAGTGATGACATAAGTGGGTAAATACGGAGATATTATATAAATATTGGAGAAAATAGTGGATAAATATATACCGAAGAAGAAAAGTAAACATCATTCATGCATACCAAGAGACAGAAGGATCTTGTTCCAGAAAATCAGAAAGTGGAAAAAAGGTCTTGCAAAAGAAAAAAATGCATGGAAAGTTATAGAACTAAAAAGTAAGATAGAAAATGCAGAACAAAAGATTATACAATCAAAAGAAAATGAAAAACGGGACTTGGAAGAAAAAACCCTATTAAATATCAAGCAAAACCCAAAACAAAACTATTATACTCATATGCGAAGAAGATGAATAAAAGAAGAATAGAAATAGGCCCTCTGAGAATTGAAGGGAGATTAACGAATGAAAAAAAGGAAATTTGCAACATACTGGCAGAACGATATAAGAGAGAATTCACCCCTAGAATAGATAATGAAGATAATGATATAGAAGTAAGGGACGAAAATAGTGAATATTTAGCTGACATAGAAATTAATGAAGCTGATATTGTGCAGGCAATTAATGAAATTAAAAATGGAGCTGCTGCAGGGCCGGATGGAGTCCCTGCTATTTTGTTAAAGAAAGTAGTTCATTCTATCGCAAAGCCACTTGCAATATTATTAAGACAAAGTGTAGATACAGGCAAGATTTATGATGAGCACAAATTAGCATATATCACCCCTACTTTCAAAAGTGGATCAAGACTAGAGGCAAGTAATTATAGGCTGTGAGTCTAACATCACATATTATGAAAGTGTATGAAAGGGTAATGAAGAAAAATATTATGAAACATTTAATAAAAAATAATTTGTTTAATATAGGACAACACGGTTTCGTACCCGGAAAAAGTACACAAACCCAACTGTTAGTCCACCGTGAGAACATATTCAAAAATATGAAAAGCGGAAATGAAACAGATGTGGTTTATCTAGACTTTGCAAAAGCTTTTGACAAAGTAGACCATAATATATTAGCAAAGAAAATTAGAAAACACAATATCGTAGATAAAGTAGGAAGATGGTTAAAAGAATTTTTACACAACAGAAAACAGATAGTTATTGCAAACGATGAGAAATCGGATGAAACCAAGGTAATATCCGGTGTGCCACAAGGTACGGTGCTAGCTGCAATATTGTTTGTTATTATGATTGAAGACATAGACAGTAATGTTAAGGATTCGCTAGTGAGTAGTTTCGCTGATGACACAAGAATAAGTAGAGAAATTACTTGTGATGAAGATAGGAACGCTCTACAAAGAGACCTTAACAAAGTATATGATTGGGCAGAGGTAAATAGGATGGTATTTAACTGATAAATTTGAATCAATAAATTATGGAGACAGAGAAGGAAAGCTATATGCATATAGAGGACCTAATAATGAGACAATCACAAATAAGGAAGCAGTTAAAGACCTTGGTGTGATGATGAATAGGAACATGTTATGCAATGATCAAATAGCCATTCTGTTGGCAAAATGTAAAGCAAAAATGGGAATGTTGTTACGGCACTTCAAAACAAGAAAAGCTGAACACATGATTATGCTTTATAAAACATATGTTCGTAGTCCACTTGAATATTGCAATATGATATGGTACCCACACTATCAAAAGGATATTGCACAAATAGAGAGTGTACAAAGGTCCTTTACAGCTAGAATAGAAGAAGTTAAGGACCTAGACTACTGGGAAAGACTACAATCCTTAAAATTATATAGTCTAGAAAGGAGAAGAGAACGCTACATGATAATTCAGGCATGGAAACAGATAGAAGGAATAACAGAAAATATCATGGAACTAAAAATATCAGAAAGAGCAAGCAGAGGTAGATTAATAGTGCCCAAAACTATACCAGGAAAAATAAGGAAAGCACACAGAACATTAATCCACTACGCACCAGCATCGATAATGCAGCGTCTATTCAATGCGTTGCCAGCTCATCTGAGGAATATATCAGGAGTGAGCGTAGATGTGTTTAAGAATAAGCTCGACAAATATCTAAACTGCATCCCAGACCATCCAAGATTGGAAGATGCAAAATATACCGGAAGATGTACTAGCAACTCTCTGGTAGACATTAGAGGCGCCTCACACTGAGGGACCTGGGGCAACCCGAACGAACTGTAAGGTCTGTAAGGTCTGTAAGGCCCTTCTGGCCTCTCTACCTTCCTGGCCTCTCCGCTTTCCTGGCCTCTCTACCTTTCTGGTCTCTGCCCTTCTGTCCTTTCTGCCTTCCTGGCCTCTCTACCTTTCTGGTCTCTGCCCTTCTGTCCTTTCTGCCTTCCTGGCCTCTCTGCCTTCCTGGCCTCTCTGCCTTCCTGGCCTCTCCGCTTTCCTGGCCACTCTACCTTCCTGGCCTCTGCGCTTCTGTCCTTTCTGCCTTCCTGGCCTCTCTACCTTTCTGGTCTCTGCGCTTCTGTCCTTTCTGCCTTCCTGGCTTCCCTACCTTCCTGGCCTCCCTATCTTTTGGCCTCCCTACCTTTCTGGCCTCTCCGCCTTCCTGGCCTCCCTGCCTTTCTGGCCTCCCTGCCTTTCTGGCCTCCCTGCCTTCCTGGTCTCTGCCCTTCTGTCCTTTCTGCCTTCCTGGCCTCCCTACCTTCTTGGCCTCCCTGCCTTTCTGGCCTCTCCGCCACCCTGGCCTCTCCGCCTTCCTGGCCTCTCTACCTTTCTGGCCTCTGCCCTTCTGCCCTTTCTGCCTTCCTGGACTCCCTGCCTTTCTGGCCTCCCTGCCTTCCTGGCCTCCCTGCCTTTCTGGCCTTCCGACCTCCTGGCCTCTCTGCCTTCCTGGACTCTCCTGAAGGGACTTATGAGCGACCATGCTCGATCTACTGAGCTATAGTAACATACGAACGGAAAATAAGTCAAGCGAGGCTGCACACTGATGAGATGAATTCGAATTCCAAGATTCCCAGCCATTCCCGAATGTCAAACCAGAAACTTTTTCCATTACTACCATCAACTTATTACACGTCACGGTAATTCTATCCTCGGGGTTGACGAGGCAAAGAGGCGGTGAGGATTCCAATGAGGATGCATCCTTATGAGGATTTAAAATGAGGATGCATCCTTATGAAGATTTAAAATGAGGATGAATCCTTATGAGGTTTTACAATGAGGAGCATCCTTATCAGCATTCACAAGGAGGATGCATCTTATGAGCATTCACTATGAGGATGCATCCTTATGAGGATTCACAATGAGGATGCATCCTCATGAGGATTTCCAGTGAGGATCCATCCTTATGAGGTTTTACAACGAGTATGCATCATTATGAGGATTTAGAATGAGGATGTATTCTTATGAGATTTTACAATTAGGATGCATCATTATGAGGATTCACAATGAGGATGCATCCTTATGAGGATTTACACTGAAGATGCATCCTTATGAGGATTTCCAATGACGGTACATCCTTAAGAGGATTTCCAATTGAAAAAAAACTGAGAATTATGGGTAGAGAGCAGTATCACAGCATGACAAACCAGGGGACAAAAAAGTAAGGACGAAGAGAAAGTCAAACAATCAAAACGTCTCAGAAAGGAAAATGTATCAGTTAATATCAGTAAAGGTTAGTTGTAGTAAAATGCAACATTAAGTTATTCAAAAGAAATGCATGATTAAGGTCGCGAAAAGAAAACACTTATACAGTAATAAACGATGAAGAAATAGATATTTATCCTCATTCTTTAATATTAACTGATAAAAACTAAAGTAGACGAAAAAAAAAGACATTAGACGTCCCTTCCTTATAGTACAGTTCGACATCAACTTAAATACTGAGAAACAGTTTCCTAAATTTCCAGCTGCTCTTTCCAAGGAGCATATAAGGCTGCACTGCCACGTCGCTGGCTGAACCCAAGACGAATAACTTTTAGTACCCTTGCTTGGTCTTCCAAAATGTCTATCGTCTATAAATTTTAGGTTCCTCATCTAAATCTCTAAAGCTCTTTTGATTATAACTACGCCCTTAAAATTATTCTTCACCACAATTCTTTTAGAACAAAAGAGCATTCTATCTCTCTCTCTTTTGGCGGGGTGGGGGGGGTTGTGGCCTGCATTCCGTGCTCCCTAATTATCCTTGCCTGTTTATAAAAACATTTCAATCAACTTAATCCCTTCCTTTATAACTATTTTGATCCAACGACTTGGTTATTCTTTGGGGGAATACTCTATCAAAATCAGAGAGAGAGAGAGAGAGAGAGAGAGAGAGAGAGAGAGAGAGAGATAAACGGTTAGGTTGCGACGCGCCCTAAATAATACAGAAATAAGTGATACGCATACAATGTGAAATTTACACTGGAAAGAGTGAAAAAAGCAAGAAATACGCAGAGGCCCATCACTTACACCATGCGACCGTAAGGAAGCAGTGACTCAGATTCCAGCTTCCGACAGAGAGAGAGAGAGAGAGAGAGAGAGAGAGAGAGAGAGAGAGAGAGGAGAGAGAGAGGAAGGACACCATAAGGGGAAGCAATAATGGAGCTAATGGCCAGTCCCACTACAAACTCCAGTGGAACATAACAAAGATATATCGGAAAGGTTAAACAGCGTTAAACGACATGTGCTACTTCCCCTTTCTTTTGGGCTTCCTTCCCATCGTCTTCCTCTTTCCCTTAGAACAAAGATAAAAAAAAAAACAAGCAAACAAAAACAAGAAACAAAGGGACCAGAGTGCTGGTCAACTCCAATAAGAAAGTTCTTTTCTGGGATTTTGTGAAGCGACAAAAAACCAACAGAGTTTTGGAGTGTCATAAATCAATTAAATGTTTCAACGAGAATTAAACTGATAAAAGCAATTTAACTATAAGTAAGGTTTAAATTGATATGAAACAAGGTTTGTTTCGTTAATATTCAGAGCCTCGGGGCAACAAGTGCTTGTTTTCTGTTAACTTCAAATATTATTTTCTGATCTTTATTAAGGAACTTGTGTGTGACGAATTTCGGATTTTCTTTATTAGTCTGAGTTTTTCATTTTTAATAATATAATAATAATAATAATAATAAATAATAATAAATAATAATAATAATAATAATAATAATAATAATTAATGATCATATTAATTATTATTATATAATTCATTATTATTATTATTATTATATTAATTAGCTTCTTATTATTATTATTGACACTTAAAAGCTACAGTAGTGTTAAAAATATATGACTGAAGAGGGATACGGAACAATATCCGAAAGTCTCTCCTAGTAATTTTTAGCATTGTACAAAAATATATTTGTAACACTACTGTGGCTTTTAAATGTCAATATTATAGCCCTCGTTACGGAGGTTCCTTAGTTCATTATTATTATTATTATTATTATTATTATTATTATTATTATTATTATTATTATTATTATTATTATTATTATTATTATTCAGATGATGACCACCAATTATAGAACGAGCCTAGAGGGGCCATTGCTTGAAATTCAAGCTTGCAGAGAATATGATGACCATTTGAAAGAAGTGACAGAAAGTAAAAGGAGATACAGAAAGAAGAGGTCGTTTTTAGAAAACGAAAAACTAATTAAAATATTATTAAATAAATGGTATATCTTAGTTTTACCAGACCACTGAGCTGATTAACAGCTCTCCTATGGCTGGCCCGAAGGATTAGATATTTTTACGTGGCTAGGAACCAATTGGTCACCTAGCAACGGGACCTACAGCTTATTGTTGGATCCGAACATGGTTAAAACTGAAAATGTAACTTAATATATAAATAGATAAAACTGAACAGCGTAATTTATCTGAACAACAAAACTTCATACATAGTTAAAACTGAAAAACGTAACTTACAAAAACTTTGGAGTTTATGTTCATCTCAACGACAAAATAAATCTCAAGTCAAATTTTTTTATGACGATCACATTAATAAATAGGTTTGATGAGGTCGGTGTACTGCATAGATAATTGTATTTCAACTTGAAATCTTATCTATTAGACCCGATTGGACATTGTTTGTCCTCCCCCGGGTGACAGTAGGAGATACATGACAGCCACCAGCCCCTTCAAACCTGTTTGTCCGCCCCAGGTGGTGGCTGAGTAGGTAAGGGAATAAGATAGGGGAGACATCCAATCTCCTCCTTTAAACAGGGTCGTCAACCCCGAATGGAGGCGTGTTAGGTAAGGGAACGGAAGGGTAGGGGAGTCATCCACCTTCCTCCTGCAAACCGATTTGTCCGTCCCGGGTGGTGGCGGGGTAGGGGAGACATTTCACTTCAACTTTAAATCTTATCTACAACATCATATAACTTATCAAAGCGAGCAACACAACAGACAAGTGTAAACAAAGGTACGTGAACAAAAAACTACTGTGAACATTGGTTGCAATTCTGTCAAAATTCTGTATTCAGCTGTAGTTTATCCTATGTATTTAGCCTGAAATGTTTGGAGACAGAGAAGGCGCATATTTCCCGCAAATCCCTTAACCTGGATTCCGAAGAAGCGAGGTAGAGGAAAGGGGAGATAAACGAAAACAAAAAACAAACAAAAGACAAGTTTCCCTCTGCATAAATTAACAATTTCCTTTCTCGCTCTCATACGGATCAACCAGAAGCATTAAAGCATTTCAACTCGATGAAGAGAATTCCATTACGAGACGAACGGATAATAAAGGAATATGGTAAAATATGGTAAAATCAACGTCTTCTGAGAACCTTGGAAATGACTAGTCAAAGGAGAAGCTGAAAATGGATAAACTATCAAAGATAAGAGGAGGAATGGATTTTTAAGTCAACAAAGAATGGAGACAGCTCAACATAGGAGATTATCACGTACGCTGACTCACCATACAATTCAATATCCCTTCTTATTCGTGTCATTTCGACATTGTGAAGAGAGAGATGACTAGGACGATATTATAACTGATAGAACAAAAGAATCCTCCGGTTGACGTCAAAAGCAACACGACACTGGGCGATTCTCTAATATAAACTTTTAAAAATTGTTCTTAACGAAAGACGAAAAAATGTTTAGTCACTGGATTGATCCTGTTCATAGAAAAACAGTTTCTTCTTCATTAAAGGCGAAACCGAAATAAAAAAAAAAAAAAACTATGGGATAACATACATCCACTGGCTAGATCGGTGGTCCACTCTTCAACTTTTCAAAACTATTTTAGATAAAGGTTGAAGAGAGTTTAATGTCACGGCTTGATCCTATTCCCAAGAGGAAGGAACACTTGATTCCCCATTAAAGACGGAACTGCAATCAAAAAAATACGGCCTGGTGTATATAAAAAAATAAACTTAACTTGATTCTAAATTTGTTCCCTTAAACTTAACTTGATTCTATATTTGTTCCCTTAAACACCAAACTTGACATAATTCTATATTTGTCAATCTTCCTTTTTTCCTTTCAACGCTTCAGGTTACTCACTGTCACATACTCCCATCTTTAAAAACATTTTAACTGTTTGCAAATAATCGTTGCCATACCTTCATTCTGATTCTTAAAATAAATAAATAAACAAATAAATATATATATATATATATATATATATATATATATATATATATATATATATATATATAATATATAATGTATATACACACACACACACAAAAGAGAATGGTGATAATCAAAACTGATAGCTTGATTATCACCGTTATATATTTAAAAAGTATATATATATATTTTCAAGAAAAAAAAATATTGTCCGTTTTAAAACCAATCTGTATTTTACGCGTAAAATGTCAACAGTGATTTTATGAAAGATGTCTTCGTTTACTCAGGCGAACGGCGAGTGTGTATGAGTGTGTGTGTTTGTGTTGGGGTTTAAGAAGAGACTACGCTTCCGGCATCAGATTATGATATGAGAAGACTGGGATGGAGGAAGGCAGGGGGGGCGTCTGCACTGCCTATAAGATGGAGGGGGCAAGGGAGGGAGGGAGGGAGGGAGGGAGGGGAGGGACTGCACTACGTATTGAGTTAAGGCAGAGGGAGAGACACGGGATCACAAACACTAGAACAAGGTGTCAAACAAATGTTCATCAGATGCGACTTAGATCGAGAGAGAGAGAGAGAGAGAGAGAGAGAGAAAAGAGAGGAGAGATAGAGAGAGAGAGAGAGAGAGAGAGAGAGAGAGAGAGAGAGAGGTTGGAGGGACTGGTTGGTTTATGCTTTAGATAAAGCTGGCTATGTAAGCGTTCAAGGGTGTGTGACCCCTGACGTGGACCTTCGGACTCTCCAACCAACACAGATGTGAAAGAAGTTTTTCAAGCACATGAAAGCCATTAACCTGAATACAAAGTAATTCAAGATATAAAATGTCTTTCCATAATTTTCAAGAAGATTGTCATAACTCTAAAAAGACAGAGCAAAAAAAAAAAAATAAAATCAAATAATATTAGTATAAAAACTTTACCTGTGTAATAACTTCCTATTTCGTACATCGCACGCTCTACTGATTTCTCAAGAGCTGCAGTCATATTAAAGATGACATCTATCATAATAAAGATGACATCTAGGGACACAATCTCCGAATATCAACATATCAAACTTAGCCTTCATTTATCACCACACTATACGGATACCTAAGGAAAATTCTTGGAAAGAACGTAGGAAATAAAAGAATAAATAAATATATATATATATATATATATATATATGTGTGTGTGTGTATATATATATATATATATATATATATATATATATATATATATATATATATATATATATATATATATATATATATATATATATAAGCATACGGAGAGGAAGGTGAAAAGGGAAAGGAAACGTAAGTCAGAACCACATCAAGAAAACAAAATAGTAAAGTGAATGAAAATGCTTGGAGAAAACGTAGGAATATAAAAAAGAAAGTATACGGAGAGAGAGCTGGAAAAGGAAAAGGAAAAGTAATTCAGAACCATATCAAGAAATCAAAATAGTAGAGCGAATGAAAATGCTTGGAGAAAATGTAAGGATATAAAAAATACAGCATACACTCGCGCACACACACACACACCACATAGAAAGCTGAGAAAGAAATGGAAAAGCAAGTCAGGAATCCGCTCAAGAAAATGTAATATAAATGTGAGGGATGATAGAACGATGAAACACAAGGATAAAAGGAATACAAATGGGAAAAGGACAACTTTGTTTATGAATGAGAGCGAGATGGGGACGCCAAAAAAGAAAAATAAACTAAGTAATGATACACAGTAAATAATAGGTGCGAACACCCAGCCACTACGCCCACGTGTTCCTGCGTTATAAAGAGAGCAAGAAATTGCGATGAATGGAGAAAGAAAAAGAAAGACGCAGCGCAAAGTGTCAACATCCTCTCTCTCTCTCTCTCTCTCAAAGAAAATGAACTCTCGACACATATTATCTGACGATGATTTCTTCTTTCAGATTTGCCTACATATACGGTATATGAAATGGAATATAGACTTTAGGGCAAAGGCCAAGCACTGGGACCTATGAGGTCCTCCAGCGCTGTAAGGGAAATTGATAGTGAAAAGGGTTTGAAAGGCGCGGCAGGAGTAAGCCCTCGCGCAGTTGCACTGGGAAACAATTGTTAGAGAGGGTTGTAAGTCAGATGGAGGAAAGAAAATATGAACGGAGGTAGAACAAAAGGAATGAAAGAGCTTGCAGCTAGGGGCCGAAGGGACATTGCGAAGAACCTTACATAACTCCCGAGCGCCTCAGTGGCGTGGTTGGTATGGTGCTGGCGTGCCACCTCGGTGGCCGCGAGTTCGATTCGCATGCATTCCATTGAGGAGTGAGAGATGTGTATTTCTGGTGATAGAAGTTCTCTCTCGACGTGGTTCGGAAGTCACGTCAAGCCGTTGGTCCCGTTGCTGAATAACCACTGGTTCCATGCAACGTAAAAACACCATACAAACAAACAAACAAACTTACGTAACTTTCCCCCTCCCCCCAACTCCCCACCTGGGTCAGATCTTCGGGAAAACCTCCAAGGGCGGAGAGACAATCTCTCCAGACGACCTCGAGCAGCATCCGGAGGGCTCTTCTGGTCGTCTCCCATCCCATGCTCAATTGGATCGGCTCGAGACGAGATCCTTCGCCAGAAATCCCGGAAAATTCAGTAAGGGCGTGACGCCGCCCGGGGCAAGGGGGCGAGGATGGGAAGGAGAGATGCTGGGGAGTTCCTGAGGGGACGAGTGAGAACACGAATTCCTTTATAGGATATTTCGGAATTAACCAAAATTTATAAATAAATTATAAGATTCCGATATCTTCACAATTCTGCCTATATATGTTGATCCAACAATATAACAGAATAGAAACATACAATTTAGCCCAAAGGGCAAGCGCTTGGACCTATGAGGTCATTCACAGCTGAAAGATAAATTGTCAGTGGAAGGGTTTGAAAGGTGCAAAAATTACAGGAGGAAAACCTCGCAGTTGCCTATGAAACAACTGTTATTAGAGAGGGTGGCAAGTCAGATCGAATAAAGAATATGAACAGAGGTACAATAAAAGGCATGACAGTGATTATAGCTAGGGGCTGAAGGGACACTGAAAAGCCACGTAAGTAATGCCTACAATGCACCACATGAGGTGCGCTGACGGCGCTAACCCCCCACTGGAAAATGATTTGATAACAAAAGTACAATAAAAGTTTTGAAATTATTAAAAAAAAAATTAAACCCATATTAACCTGTTCAAGATTTTGACATTTGGAAAAGCTCTTGATATTTATTTATATGGGCTTCTACATCATCCCATCAACCCATTTGAGGCTTAGCCATCTCGTCACATAAATCTGAATTAGCTCATAATACCAGTTCAGTAGCAATGGGAAAGAACGGTGTGTTATAATGTCTGACGTCATTACCTAAATTTTCGTATCTTAATCCCCGTTTAATCGTTTTCTTGAAAAAGAAAATCAGCAAATAAAAATACATTATTTTTTCCTCAGAGAAAGCCATTACGGTTGAAGCCGTGATCCCAAAATTTATTTTGCAGCGAATTACCTTTATGAAATATAATTATTTCAAAAACATCAATGTAATTCTTTCACAAACAAAAATTTGCTTACGCGGAGAACTAAAATCCAAAGAACAAATTTCTTTTTAGTAACTGGGTCAGCTTTACATAACAAAATGTCACAGCGGAGTATTTATTGTGTGGCCTAATGTTACCTTGAAAAGGGGGCACAAAATCCCCTTCCAAGGTACAGTAACGTAATTGGGAAGACCCCTGCTCTACTGAAACACACCTGCCTTTTGGAACATGAAACTGGATTAGACGTATTGATATTATCCTTTCTATCACTTTTTACTTAGCAATCGACATTATTCTCACTTTAATATTGCCTGTAAATCGCGTATGATCAGCTACATGACAACCTTCCCTTCATTAAACGCATTCCTTGCGATAAGGACGCATCAGATAAATTAGCGATCGTGATGGTGCACGCCGTTGGAGCTGCATGGCCAGGCGGGGAGGGGTGGAGGGGAATTAGGTATCGCAAGATAATGATAAAGGGACAAAATAGCTCAGTGATAGCCAGAGAGATTATGATCGTAAGATGGTGGGTGGCTTTAATCACCTACTATAAGGTTAGTCATAAAATTATGCACCCCCTTGTTTCTTGTTAGTTTTTCGTTCACTGTGCCGTACCTACACTTCCGGGATGCGTTATACCCTTGGCGGCCGCAGATGAGTATGAACTATAGTAGATTCACATCAACCGTGTATTTGATGTCTAGGCCAGTCCCTTACGACGCTCCTGATTGGCTGTTGATAAGCCATTCGCAGGGCTGGAAACTCACAGTTTCTCTCGAGAGTTCACAAGGGTAAGGTCTATGTTCCACAGCTTCTGAGGGATGCCTTTTTCAAAAGCATCCCTCAAGGGTGGAACATACATCCTGCCTATGTGAACTCTCGAGAGAGACTGAGAGTTTCCAGCCCTGCGATTGGCTTATCAACAGCCAATCAGGAGCGTCGTAAGGGACTGGCCTAGACATCAAATACACGATTGATATGAATCTACTATAGTCCAGTACAGGCTCTTGTCTCTTCCCAGCTGTCCACATTTCCCCCGTGATCAGATATACAGACTTTTTGGTATCTGTAATACGCCTATGGTTGCAACGTGCATAGGTGTTCGTAAGGACCTTTTTATTTTCTTATTAACTATCAGACTTCAGTAGAAGACATTCAGGAGAGGAGAGTGTATGAGAAAATGTTGATAATTTTTTTAATGTGTTTTCATTAAAGAATGCTACGACAATGTTTCTTACTCAGATATGTCGACTGGAAGACATTATTCTGTTTTAAATGTAGCTTTATTTCTTTCATAGCCCTTACTGGAAATAAAAGCACAGTAGTAACCTTACAACCGGTATTTGCCTCGGTTCTACTGATGCTCACTGATCATCAATGATTTTTACAATGAATTACCTAAAGAGAAAATCAGAGTGGAAATAAAAATAAGAAAAGATCAAGAGACAGCCATGGATTCTGTTTGTTCTCGCATCTCTCCTCTCGTCTTTCACACACACACACACACACTTACAAGACGAAGGCTATTCGCCCAACCCTTATTCAACAAAGAATGGGCGCATAAGACTTATAGCGTGCGCGAGTTATTACCCAAATCGTTAGGCTTATAATTCCGATATATTTTATCGGACCCGCAGTTGGGTAAATTAGGATGTCAAGTGCTGGACGTGGTGTGTGTGGTGGTGGTGGTGGTGGTGGTGGTGTTATTGTTGTTGTTCCCGTAAATGCTCGTAGAATATTAAGTTTTAGTGTTTTTGCGTGTCAGAACCACGTGAGTAGTAAGACTGATATAAGTAGACCTATATGTAAATCAACTCTTCATTACGAGTACAAAGCTCGTTAAGTGCGCTAAGCACTCAACTATTATGGATATATTGGTCAGATAGCGTACATAATCTACATCTATCACAGACGTTCAAATCAAGTAACTAGGCCTATATATGCCATAACATTACCGTAAGACGCGTTCGTACGTTGCCAGTTCTCCCATTGCTCTCTGAGATGTTTATAACGCCTTGTGATCCAGTTCGGCAAATTACATTTTACAGACCTTATTCACATAACGGATAGGCGAATTACCTCTCTGAACTTACGTATGATAAACGGCCGAACTTTAACAGCGAAGAATCGCTAGGCCAGAAAACACCTTGGTGCAACTTAAGTGGCCTTAAAGGCGAGTTACTCTCGGACGTGTAACACACAAGGAGTCTTTGGATATGCAAGATTTCCATCGTCTTAACACATACACACTGTTTTGTTTGTATGTGTACATATACATAAGTATATATGTATATACAGGTAGACAGACAGATATATCGTTAACGATATTCTCATAATGAATGGAATAAAATTATGAGCACAACAAAACGAAAAAGGTAAATCTGCAAAAAAAAAAAAAAAAAAAAAAAACATAAATTGTCTGTCTACCTGTATATATCAAATATATATTTGTATCTATATACATAAGTATATATATGTATATACAGGTAGACAGACAGATATATCGTTAACGATATTCACATAATGAATGGAATAAAAGTATGAGCACAAAAAATCGAAAAAGGTAAATCTGCAAAAAAAAGAAAAAAAAAGACTGAAAGAAATGAACCTGAAGGCCCAAGGAGAGAAATTAATGACACTAAAATTTAATAGCAAGCAGGAAAGGAGTTCTCATTACTGTATCATAAAGGTTTCTTAAACATTTAATACCTAAAGGGAACTCACGGTCAATATTCACTATTCCCGAGCAGAGAGGAAAAAAGACCGAGCATCAATTACCGGAGCCGAGAGTGAAAGAAATAAAAAAAAAAAACTAAAAGAGTTAAAATGATTCGGCAGAAATATTACTGACATCAAAATGGCGCGACCTTCCATTAGAACTCGAACCAGGAACCGAGAGAGAGAGAGAGAGAGAGAAGAAAGTGGGGAAAAGTTCTCGAAAATCTAATTGGACCAATTTTTACCTTTGCCAATAACCATAACCATGCTCTGGAAAACTCGACAACCTAATTAGCATTGTGCTTAAAATTGGGCGAGGAGGTATTCGGGTGCCCGGAAAGAAAGGTCACACCTCACGGGACAATTCACTTCTCCGATAAAAGGCTTCGGTGACGTTTCAATTACAATTGACCTCAAGCTTTTGCTGACACAGAATTGAGGCGAGCACTTGAGTGCCGATGGGCAATAAGATCATTGCTAAAGAAATTCAAAGTATTCAGTTTTTAAACAATACGAGGTGATAGTCGATATTTGAAATCGACAACTAGATTGCTAAGCAAAAAGATTATTGCTAATAAATTTCGGTATTAAGTTAAAAAAATAAAAGCTGATGCTCGATATTTAAATGCAAAAACTATATGGCTAATTAGCATTAAGACTATTGCTAATAATTTCCAGGCATTAGGTTGAAAATATAAGAGGTGGAACTCTATACTTAAATGCGAAAACTAGAGTGCTAATATGCAATAAGATTATTGGTCATAATTTCCAGGTATTCAGTTTTAAAAACTACGTGATCTTACGCAATATTTAAATACCAAAACTAAATTGCTAATATGCTATAATATTATTTCTCATAAATTCCAGCTATTACGTTATAAAAAATGAAGCGGTACTCGATATTTAAATAATCCCTGATTCTTTATTTGCATGAGGAAGATCATTCAAAGTATCTCATAAAAATCTCAACTTGATAAGCATGAAGCCATTCTCTCAGCATCGCTGCAAGAACAGTCAACCTCGGAGCTAAAACTTAACTTTGCACTGAACTTGTTGCACTGGAAACTGGCACTGCTCAAGTTCTAAAGTTTCTTATAAACAATCTAAAGTTCTCTTGAGATTAGAGTCACTCAATGCAATTAGCGTGCCCGATAAGTTTTGGTTCCAATGGACTTCAATTAATTCTCTCTCTCTCTCTCTCTCTCTCTCTCTCTCTCTCTCTCTCTCTCTCTCTCTCTCTCTCTCTCCACAAACATAAACAACAAGGAATTACAAAGAATGAAAGCCAGAAATGCCTTTATAAAATGAAGTTATAAAAATACTTTTCTTACCAATAAGTCATTTTTTTTCATAAAAGCAGGGGGTTTCAGAGACACAATAGCAGTTCCTAAAAGAATGGATAAATACAGAATTTAGGCCAAAGGGCAAGCGCTGGGACCTATGAGGTCATTTAGTGCTGAAAGGGATATATAGAGAGTAGGAAGGTTTGAAAGGTGTAACAGGAGGAAAATCTCGCAATTGCACTGTTAGTATCAACTGATACGAGGGGGAGAAAAGAAAGAATGAAGTGGTTCCTAAAGGAGTCGCTGCCTAGTTTTCAATTAGGAATTGTAAATGAAGTCATTTTTAAACCGAATCTTTCGGGACGCGGCTTAATATTCACTCTTAATGGCTTAGAACCTTTCCTCCCACTATTCCCTACAAAGCTTTTCTCAAATGCTTTCTCAAATGCCGCGTGAAACAGTGATTGAAGAAAAGATAAGTATTCTATTTAAAACACCCATGGAGATTTAATATAGCTATTGGATCTAGTTGCAGATGACAACAATACAAATTTTAAGGCGATAGCAGCGATTATCAGCGATTTTTCCTGTAATTGTTATTTACCATGTTTGACTAAATTCTATTAAAATGGTTGAAACTTTGAAATTCTGTAGGACTAAAATATTGTATAAACAAGCAAAACGGAAAAACAGAAACGGGATATTTGAGAAACACAACGTCCCTACGCGACCTTTCACTTCTGAGTATGTTGTTATTATTATTATTATTTATTTTTTTTTTCCAGTCCTCCAATTTGACTAGGTGGTATTTATAGTGTGGGGTTCCGGGTTGCATCCTGCCTCCTTAGGAGTCCATCACTTTTCTTACTATGTGCGCCGTTTCAAGGATCACACTCTTCTGCATGAGTCCTGGAGCTACTTCAGCCTCTAGTTTTTCTAGATTCCTTTTCAGGGATCTTGGGATCGTGCCTAGTGCTTTATTTTATTATTATATTATTATTATTATTATTATTATTATTATTATTATTATTATTATTATAATAGTTTAACCCGGCTACTGAGCTGATCCTCAGCTCTCATAGGGCTGGCCCGAAGGATTAGGATGAAGTATCAGGTCTTAATTGATTGATTTATAGGTTTTAGGCATTATGCCAAGCACTGGGACAACTAAGGCCATTCAGCGCTGAAACGGAAATTGACAGTGAAAAGGTTTGAAAGGTGTAATAGGAGGAAAACCTCGCAGCTGCACTATGAATCAAGTGTTAGGAGAGGTTGGAAAGTTAGATAAAGAAAGAGAATATGAACGGAGGTACAGTAAAAGGAACGAAAGTGGTTGCAGCTAGGAGCCGAAGGCAAACTGAAAATAAACCTCACTAATGCCTACAGTGCACCACATGAGGTGCATTGACGGCACTACCCCCCTACGGGGAGTAGGTTACCAGGTCTCCGGCCATAGGAAATAGGGTCATTCGGTGAGGTGATGAATGACCTTGACCTGAAACTTTCTTTGCACGTCAACTTCATCAGTGGAGTATGCAAGCCAAATACAGTCTCTATTTAGTAGTTCAAAACTTACGGCGCATAAAATAAATAAATAAATAAATAAACGAATAAATAAATACATAAATAAATGAATAAATAAATAAATGTGACCTTAGCAGACTCAAGGACTTACAGAGGCCCTGACAGGTCATTTAATAAATGTCCCCAGAGAGTGAAGCTGGAGCATGAAACATAAAACAAAAATATAAACTTTTATATTCTAATATACCAGTGTTGAATTACCGCTCATGTAGTTACGCACCTGTCAAATTAAATAAACTAATTGCTAAAAACAAGTTTCTTCAGCCCCTTTATATATAGTATAATCACAAGAGTGTCTAAGAGTACGAACTGAAAAACAGACAAGATTTCACACTTGAACAAATACAAAATCTGTTATTAATATTTTACCTGAAACAAAGAGAAGTTAATTTATTTTATGTGTCACCCTAACACACACTCGAATTAAGATTATGAATTTCATGAACTGAAACAAGAGACAATTTCACATCTCAACAAGTACAAAATTTATGATAAATAATGTTTCACATGAAAGAGAGAAAAGAAAATGAATTTTAAGGTGAAAACCTGACAAACACTCGAATTGACGAAATGAATTTTATAGTTGAAACCTCACAAGCACACGAAATAAAAGTTAATAGTAATGAATTAAAATTATTTTCGTGACTGCTCACTAGTTCTT
The DNA here is from genome assembly GCF_015104395.2 of Macrobrachium nipponense. Taxonomy (NCBI): domain Eukaryota; kingdom Metazoa; phylum Arthropoda; class Malacostraca; order Decapoda; family Palaemonidae; genus Macrobrachium; species Macrobrachium nipponense. Next base: position 9,202,387 of record NC_087213.1, on the reverse strand, counting down.
TCCCTACAGCGTGTTCTACAAGATAGAATTTTCCAGAATTAAGAACACTTATGACAGGATCTTTTAATCTCCCTAAAGCAGGTAAACGATCGAATACTTTCACGACGCTTAGAAGTTTAAAGAGAGAGAGAGAAATAAGAATTATGTATCAGGCCAAATTACTCGTCTTCATATTAAATCATTCTCATTCCAATATACGTATATGTAAAGAACAAAGAATTCTTGTTAAAATTATAACGGACACATTTTCTATATCGTCACTGCATATGAACGTGCTAATGACATCATGACCTTCATTTTTGAAAACATCATGAAATGAACATCATAAAACTGAAATAACGTTGACAATGCACAGAATATTTTATGAGAAGATAAACCCCCTATTCAGATATAACAAGCCTACAGGGGCCACTGACTGGAATTCGAGCTTCCAAAGAATATGATATATAATATATTCTTTTATTCATTTCTCCGTCGTTGGAGATTTTCAGATTATCTCCCCCTCTGTCAAAGCCAGATAATTCTAACCACAAGCTTGTTGGTGCTTAAGCTGGCCTTATGCCGACACATGTTGACAATGCTTGGGATTATTATAATATATTCTTTTCTTCATTTCTCCATCATTGGCGATTTACAGATATGAAATGCTGAAAACAAGGATTAAGATGGTCTTACGCCAGCGCAGGTTCTTGTTCTTAGGGCACCCAGTGGTAATCACGGGGAAAACTCAGATTACGGCGCACACACGCATGCACAAACACACACATGCACACACACACACACACATAATACCCTTAAGCATATCACAATGTGGATCAATGTGGAATGAAGAATATTTTGATTTAATGAGACAATCTCTCTTTCGTTATAATCTACGCATTCTCTCACACGAAACGGAACCTGCCTACAAATTTTTCCCTAAAGACGAAACCTCATTTACAACAATTATAGTTCCACGTTGGCTGAGTGCATTTCGCGCTCGGCTACCAACCCGGTGGTCCGGAGTTCGATTCATTTCTGGTGATAGAAATTCATTTCTCGATACAATATGGTTCGGATCCCACAAAAAGCTGTAGGTCCCGTTGCTAGGTTACCAATTGGTTCCTAGCCACGTAAAAATATCTAATCCTTCGGGCCAGCCCTAGGAGAGCTGTTAATCAGCTCAGTGGTCTGGTAACATAAAAAGCAAGTCTCCTGTGACCCAGATTTGAAGACGCCTGTGTATACCTCCCATGTAGGGGCCTTCATGTCAGTTTTGTTGTCTCCGGTACAGCAGTTCCTGAGATGATTCTTTCAGGGACTCCAACCTAGTTTCATTGTTCCTTAGCTATCTATCTACTCTTGCAAGGGATGTGGCCAGATTTGGACAAATTAGGTATCTCTTTATCTAAGACCATTCAAAATTAAATAATTTAATATCAATTATCAGTCTTGCCTTCATGAAATTTATAATCAATACAGCAAAGCAAAAGCAAAGCGAGAAATTCCCTGCTCCTACCCCACGAGTCTCTCTCTCTCTCTCTCTCTCTCTCTCTCTCTCTCTCTCTCTCTCTCTCTCTCTCTCTCCCAAGTGGTCGTCCTCAAAGTACCGGGGAAAGTTGCAAAGTTATTTGAACATTTTTTCGCAAATGACCAAAATAAACTTTCTCGTTTGCGTTATTGCACACACGTGTTGGTCCAAACTTCCCCAAAATTGCCGAAGGAATCAGCGTAAGGTTTAGTTACAGCCACAGAGAGAGAGAGAGAGAGAGAGAGAGAGAGAGAGAGAGAGGAGGGCGTTCATGTCCCTCTTCATTTTAGCACCGTTATAAAGCTTTCGGTGAAAACAATTTCATCAATCAATGATTTGTACCTTTTTCGTCGTTTGCTGATATACAATTTATTCCTTTGTCATAATTGTAGTTAGTAAATAAATTCATGTATTGCTACACAATACTTGATAGTAAAATAGTATAATAAACCTCTAATATTAGTGAATCGCATCGTGACGTCACGGGCTAAACAAATCCCCGCTTTCTCTGCGCATACTACACTACACAATCCGTCTCAACACAAATATTTGGTCTTACGATAGACATAAATTGTGTCTAGAAATATTGTGCCTGCAAGCTTATGATTTATAGGTTGGCATTACTAGTCTTGGCAGTTACTTTTCATCCTTCCAAAGCCCGGAAAGGAAGGGCTGAAGTCAGAAGGGACATCCAGCCGTAAAACATCTGCCAAAACAATTTAGGACATGAGTCTTTTAATGCGTGTAAGAGACACAGGGAAAAGGCTCGTCGCAAACTGCGACCTCGACTATGATTTAACTCAAAAGAAGAAGAAGAAGAAGAGGAGGAGGAGGAGGAGGAGGAAATTGTATGGAAGTTATAAACCCCTTTGTGGTGCCTTTTCATTATGAGAAGGAATGTGACAGCCCCCTTAAACCAATATTATGCAATGTCCTGCGTCATTATGGTATTCCCCTTAAGTATGTAAACCAATTGAAATTATCGATGAACAAAGCAGATGCAAATTGATGTTGACAGAGTTTTGTCAAATCAGTTTTCAGCGAACACCGGAACGAACAGGAAACATTAGTTCTTCAGTGGACGAGTAGCCCAAGTTCGCTCCCCGCTGTTGCCAATGCGGAACGAGAGGAATTTATTTCTCGATATAACGTGGTTCGCATCCCACAATAAGCTGTAGGTCTCGTTGCTTAGAAACCAATTGGTTACTAGCCAAGTAAAAATATCTAATCCTTCGGGCCAGCCCTACGAGAGCTGTTAATCAGCTCAGTGGTCTGGTTAAACTAAGATACACTTCATTTAGTGTCCCCTAACGATGACGATAATAATAATGAGGAATAAAGAAAATCCAATAGTAGAGGGAAGCGAAGCAATAATATACAACTTGAAGAGCAAATCTTGAATACGATTCTCCTTTCATTTCCATTTCAAGAACGTTGAAGAAAATTTAAAAATTGGAACAAAATGAGAATATGATCATGGATAAGTAAAAACGACAAAGAGAAATATCGAATACAAAAATTCATTATCAGAGAAAGTGAAGCAATAAGATACAACCTGAAGATTCGATCTCATGCAACCTCTCCATTCCTCTCCATTTCCAGAATTTTCCAGGAAATTTTAAAACTGGAACAAATCAAAACATAATCTTGAAGAATGAAAAGTGATGAAGAATAATATCAAAGTAAATTTCCGAGGAATACTGCAATGGGGGCTAAAGTGTCAAGTTGGCAAGTAAATCAAGAGAGAGAAAGAGAGAGAGAGAGAGAGAGAGAGAGAGAGAGGAATATAAATCAAAGAATAAAAAGAACAGTAAAAGAGGGGGAAAGCTGGAAAATTTATACGAAAAGGGAAAGAAGGGGGAGAGAGATGCATAAATAAAAGTTGTATAAAGCTTAAGAAAAATGAAACTGATCTGGCCATCAGCATCGTGAGGAGAGAGAGAGAGAGAGAAAAAGAGTGGGGAGGAGAGAGAGAGAGAGAGAGGAGAGAGAGAGAGAGAGAGAGAGAGAGAGAGAGAGAGGTGAATGACAGAAGAAAATAAAAGATAGAGAAAGAGACATGAATCGCAGAAGAAAATACGAGAGAGAGAGAGAGAGAGAGAGAGAGAGAGAGAGAGAGAGAGAGAGAGAACGTTTTACTTCCTTCCTCTTTAAGGTTACTTCACCCCCCACCCCTCCTTTTTCTTTCCAACGTCAGCTGCTCTCTTCCTCCCACTGACTCCCCCTACGATAACTCCTTAATCCCATTCAGCCACTGTTTCCTCCACACATTCTCTCTCTCTCTCTCTCTCTCTCTCTCTCTCTCTCTCTCTCTCTCTATATATATATATATATATATTATATATATATATATATAATATATATATATATATGTATATGTATACAAACATATACATATATACGTCTTGGATCACTGTCGTGAAGGTAGCCTAGAGTGATAAGTCAGTCTCTCTCTCTATCTCTCTCTCTCTCGTGTGGCACGCTCATCTAACATTCCAAAATTTCACAAGATCCCTCTCCTCTCAACCCATTATAAATTTTTGAGAAAATACTTATGCATATCATGAATTTTCCTATACAACCCTAACCATCACCAAACAAATCCTGCCGCACTTAAACACACATACAAGCTAGCACACACGCACCATTTAACAGAAAAATAAAACAAATGTAAGCATGCACACACGCACCATTTAACAGAAAAATGAAACAAATACAAGCATGCACACACGCATCATTTCACAGCAAAAATGGCAGACTCAAAACGTGACCACGTGATTATGCTAAATACACTGAAGGTGCCACAGTCAATGAGCAATACCTTTAAGTGAAGAAAAAAATGTCTTGCAGCACTAAACGTTGCTCGGATAAGCCTCTAAAATCAATATATAAATTTTTTTTAGATACGCTTGTCACTACAAAGCCTTTAGATCCAAGTGCAAGAAATGTGAAAAAAATATTATGGCCGGTAGCGGGAAACGAACCCACGATACTATAATCACGTCTTAATCATAATAATCTCTCGCGTAAAAAACAGTTTCTTGACACTGCATCTACTCATTCATTTTCCAGCTTCAAACAGTGTTATTGACGGGCTAAAATGGGGGCTAAATTAATATAATAACCGTAAAACAAAACAAAACAAAACAAAAAACGCAAAAAATTAAAATCTGTAAATGCCTCAGAAACCAAGAACTGACAAGTGTGCCGATTGCCAGTTTACAAACAAAAAACATCTGAGTAATTACGGTTCAGGCGACAGTCAAGGATGAGAGAGAGAGAGAGAGAGAGAGAGAGAGAGAGAGAGAGAGAGAGAGATACTTCTTACCTGTACCATGACGACAACTTTCCAGCGCTCTAGGTTCTGATTTTTTTTTTTCTTTGTTATGACATATATTGCAAGAGCATAACTTTTCATTCGTATTTAAGAAGTTTATGAAACTCGCCCTGTCATGCCTCAGAAAGCAAGAACTGTAAAACAAAGATAAAATTAAAACAAAATAAAAATTCTGCCGATTCACTGATAAATATAACATGAAATTATGGAAACATAGACGACAGTTGAGATTTCCATATTTCATGCCAATTGTTGAACCGAATTTCAATTTTTCAAACCTTAGCCGGCTTTAAATAAGATTTCGGCTAATTCTTTTGCTAAGTAATATACCTCTTTCAACAAACCATAATGACAAATTAACGAGAATATGACACGTTTATGAATCATCACACTTTCATGACGAAACCAACTTATAAAAAAAGTTTGAAGTTTTACCGGTTGATAGGTCAAAAACTCTGAGGGCAAATTTAAAGTATGAACATAAAAACAGATTAATTTCCAGCGTGAAAAGTTGGCCCCCTCCTAAAAAGAGCCACTGGAGAGAGAATTTCAAGTCAGAGTTAGTGGTTAACAAACTTTGAGATCCATACGCGTAAACTAAAGATGAGTCAAATTGTTATGCAAATAAACCTAAAATAGTTTAAATGCAAAATAAAGAAACAAAAAATAAAGGAAACAAATTAAAAGAAGGAGAAATTAACCAATAAAAAAAAAATGAAAAACGCACCGGAGAAATCGAGTGTTCTGTAAAGCGTATAATGCTTTATGAAACTTTCAACCACGACAGGGGCAGTGCTCAGTTGCTCCCCTCATGCAGTCAAGTGAAGACGAATAGGCGGCTGGCACCGGTGCCAGACGCACGATGCATGGCTAACTTTAACCGTGAATAGAATATAAATTACAGAGGCTAGAGGGCTGCAATTTGTGATGTTTGATGATTGGAGGGTGGATGATAAACATACAAATTTGCAGCCCTCTAGCCTCAGTAGTTTTTTAAGATCTGAGGGCGGACAGAAAAAGTACGGACGGACAAACAAAGCCACCTTAATAGAAACACATCACATCTTCAAGCATGAATATAAGATCGTATTTTGTCTAGCCATGGACACCGGCGCGCAAGGTAACGATAAAAGCCAAGGCCGGGAAATCTACGTATGACATCACCTATGTAATTTACAGGGCGTATACAACACAAAGAGGTCGAGAGACTATGAGTGAGACGCTTCGGTTCCTCTCTAAGGAAACCCCTCGACTGGAAACACTCGGATAAGTCTCACCAAAAAACCAGGTTCCTCGGCGAGTGATACATGGCAGGAACACCCCACAACATCCTCTCTCTCTCTCTCTCTCTCTCTCTCTCTCTCTCTCTCTTCTCACCTAGTGCTTCCGTAAACATTTCCATGTATAGATATAGTTTTTTTATTTTCTAAATCATAGCCACCTCTCTCTCTCTCCTCTCTCTCTTCTCTCATCTCTCTCTCCTCTCTCTCTCTCTCTCACTTTACCTAGTGCTTCCGTAAACATTTCCATGTTATAGTTTTATTTTTCTAAATCATAGCCCACCTCTCTCTCTCTCTTCGTAGTAGCCATCTTGCTTGGGTGAGGACGTACCCGCGTGAAGTCAGATTAATCAACAGATATCACAAGTTTTTAACATACGACTAGAATTTGAGAAATATCTAGAAGTGTTCGTGAACTATCGGTGATAAGATTAGTGTGAAAATAGTAGGATAAAGCGTCTTCTAAGTTAGTTTATCAAGTGTAATACTATAAATCAGAACAGATGGCAGTAAGTTCCAACTGCGGGAAGAGGTGGCGTAATTTGGCGTGTTTAGCAGATTCGCAATACGATGAGGTAGCAGGAAGGGAACTGGCATTTGTCTCATCTATGAAATCAGCAAACAGTCCTAACAGATAACATAAAGCATTTTCATCTAGATATATTAGAAGGATATAATCCTTCAAACTGGAACAAATCTAATGAAACATCTTGAAAATAATTGAAGAAGTTCCAAATAAAATCCAAGTGGTCAAGAGACTCATAAAGAAAATCACATAAACCAACATATTCCGACAAAGAAAATGAATAAGGTGAATCTTGTGAATATCCTAATTGATGCATTAGGAAAAAGAATGCCAAAAGCATGGCAAACTGTGTAAGGTTTGGTATAGACATAGTCAATCCACAAAACCTAATCAGAAAATGTGCTGCATGCAACATTCCGACCCATCCACACCCCAGTGTGCTGAGGTAATACAAGATTTGAGAAAAAAAAAGATACAAGAATTTTTTTGTTTCAACATGTCTATCATGGATAGACAATGTTATTAAATCAAGATTGAATGTACAAATAGTTGAGGATGAAGAAGAAGAGGAAGAGAAGAAGAAGAAGAAAAAGAAGAAGAGGAAAACGGAAGAGAAGTAAACAAAAATGAAATGACAGAAAAAATAAGGAAAAAAACAAAGAACAAGATAAAAGTATGGATGCAGAGATACTCCATTGATACTATCATATGAGGCAATAAAGCAGCATACCTACGAAGAAAATAAATTACGATATGACAACAGAAAAGCAAATCCGAAGAGCTCTACCCAGATCTACACAATGACGGGAAAGAGGAAAAAATAGACAAGAAAGACAAAATCTGCAACCTTTTGAAGAGAGGGAATTGCAGATTTGGAGAAAGATGTTACTACAAAACATCCTAAGAATGTCAAAACTATGAAATATATGGTAAATGTGCATACTTAGATGGATATGGGGATGATTGCAGAGATCTGCATCCAAAAATATGTAAAAACCTAAAAGAAGGAAAAGGATGTAAGTTCGACAAAAAATGCAAACTATATGCACCCTGTAGCCATGATCATAATCAAATAAATAACCAACCAAGTAATAAAATCCAAAAAAATAAGAAAGAAACAAATAAAGAGAGAAATCAAGAATATCAGGTAAAAGAGAAAAGCAAACCACCAATGAGATATGCAGAGGTGTCAGCAAAAAATTTCAAAGCATCAGCTCCGAAATTCTACTCAAGAGATATAACTGTATTTATTATGCAAGAGGATATTGCAGAAACGAGAAAATTGCAGATTCAGACACAAAATGAATAATTATGATGAAGGAAGATCAAAATATCTTGGAAAAGTTGGATTTTTTAATGTCAGAATTTCTGGAAATGAAAAAAAAGAACAACCTACCAGAACAGGAAAGAGACATGGGAAAATAAATCCTTATTACTACAGTATTAAAATGAAGGAGGAAAACACGCAAACCATCATAGTGGATGGAATGCGCATTTTGTTTAGTTACGAGTAACAAAAATCAAAAAGAAAAATAGAGTACTTAGAAGAACTAACCCAAAATGAAAAGAAAATAGATATAATGAATATAAGTGAAACCTGGTAATTCCCAAGAGACTGGAATGATGATCAAATAAAAGGGTTCCAAACTTATAGATCAGATAGAAAAAATAGGAATCAAGGGGGAACCGCAATATATGGGAAAGACAAAAAACAAGGAAAAATATATGAGAAATATAGTAACTCAGAATTGGAACTAATAGCGGTAGAATTTGAATCTGAAAAATTGATGAACAATAGTAATATATAGACCTCCTAATACTAAAGAGTTTGACTTAATAATTGAAAAATTGGAATGATATATGTAGAAATCACAAGGACTGGACTATTCTCCTATCTGGTGACTTCAAACTTTCCTTTCGTAGAATGGAAAGAATGAATAGGAGATTGTGGTTGTACTTATACATATAAAAAAGAGGAGGTAATAGTAGTGCAGAAGATAAGAGGCAATTTGAAAAGCTATTAGATATGCTACTAGAATACAACATTCAACAAATAAATCACCTGCCAACAAGAAAGGAAAATACTTAGACCACCTAGTATTTGTGAACGAGATGAATTATGTTAAAGAAATAATATTTGTTTTATAATGCGAGTATTTCAGACCATAATGTCATAGAATTAACAGTTCATTCCAAAGCAAGTGAAAATAGAGATAAGCAAGAAATGAAAAAGTGGGAAGGATATGGAAAAATACAACTTCTACAGTAAAATATAAATGGTCAGAAATTAATGAAGAATTAAACAAAGATTGGGATAACATTTTCGTAAGTGATGACATAAGGGTAAATACGGAGATATTATATAAAATATTGGAGAAAATAGTGGAAAAATATATACCGAAGAAGAAACGAAAAAGTAAACATCATTCATTGCATTACCAAGAGACAGAAGGGATCTTGTTCCAGAAAATCAGAAAGTGGAAAAAAGGTCTTGCAAAAGAAAAAAAATGCATGGAAAGTTATAGAACTAAAAAAAGTAAGATAGAAAATGCAGAACAAAAGATTATACAATCAAAAGAAAATGAAAAACGGGACTTGGAAGAAAAAACCCTATTAAAATATCAAGCAAAACCCCAAACTATTATACTCATATGCGAAAGAAGAGAATGAAGAATAGAAATAGGCCCTCTGAGAATTGAAGGGAGATTAACGAATGAAAAAAGGAAATTTGCGAAAAAAAAGCTAATCACTGGCAGAACGATATAGAGAAGAATTCACCCCCTAGAATAGATAATGAAGATGAATGATATCAAAGTAAGGTAAGGGAAGGGAAAAATAGTGAATATTTAGCTGGGAAACATTAGAAAATTAATGAAGCTGATATTGTGCATCCAAGGACAAATTTAATGAAATTAAAAATGGAGCTGCTGCAGGGCCGGATGGAGTCCTGCTATTTTGTTAAAGAAAGTAGTTCATTCTATCGCAAAGCCACTTGCAATATTATTAAGACAAAGTGTAGATACAGGCAAGATTTATGATGAGCACAAATTAGCATATATTACCCCTACTTTCAAAAGTGGATCAAGACTAGAGGCAAGTAAGGAAAGTTAATTATAGGCCTGTGAGTCTAACATCACATATTATGAAAGTGTATGAAAGGGTAATGAAGAAAAATATGAAACATTTTTTTAATAAAAAATAATTTGTTTAATATAGGACAACACGGTTTCGTACCGAAAAAAGTACACAAACCCAACTGTTAGTCCACCGTGAGAACATATTCAAAATATGAAAAGCGGAAATGAAACAGATGTTTTGGTTTATTTAGACTTTGCAAAAGCTTTTGACAAAGTAGACCATAATATATTAGCAAAGAAAAAAAAATTAGAAAACAATTATCGTAGATAAAAGTAGGAAGATGGTTAAAAGAATTTTTACACAACAGAAAAACAGATAGTTATTGCAAACGATGAGAAATCGGATGAAGCCAAGGTAATATCGTGTGTGCCACAAGGTACGGTGCTAGCTGCAATATTGTTTGTTATTATGATTGAAGACATAGACAGTAATGTTAAGGATTCGGTAGTGAGTAGTTTCGCTGATGACACAAGAATAAGTAGAGAAATTACTTGTGATGAAGATAGGAACGCTCTACAAAGAGACCTTAAAAAAAGTATATGATTGGGCAGAGGTAAATAGGATGGTATTTAACTCTGATAAATTTGAATCAATAAATTATGGAGACAGAGAAGGAAAGCTATATGCATATAGGGGACCTAATAATGAGACAATCACAAATAAGGAAAGCAGTTAAAGACCTTGGTGTGATGATGAATAGGAACATGTTATGCAATGATCAAATAGCAATTCTGTTGGCAAAATGTAAAGCAAAAATGGGAATGTTGTTACGGCACTTCAAAACAAGAAAAGCTGAACACATGATTATGCTTTATAAAACATATGTTCGTGTCCACTTGAATATTGCAATATGATATGGTAAAACCCACACTATCAAAAGGATATTTGCACAAATAGAGAGTGTAACAAAAGGTCTTTTACGCTAGAATAGAAGAAAAGTTAAGGACCTAGACTACTGGGAAAGACTACAATCCTTAAAATTATATAGTCTAGAAAGGAGAAGAGAACGCTACATGATAATTCAGGCATGGAAACAGATAGAAGGAATAACAGAAAATATCATGGAACTAAAAATATCAGAAAGAGCAAGCAGGAGTAGATTAATAGTGCCCAAAACTATACCAGGAAAATAAGGAAAGCACACAGGACATTAATCCACTACGCACCAGCATCGATAATGCAGCGTCTATTCAATGCGTTGCCAGCTCATCTGAGGAATATATCAGAATGTGAGCGTAGATGTGTTTAAGAATAAGCTCGACAAATATCTAAACTGCATCCCAGACCATCCAAGATTGGAAGATGCAAAATATACCGGAAGATGTACTAGCAACTCTCTGGTAGACATTAGAGCGCCTCACACTGAGGGACCTGGGGCAACCCGAACGAACTGTTAAGGTCTGTAAGGTAAGGTAAGGTAAGGTCTCCCCTCTCTCTCTCTCTCTCTCTCTCTCTTCTCTCTCTCCTCTCTAATGCTTACGTGAACATTTCCACGCATGTAGACTTTATTTTCTGAATCATAGCTCTCTCTCTCTCTCTCTCTCTCTCCAGGAAGGGAACTGGCATTTCTCATCTATGAAATCAGCAACAGTCCTAACCACCAAAAGATACAAAAGGCCATCATAGATATATTAGAAGGATATAATCACTTCAAACTGGAACAAATCTAATGTAACATCTTGAAAATAATTGAAGAAGTTCCAAATAAAATCCAAGTGGTCAAGAGACTCATAAAGAAAAAAAATATACATAAACCAACATATTCCGACAAAGAAAATGAATAAGGTGAATCTTGTGAATATCCTAATTGATGCATTAGGAAAAAGAATGCCAAAAGCATGCAAACTGTGTAAGGTTTGGTATAGCATAGTCAATCCACAAAACCTAATCAGAAAATGTGCTGCATGCAACATCCGACCCATCCACAGTGTGCGAGGTAATGCAAGATTTGAGAAAAGATACAAGAATTTTTTGTTCAACATGTCTATCATGGATACAATGTTATTAAATCAAGATTGAATGTACAAATAGTTGAGGATGAAGAAGAAGAGGAAGAAGAAGAAGAAGAAGAAAAAGAAGAAGAGGAAAACGGAAGAGAAGTAAACAAAAATGAAATGACAGAAAAAAAAAAATAATGAAAACAAATGAACAAGATAAAAGTATGGATGCAGAGATACTCATTGATACTACATATGAGGCAATAAAGCAGCATACCTACGAAGAAATAAATTACGATATGACAACAGAAAAAGAAAAAAAACAAATCCCGAAGAGGCTCTACCCAGATCTACACAATGACGGGAAAGAGGATAAAAAAGAGACAAGAAAGGACAAAATCTGCAACCTTTAGAAAAGAGGGTGCAGATTTGGAGAAAGATGTTACTACAAACATCCTAAGGTATGTCAAAAACTATGAAATATATGGTAAATGTGCATACTTAGATGGCTATAGGGATGATTGCAGAGATCTGCCATCCAAAAATATGTAAAAACCTAAAAGAAGGAAAAGGATGTAAGTTCGACAAAAAATGCAAATATATGCACCCTGTAGCCATGAATCATAATCAAATAAATAACCAACCAAGTAATAAAATCCAAAATAAGAAAGAAACAAATAAATAGAGAAATCAAGAATATCAGGTAAAAGAGAAAAGCAAACCACCAATGAGATATGCAGAGGTGTCAGCAAAAAATTTCAAAGCATCAGCTCCGAAATTCTACTCAAGAGATAATAACTGTATTTATTATGCAAGAGGATATTGCAGAAACGGAGAAATTGCAGATTCAGACACAAAATGAATAATTATGATGAAGGAAGATCAAATATTATGGAAAAGTTGGATTTTTTAATGTCAGAATTTCTGGAAATGAAACAAAAGAACAAACATACCAGAACAGGAAAGAGACATGGGAAAAAATCCTTATTACTACCAATATTGAATGGAGGAGAAAAAACACGCAAACCATCATAGTGATGAATGTTCAGGTTTAGTACGAGTAACTCAAAAGAAAAATAGAGTACTTAGAAGAACTAACCCAAAATGAAAAGAAAATAGATATAATGAATATAAGTGAAACCTGGGTATTCCCAAGAGACTGGGAATGATGATCAAATAAAAGGGTTGCCAAACTTATAGATCAGATAGAAAAAATAGGAATCAAGGGGGAACCGCAATATATGGGAAAGACAAAAAACAAGGAAAAATATATGAAATATAGTAAACTCAGAATGTGAACTAATAGCGGTAGAATTTGAATCTGTAAAATTGATGAACATAGTAATATATAGACCTCCTAATACTAAGGAGTTTGACTTAATAATTGAAAAATTGGATGATATATGTAGAAATCACAAAGGACTGGACTATTCTCCTATCTGGTGACTTCAACTTTCCTTTCGTATAATGGAAAGAACGAATAGGAGACTGTGGTTGTACTTATACATATAAAAAAGAGAGTAATAGTAGTGCAGAAGATAGAGGCAATTTGAGAAAAGCTATTAGATATGCTACTAGAATAACAACATTCAACAAATAAATCACCTGCCAACAAGAAAGGAAAAATACTTTAGACCTAGTATTTGTGAACGAGATGAATTATGTTAAAGAAAATAATAGTATAATGCGAGTATTTCAGATCATAATGTCATAGAATTAACAGTTCATTCCAAAGCAAGTGAAAATAGAGATAAGCAAGAAATGAAAAAGTGGGAAGGATATGGAAAATACAACTTCTACAGTAAAAATATAAAATGGCGTCAGAAATTAATGAAGAATTAAACAAAGATTGGGATAACATTTTCGTAAGTGATGACATAAGGGTAAATACGGAGATATTTTATTAAAATAAAATATTTGGAGAAAATAGGGGATATAAATATATACCGAAGAAGAAAAGTAAACATCATTCATGCATACCAAGAGACAGAAGGATCTTGTTCCAGAAAATCAGAAATTGGAAAAAAGGTCTTGAAAAAAAAGCCAAAAAAAAAATAAAAAAAAATGCATGGAAAGTTATAGAACTAAAAAGTAAGATAGAAAATGCAGAACAAAAGATTATACAATCAAAAGAAAATGAAAAACGGGACTTGGAAGAAAAAAAACAACCCTATTAAATATCAAGCAAAACCCCAAACTATTATACTCATATGCGAAGAAGATGAATAAAAGAGAATAGAATAGGGCCCTCTGAAAATTTGAAGGGAGATTAAACGAATAAAAAAAAAAGGAAATTTGCAAAACATACTGGCAGAACGATTATAAGAGAGAATTTCACCCCTAGAATAGTATGAAGATAATGATATAGAAGTAAGGGACGAAAATAGTAAATAGAATTTATTTAGCTGACATAGAAATTAATGAAGCTGATATTGTGCAGGCAATTAATGAAATTAAAAAGTAGGAGCTGCTGCAGGGCCGGATGGAGTCCCTGCTATTTTGTTAAAGAAAGTAGTTCATTCTATCGCAAAGCCACTTGCAATATTAGTTAAGACAAAGTGTAGATACAGGCAAGATTTATGATGAGCACAATTAGCATATATCACCCCTACTTTCAAAAGTGGATTCAAGACTAGAGGCAAGTAATTATAGGCCTGTGAGTCTAACATCACATATTATGAAAGTGTATGAAAGGGTAATGAAGAAAAATATTATGAACATTTAATAAAAAATAATTTGTTTAATATAGGACAACACGGTTTCGTACCCGGAAAAAGTACATAAAACCCAACTGTTAGTCCACCGTGAGAACATATTTCAAAAAATATGAAAAGCGGAAATGAAAACAGATGTGGTTTATCTAGACTTTGCAAAAGCTTTTGACAAAGTAGACCATAATAATATTAGCAAAGAAAATTAGAAAACACAATATCGTAGATAAAGTAGGAAGATGGTTAAAAGAATTTTTACACAACAGAAAACAGATAGTTATTGCAAACGATGAGAAAATCGGATGAAACCAAGGTAATATCCGGTGTGCCACAAGGTTACGGGGGTGCTAGCTGCAATATTGTTTGTTATTATGATTGAAGACATAGACAGTAATGTTAAGAATTCGGTAGTGAGTAGTTTTCGCTGATGACACAAGAATAAGTAGAGAATTACTTGTGATGAAGATAGGAACGCTCTACAAAGAGACCTTAACAAAGTATATGATTGGGGGCAGAGGTAAATAGGATGGTATTTAACTCTGATAAATTTTGAATCAATAAATTATGGAGACAGAGAAGGAAAGAGCGTTATTATGCATATATGGGTAGCCTAAATCATGAGACAATCACAAACATAATGAACGCAGTTTAAAGACCTTGGTGGTGTTATGATGAATAGGGAACATGTTTATTGGCAATGATCAAACTAGCCATTCTGTTGGCAAAATGTAAAGCAAAATGGGAATGTTGTTACGGCACTTCAAAACAAGAAAAGCTGAACACATGATTATGCTTTATAAAACATATGTTCGTAGTCCACTTGAATATTGCAATATGATATGGTACCCACACTATCAAAAGATAATTGCACAAATAGAGAGTGTTACAAAGGTCCTTTACAGCTAGAATAGAAGAAGTTAAGGACCTAGACTACTGGGAAAGAACTACAATCCTTAAAACTTATATAGTCTAGAAAGGAGAAGAGAACGCTACATGATAATTCAGGCATGGAAACAGATAGAAGGGAATAACAGAAAATATCATGGAACTAAAAATATCAGAAAGAGCAAGCAGAGGTAGATTAATAGTGCCCAAAAACTATACCAGGAAAAATAAGGAAAGCACACGAACATTAATCCACTACGCACCAGCATCGATAATTGCAGCGTACTATTCAATGCGTGCCAGCATCTGAGGAATATATCAGGAGTGAGCGTAGATGTGTTTAAGAATAAGCTCGACAAATATCTAAACTGCATCCCAGACCATCCAAGATTGGAAGATGCAAAATATACCGGAAGGATGTACTAGCAACTCTCTGGTAGACATTAGAGGCGCCTCACACTGAGGGACCTGAGGCAACCCGAACGTCGAACTGTAAGGTCTGTAAGGTCTCTCTCTCTCTCTCTCTTCTCTCTCTCTCTCTCTCTCTCTCTCTCTATTCTACCTAATACATAGCAATATTGTTGCCTAGTATCAATTAGAGGGTTTCCGTTGTTTAATTTTATTTTTTAGTAAAATAAAAATTAATTTAAGGATATTTATAATCAAAACGTATTTTAAACAATTGTACCATAGTGCAGATTTCAATAAAGATAAATTACGCCGCTAGAGTAATACATCTTCCTTTCCTTTAACTCAGTTACGTAATTCGTACCGAGATTGCCGCCTAGGCATTATTCAAAACTTTAAATCATTTATCAGTTAAGAATGGACACTGCTCCTTCAAGCTGAAAGGGCATCTTTCCCATGACAATGGTAACTTTATATATATAGTATATATATATATATATATATATATATATATATACACACACACACATATATATATATATATATATATATATATATGAATACTAGATATTATAATTATATATTATATAATATATAGATATATATTTATTATATATTTATATATATATGTATTATATATATATAGTATATCTATATATAATATATAATATATACATATATATATAATTAAAATATAATAATATAAAATATTATATATATATATATAGTGTGTGTGTGTGTGTGTGTATAAACATCAGACGTAAAAACATAAGAAGGAAATCTTCCTATTCTAAGCGTGACTTAAATAATGGACTCAAAAACAGTGTAATTCATTCATAAGTTTTTTAATAAATATTAGCACTACCGCAATTCTTTCATTAATTTTATTAATCGTCTATAGAAAATGATAAACAACAATTACATCACTGTAATTAATAACTTATGCAAGAGTTGTAATCTTGTAATTCTAACTTTTTCCTCTTCGCCTTCCGGGGAAACTGTGCAAAAAATATGACATAAATTATGAAATAAGTTATGAATGGCACTGATTCCAATCAGAGCGTTAAAGCATTAAATGGAATTAGTTATATATATATATATATATATATATATATATATATATATATATATATATATATATATATATATATATATATATATATGCTAAACTTTCCTTTTAACTTAATCGAAAGCTTAGACTACGTACGTCCACAAGCGCAATTAAGAAGTCCAGTACTGTATACGGTGAACTATAAAGATAAACTCTTTGTGAAGAAGCTGCATCTCGCTGTCCATGTTGCCATGATACAGGATGAAAACGCCAGGAATGTTCGGCGATTTAAATTTTATTTTTATGGTATCATCTGACGATGTTTACCATTCGTATGTATTTTATGTAAGAAACTTGATACCCAATGCACACTAAAATGTGGGAAGTAAGATTTAAACATTCATTATTATTTTATTATTATTATTATTATTATTATTATTATTATTATTATTATATTACTTATTATTATCTCATACATTAGAGAAGGGCCATGAAGCACGATAACTTTACTTCATATCTATACCACCTTTAAGTGGCTAAACGTGCCTTGCACTAAGATATCATAATGGTTACTCTGCAACCACTGCTAAAAACATTATATCAAAAATGGCTCATTAAAAAAAATCATTCGTTTCATTCATTAACTGTTTCTTCATTTCTTTCAAAAAGGAAAAGTTTTTAATAAGAAATTATAATACAAACTACCCAATTCTTATCACAACAACCAGCCCATCTCTGAAAACCTCGGTAATAAGAACAATACTACGAGAGAGAGAGAGAGAGAGAGAGAGAGAGAGAGAGAGAGAGAGAGAGAGAGAGAGAGAGAGAGAGATGAGGGGTCTATTCCGAGTGCTTAGGCCTAAATGCGAAATTCATTTAAAAGTTTCAAAAAGGAACTACGAAGTAGCTTATATCGGAGGACCCTGGCAACGTTCAAAAAGTGGAAGTTTAATCTGTCAAAGTGTGCGTTATTTCGCCTAAGTTTCCCCATAATGATTTATTTGTTTACCATAAACTTCAAACAAAACACATTAGGCAGGCATGTCCAAGCGAAAGAGTTAATATAGATTCATACTTTAATAAAGAATAAAAAATATAACAATAAGTTACTTGCACACTTCTTCAGAGCTGTTTACCATCACACTTCCAAAAGTGCACTGAACAAACACCAGATCATAGATGATCTACATAAAACTCACAAAAAATTGGCCTAAGGATTTAACAAACAGTGAACTTTCATACTAAGCTTATTCTTTCTTTGTTTTGTTTTCTTTAGATATTTTCTTCATCTCAAAAAGAGTTCAGATTTTCCTGACCATACGGCTTGTGTGACATTTTGTTTGTGTATGTGTGCATATTATTTTTACATTAGATTTCTCGAGAAAAACAGATTCATCGCGATAGGGTTAATAAAATTTAAGTTAAATGTGTTCTCTCTCTCTCTCTCTCTCTCTCTCTCTCTCTCTCTCTCTCTCTCTCTCTCTGAGCGACGTTTCACTTCACAGTAGAAATTTCAATAAGTTGTACAAAGGATGACCAGAGATAACAATTCGTACCTGAGTAAAATGAATTCTGCTCTGACAAAAAGCTATGGATCCGAAACTTCTAATAAGACACCGGGAACACAGAGGAAGTCATAAAATTGCTGAAGAAGCATCCGCCACGAAAAGCGAAAGAAGCCTTAGACAGCACAATGGCAAATAATGGCCTTCCAAGAACCTGGAGGGGTGAAATGACATTGAACAGTTTAAAACTAATTCTCTTTCAAGAAATCTTATTGGAAAAACTAGTCAATTGCAGATAGAGTTAGTGATATATAATGAATTTTCAGTTGATGTAGAGATATATTGTGATTTATTCATCAAAGTTATCGATGCGTAAATGTTTCTGAACGACAGGCGCCGAAATGCGACCGATGAAGACTTCATTAAACCAGTTTCCACGTGATGCAATAAACAGGCCTAGGAACACCTCATCCAACCAGCTTCTAGGTAAAGCAAAACATACCTATGAAAACTTCATCGAACAAGTTTCCAGGTGAAGCAAAAAAAAATTGTTCTAGTAAAACTTCATTAAACAATTCCTAGGTGATGCAATATATAATTATAGGAGTATGAAAACTTTATTGACCAAATTTCTAAGCGAAGCAAAAAAAAAATGGGACTAAGAAAACTTCATCAAATCAATTTCAAGGTGAGGCAAAATATAGACCCAACAATATTCAAGGCACAAGACCGAGCTACACAGCGCTTCAGGAGACAAGAGAGCTTGGAATGAATGACCGATAAAAGACGATAAAGCAGAGAAAGCATAAACAACAAAGACACAACAGTTCGGAACCGCAAAAATTGGATAAAACGCATAATAGTGCCTGCAGTCAAGCAGAGCTTATGCAGATTATTCATGCAACATGATGTACATAAGTCTGGAAGAGCTCGAGAATAATGCAAGGCATACACAGACGACATTCCACGACAGCCTGCTTCCCTCAGTCTGATCGCAATGCAACTTCGATGAAGTGATGCCAAATTCATCCGCTGACAGAACGTTCGTCCTGATATATCTCGTGAAGTGTGGGGGGGAAGCAATTTGCCACAAGTTCAGCTTATCTACTGATAATGCACTTTTATTTAGCAACAAAGTCATCTGTAACAATTGTTTAGGTGATGCTGGTTATATGTTCATATATATTACTAATATATCTAATAATATATATATATATATATATATATATATAATATATATATATATATATATATATATATAAATATATATATGCAGAAACCTATTCACTCCTAACAGTCCAACTGTTACAAGTATTCTAGAGCTCGGTATTCATGCTCTCCAAAAATATAAAAAAATATAAAAAACTTTCAATTAGATTATTTACAAGTGAAACATTAAAGAAAACCATACGATGAAAATAGAGCAACTTATATTATTCATCCACTATAAATGATGTTCATCTTTCTTCTCCCCATCACTAAAAATAAGCACATTGTTCAAGCTGTAACTTCATTTAATAAGAGTCCGGAGAGAGAGAGAGAGAGGGAAGGAAGAGGAGAGGGTACGTAGGGAATATAGAGAGAGAGCGACGAGAGAGAGAGAGAGAGAGAGAGAGACCGGCGTCGGATTCTTCCCACCTCATCTGGAATGAATCTCAGATTGGATGTCCCTCTGAGAGAGCTTTCTCAGAACCGTGTCATATTGCAGAGTCAGATCACCGCTTTTATCATCGCTTCCTATCGCTTTATTCTTGTTTTCTATCTGTCAAATGCTCTCACGGTCTTCTGCCTCAAAGGTATTCAGTTATTCAATGGAAAATCATACAATATGGAGCATAATCTATTGAGAAAATACAATATTATTCATAAGAATATTCAATCAGCATCTAGACTGACAAACGCATTTCAGATCACGGCTACACTACAGTATGTTGTGTTCAGTATTGTGTTCAAGTGTTCACATTAGAACACTCTTGATCTAAAACTTTAAAGTCTTATTTGAAAATCTGTCAAGGAAAAAAATCCATATATAGCTTTATAAGATAGAGTAAAATATTGTGGTGATTACTTGATACGAGTCAAGGAGAGCTAATTTAAATCTATATGATACTTAAAGCAAAAATGACTGCTGTAAGTGGTGAAATTAAAGAAGGAACGAGGTTCCTTCTCACAGTCTCCCTTCATTCAAGTTATACAGGCACATCCCTCCCCAATTCCAACAGCCCCTCCCCCCTCCATCTTTAGGACAAACTCAACCCATCCTCGACAAACAGCCAGCATGAATCGGATTAAAAATTCAGGCATGGTTCAGTTCGTTATCCGGACGAGTGATTCCGAAGGCTGGAGGCGCAGCTCTTTCCTCTGCTCCTTCATCGACTGACATCAGGGCACACATCCATCTCCCAACACTCCCCCCGCCCCCCCCCCCCCCTCCCCCCCCCCCCCCCTCTCTCTCTCTCTCTCTCTCTCTCTCTCTCTCTCTCTCTCTCTCTCCAGGTCTACGTATTACCTAGGACTGGTTGTCATACGGGCCGAATCCTTTGATACCGTAAAAAGCCTATTTTTATTACATTTAAGAAAGCAGTCGAAATTGCCTTTAACCTAGTCATGCTTTTAATAAATATGATCCACTTCAAAAATAACTATCAGTTAGTAAGCTCTAGTTAAAGGACAATAAATCACAGCTTAACGTACATTTGCTAAAATGAAATGTAGCTTACATGCTTTGGGCATGGCCTATGTGAAAATGAAAACTATTGACACATAGAATTCATCGTTAACTCTTTGCACAGAAATATTTCCAAATATATTCTACCTGCTTAAACAACAAACGCATACCGCTTGTTCATTATCATAAAACCATTACAGTGAAAGAGGAATTACTTTCAATATTTATTAACTTCCACTAAGTCAAGTTTACTTATAAATTGCTAAGAAATGACACAAGTCTCGTCACAAGCATTTTGAAATGATGACTAACGTTTGATAAAATGAGAAAGGCACTGACATGTTGTCTTCTTTCCCTCATGTACATCTGAAGTTTGTGCATACTAGGTATTACCTGTTCGCAGAGCGAAAGCATCCTCCTTACATACCGGTGTGACGTCACGGCGTCACGCAATCTCAGTTGTTAAGAGCTCACTCGGTAAGAAAGATGAGCAAAATATCAAATGTAGAAAAAAAATTTCATTTCACAAACAAAAAAAGAAGGTAAATCTAAAAGATATGAGAGAGAGAGAGAGAGAGAGAGAGAGAGAGAGAGAGAGAGAGAGAGAGAGAGAGAGTGATTTCTTTTTCTTCTTGGAGGAGAAGAGAGAGAGAAGAGAAGCCGAGAAGAGAGAGAGAGAGAGAGAGTATCCCAGACGTCAATGCTTCAGACAAGAAAAAGCTGTTTTTCTCAATCTACTTAACATATGAAGGGTGTCAATGAACAGATTAACTTGAATTGCATTTTACCTTCAAAGATAGATAAATAGACAGAAAGATATAAAATTTGGGCCATAGGCCAAGCCATAGGACCTATGAGGTCATTCAGCGCTGAAAGGAAAATTGAGAGCAAGGGGATTAAAATGTATAACAGAAGGAAAACCTCGCAATTGCACTGTGAAGCAATTGTTACAGAGGGTGGAAAGTCAGCTGGAAGAAAGAATATGACAGGAGGTACAGTAGAAGGGACGAAAGGGGGTTGCAGTTGCAGCTAGGGGCAGAAGGGGACGCTGCAAAGAACCTTAAAGTAATGCCTACAGTGCAGGTGCACTGACGGCACTACCCCACTACGAAGGATAGATAGGTAGACAGATGTTGTGTTCCCGAACTACAAAAATGTAAACAGGTAAATACCAAAATGAGGCAAAGGCAATTTTCAAATCAGTCGCCGACCTGACATTATCACCGGTCCCCTTTAAAATCTTGGTCAGGGAACTTCCCTCTTGAGAGAAGAAGCAATCGGGTTTTGAATCATTTTATCCAATCCATACAAATACTTGACTGTAATTCACTCGAGGTTCCCTCCCTTGTTCTCGCTGGTTTCACTCGTGTCCCTCAGGGGTTTTCAAGGAGGACGTTGAAGAGCAGAAGGGGAACGTTAATCAATGCAATGTGACTCCCTCCTCCTCCGGATCCTCAAGTTGTTGCAACAAGAAAAGTAACATAAAAGCATTACGTACACCTTTTTTTTTTTTTTGCATGGTGTTTTTACGTTGCATGGAACCAGTGGTTATTCAGCAACGGGATCAACGGCTTTACGTGACTTCCAAACCACGTCGAGAGTGAACTTCTATCACCAGATTATACACATCTCTGATCCCTCAATGGAATACCCGAGAATCAAACTCGCGGCCACCGAGGTGGCAGGTAAAGATCATACCAACCACGCCACTGAGGCGCTTCTTTTTTCAGGTAGTTACTGTTCTAATTGTTTGGAAACAGCACAAAAAATGGCGTAAGAAAAATTAAAGAAAATAATGAAGGATATATAAAAGAGCTAAATTACTACCTCTCCTAAAATCTACTAACGTGTCAGTCATTAGGCTTAATGTTGGCTGAAGTTTCGTTAACATTCACACAAAACTATTCCATTGGCCTTATACGGAACAGGCTGCGTTTCATACATACATACATTACATACATACATACATACATATATATATATTATAATATATTATATTATAGTATATATATATATATATACGTATAACATATGTATATACATCATATATATAATTACATTATATATATATATATATATATATAATATATATATATATATATCTATATATATATATATAAATTTCCATACCTTAGACCCATCTAGAACACAAATAATACATCATCATCAACTGTACTTAAACTCATGGAATAGCTCACTCCGTTAAATGTATTTCCTAGAACTTAATTTACCCTGTGTAAACAAAAACAAAAAACACAGATCTTGCCCACCTCTGCTATTTTCAGTAGGATAAAAAAAAACTAAAAACAAAAAGAATTAAGAAATGAAGGCAGGAAGAGAAAGTATAGTGGTTCAAGCAAGGTATCAAAATAAACGTGTCCCACCATTGATACACAGAAGTTACATGCATACAAAAAAAATAATGAATAACAAATTAACAGCAAAAAAATAAGTTCCCTCATCTAAGCGTTATTTACTGGAGGTAACTAGCATTTTTCGTTTCTAGACTAACAATATCAAGATGACGCCTGCCTTCCCTCAAGGCTTCATCAGTATGGCCATTTAAAAACTCTATAAACCGGTACGGAGCAACCCCCTTTCCCCTCAAACCGCCCCCTACCCCACAAGCACCCTTCACAACCCCATCCAATAACTGTCCACGCCATCTAACGACCAGACGGAAATGAGATGCATTATAATGCCGGAAGACGATTACTTCCGATGATTGATGGCAAGTGCATACCAACAGTGGGAGCCATACTTAAACGGGATCCAGATCGCTACATTCTAAGGAACACAGAGAGAGAGAGAGAGAGAGAGAGAGAGAGAGAGAGAAGGAACGTAAAGAAGCCAAGAACTACAAGGGGGTTGGGGTTGGAGGAGGTTTTTCAGACCAATACCTAAAGCAGAGTGTTCTAGTCTCGGACCATTCCAGCACAAACTTCCCTTCAGGAACAGCGACTGACAACCCTAGCCTCCTCACCTTCTCAAGATCCATTACAGGTCTCTGTTCAAAAAGCAAACTTATCACAAGCTAAGACGACTCTATTCCATGGATGTTTATTTATTCATTTATTTTCTTCTTCGTCTCTCTCTCTTTCTCTACAGAGGTCAGCCTAGATTTGCACCATCTAGACCGTCCTGGATCCCTTAAGGTGAAAAGCAAATGACTTCCCATCTGATTAAACGTAAAAGTCTATTTATTACTCAAGTTTTGAGTTACTTTCTTCCTTTGAAAAATCAAATATATATTTTTTTTCCTTTGTTTACTTTTTTTTTATTTTATCACTACTGCCACTTAGCCTTTCATTTTTCAAACATTACTTGCTGTTTTCAAACGAGGATCCCATCCTAGTTTTTGGTAATATTTTTAGTTTTCTGTAAAAGAGAACTATGAGATGGCTTTGTCTGTCCGTCTGCAATTTTTCTGTCCGCCCTCAGATCATAAAAACTACTGAGGCTAGAGGGCTGCAAATTGGTACGTTGATCATCCACCTTCCAACCATCGCTTAATAAATTCGGTTACACTTATATCCAGAAAGATAGCTAACTTCATTCGCGTGATAATTCTTACCTTTAGAAAACCAACTTTTCCTGGATAAGCACATCAGACAATCACACCAACAAAGGTCATTTACATACCTGAAAAAAAACAAGGAAGAATATTAATATCCACAAATATCGCTTGCGTCTACATACTATTCATTACTATTCATTTAGAAATATTGGAGTCATTTGATATTAAATTGAATGACAATATTATTAAAGTTTTTTCTGGTGGTATGCATGTATGTATTGAGTACCTCTTAACATTAGGTATGACAACACTAGTCTGTTCTGTGTACTTTTTATCTATACTTTTTATCTACGTGTGTTACTTCCTGAATTATGTATAGATTTTATTTACTTGTAGCTTACAACAGCGATCAAATTTATATTTTACTTTCTACCGTGATGCTACGTAACTAAATATTCTTATAAATAATAGCCATCTCAGAACAATTTTAAGATTGTTCAAATTCATTTCATCATAGCTCTGATGATGGGAGGGGATTCCCGAAACGTTGGTGTGAGTAAAAAGAAGATATGATTTCCGGTCCTCTCGCTGTCCTGTTTATTATTTACAAAGTTTCTTCAATTTCATTAAACTACCGTGAGTTTACGCTCTTCCACAATTCTGGAATTTCACGGCGTGATTAAGATATATGCTCACAGTAGCATGAGTTTTGAAATGGAGAGACAAGTTCACAGTTATGTATGGGTACTTATATTTATAAATAAATCTCTACGAATAACTTTCGGGAATCCGTTCGATTCCCCATTTAAATCGAAAAGATTCCCGAAAGCTCTCTGTACAGATTTATCTTTAAATGTATTTGTATCCAAACAAAACTGGGGGTTTGTTTTTCCATTCACTGGACTGTGGAAAAATCAGTGTTAGATGTTAAACTGAAAGAACCAGTATAATTCTTCTTTTTAAAAAAAAGAAAGAAGACGCAGAAGAAAAGCAGACTTGGAATAAATTTAAAATAAAGATAAGTGGAAAAATTGGTTCTGCGGGATGGTAAAAATGAATCAGTCTCAAGTTAGGAAAATTCCAAAGTGAGAACTTTGATGAGAAAATACATCAATTTCCGTACCTTGAAGAAGAAAGGATAAAACTGACGTGCGAACTACTGCAATTGGATACACTTACGTTTTAGTTTCAGTGATATTTCCAACCACTTCAAACCTCATTAGAAAT
This sequence comes from Macrobrachium nipponense, assembly GCF_015104395.2. Taxonomy (NCBI): domain Eukaryota; kingdom Metazoa; phylum Arthropoda; class Malacostraca; order Decapoda; family Palaemonidae; genus Macrobrachium; species Macrobrachium nipponense. The sequence continues at coordinate 9,176,687 of NC_087213.1, read as the reverse complement.
TACCAAATGTGATTGAAGTTAAAAACGAAACAAGAAAAATAATGACCTTTCGTCACTCATTTTCCGTTTTCATTTTGGTTCCGGAAACCTGAAATCATAGACCGTATTCTTTTCTTCAAGAGAAAACCCATCCCCTCAACCCTTCCCCCATCTATCTCTCTCTCTCTCTCTCTCTCTCTCTCTCTCTCTCTCTCTCTCTCTCACACATAAATTCACGAGAGACAAACGGCTAAACTTTAGAGTGAAGAATTATTACGCACGAACACACCTTGTCGCACCTTAAGTGATCTTTAAAGGCGGGTTATGCTTCGGCATCTAACTATAGTAGGTGTCCATAGACGTGCAAGCTCTCCTTCCTCGTCTTAGACCAAAAGCGTTGGCTTTCATTCACACACACACATACATACATACACACACACACACACACACACACACATATATATATATATATATATATATAATGTGTATACATATGTACGTACATAGCCATACAACTTCTTCACTGTGTATGTAAAAGTTTAACTACTCGCGTTAGGCCTCAATGAGACGGAATAGTTTAGATTCCAGATTCTTCAATTTACGAATCTGGAATCTAAACAATCCCGTCTCACTAGAGCCTAAGCCAAGCAGCAGGAACCTATGTACTTACGTGTATGTAAATATATATTGCTACTAAATAGCTACACTTTAATAATTCTGACAATACTTCAAGGCTAATAATTCCTTTCTGCAACCTTCAAACAGAGTGGGAAAGAGGATTATTTACTCAGTATGCTTTCTCACAGGTCAAAATGGAAAAGCTGACCTTACCAAAACAAGCTTCTCGTAAAAAAAAAAAAAAAAAAAAAAATCGTGAAATTCAACTTAGTTTCCTACCTAACAAATAGAGCGACTTCTTTAGCATCTATAAATTTTACTTTATAAAAAAAAAACTAATTGAGAGATACCTACACTTGAAAAGTTTAAAGATGACTTTCTAGAAATGCCTCTCTCAAAAACAAACACACACAAATTAACACACGAATCCCTCATTACAAAGTAATGCTCTTGCTACCCAGACTATTTGTCCCTATTTCTAGGTAAATGTGTCCCTTTCGCTACATAAAACTCGCTCCTTTAAAAATAAAACACGTAGAAAGGAAGTCCAGCAAACATCAAAAGGCCGTTAAAAAAACCTGCCTTCTATAAAATGTCCTCTTAAAACGTTTATACTGAGATAAAAAAAAAAAATAGAGCTTATTCAAAAATATTTGGAGGCGCTTCGAAAAAAAAGGACCAAGTATATGAGTTGAAGTAAAAAAAGAAAAAAAAATTAATTCTAGCACAAGAAATATTTGGATGGGTTCCGAAAAAAAAGAGAAAATTCAAGTATGAGCCTACACTTTTTTACCCTTAGAGGAAATAGGAAATTTTGATTTGATGCGAGCTTTAAGGTTTATGGTCTAAAGGCAGGTGCTACTAGGAAACTGTAAAGAGCCCTGTCTAAGGCTTTTCCACAAAGTGAAGGGAATTTTGGGATCAGCAGTAACCGAAAAGAGAGAATTTATTAACTCACGTGATTCGGGTAACAAACTATGAGCCCATGTTTCTTCGGCCCAATCGAGTTTTCTGTACAGCGTATAATTCTGTATGAAACTCTCAGCCACTGCCCGGCGGTGGCATGTGCTGTTGGCACTTCTAGCGGTGCCATACGCACGATCATGGCTTACTTTAACCTTAAAATAAAACAATAACTACAAAGGTTAGACGGCTGCTATTTTGTATGTTGAATGATTGGAGGATGGGTGATCAACATACAAATTTGCAGGCCTCTAATCTCAGTAGTTTGTAAGATCTCAATACTTGTCTTTTACAGAACTAAAAATGGGTTCATTCATGTCCAGTATACAGCGCGCGGGTAAATTAAAAACAAACAGCAATAACCAAGGAGTTTAATGGAATGGAACATATAAAATTTAGGCCAAAGCCCAAACGCTTGGACCAATGAGGTCATTCAGCGCTCACGGGGGAAAAAGTTAAGAATATCTTAGTTTTACCAGACCACTGACCTGATTAACAGCTCTCCTAAGGTTGACCCGAAGGATTAGATATTTTTACGTAGCTAGGAACCAATTGGTTACCTAGCAACGGGACCTACAGCTTATTGTGGAATCCGAACCACATTATATCGAGAAATGAATTTCTATCACCAGAAATAAATTCTTCTGGTTCCACGTTGGCCGATCCGAGAATCGAACTTCGGACCACCGGATTGGCAGCCGAGCGCGAAATCCACTCGTCCAACGAGGGACCTTCATTCAGCGTTGAAGACATCAAAAGTGTAACGGAAGGAAAACCTCGCAGAATATGAACAGAGGTACAGTAAAGGAATGAAAAGGGTTGCAGCTAGGGCAGAAGGAACGCTGCAAAAAACCTTAAGTAATGCCTACAGTGCAACCAATGCGGTGGACTGATAGCACTACCCCCTAAAGAGGGACAAATTGAAGACACAGCAATGACGTGACAAAATACTAATATATACGAACCTGTATGGAAGAAGGAACGCTTTGCTTCAAACTTACTATATGCAAATTTAATGAATTCACAGGAAATAAATACCTTATCACGAGGAGGTCCGCTAAGGGACCAGGAATAAAAAACTTTTTAATGAAAGTTATCAAAACATAGTCCCCCGCGTCTCTCTCTCTCTCTCTCTCTCTCTCTCTCTCTCTCTTTCTATGGGAACACTAAAGCTATCAACGAAAAATAAAACAACTTGACGAATAAGCCCGAAACAAGACATTAAGAACAACGATGTAATAATAAAAGAAAGAGAGCAGTAGACAAAATCAAATAAACTAACGATATAATAACAAGGAGAATTTTAGACATAACAAAATAATAAACTAACGAAATATCACAAATAAAATGAGAATTATAGACAAAAAAGACCAAACTGACGATAAAATCAAAACAAAGAGAATCGTAGGCAAAATAAAATAAACTAACAATATAATAAATACAAGGAGAACTACAGACGATACAAAATAACGCATTAACGACGAAATCAAAACAGAGATTTTTACACAAAACAATACCAAAACAAATGTTAAATTTTGTATTTTCTTTTTCTAAGAGTCACAAAGTGATAAAACTCCGTCATCATATGAGGCCAAATATAATAATTGCCCCGATTTGACTTCGACCTTCCTTGTTTGTGTGTTTGTTTGTTTGTTTGTATGGTGTTTTTACGTTGCACGGAACCAGCGGTTATTCAGCAACGGGACCAACGGCTTTACGTGACTTCCGAACCGCATCGAGAGTGAACTTTTATCACCAGAAATACACATCTCTAACACCTCAGTGGAATTCCCGAGAATCGAACTCGCGGCCACCGAGATGGCAGGCCAAGACCATACCAATCACGCCCCTGATTCGACCTTCCGTTGGAATGTTTCAGAGCGGGAAAAGATCCGCTCACAAAAGGGCCTCGGGAGGGAGTCAATAACACCATCGAACGCCACAAAGAGAGAGAGAGAGAGAGAGAGAGAGAGAGAGAGAGAGAGAGAGAGAGAGAGAGAACAATGAGCTATAAAACAAGCAAAAGGGTCTGTGGATAAAGCGTTTGTTATGAAGCAAGTAAGAGGTTCCATATTAAGGAAAACTGATTTGTTGCGTGAACCGACCAAAGTAAAGTTTAAAATAGAACTGACACGAACGATTCTGTGAAGAGCGAAATGGAAATGGGATGCCGAAGTCAACGTGTTTAAAGTAAAGGAAATTTTTTTATAGCCAAAACAAAAAAACAAAAAAATTTTTTTACTACATCAGGTGAGCAAAAGTGAGTCTGAGTCATGTGTTATGGTCCTATGAATATTAAGTAAATATCTTGCAAACATTTTGTGAATATTCGATTAATATTTTGTGAATATTCGATAAGTATTTTGTGAATATTTACTGAATATTTTGTGAATATTCTGTGAATATTTATTGTATATTTTGTGAATATTTCAGTGAATATCTGGTGAATATTCAGTATATCTAGTGAATTATGTGTCTATTGAGTGAATTTTCTTTGACTATTTAGTGAATTATCTGTGAATATCTAGCGAATATTCAGTAAATATTTAGTGAATTTTTTACGAATACTTAATCAAATTTAAGTGAAGAAAAGAGGTCATTCGATGTACTAAGTACACAGATGGCGCAGAGGAAAGGTGTCCAGAATGGAATGTGGAATGGCTGCTGTTAGTAGAATTGCAAGAGTTTGGAAGTGTTTGTGAGAGAGAGGAGAAAGTTGAAAGCGAAAGTCAGCAAGCGTAAGGTTATGACAATGAATGAGGACAAACAAGATTATGCATCGCATCACCGACAGACGGAGGCTGATCGAATATCCACAGGATCAAACGTTTTCTTTACGATCAGCCCGAAAGCAGTAGTCAGAATAGAACTAAGACCTCAGAGAGAGAGAGAGAGAGAGAGAGAGAGAGAGAGAGAGAGAGAGAGAGAGAGAGAGAGAGAGAGAGAGAGAGAGAAAGAGTCGTCCTCATAAGAGAAAACATCGACTAAGAATTTGAATGTCACCATTGTCGTATTATGCAATGACTACCAGCAACGACATAACCCTGAAGTCAAAATATAACTAAAACCTCTCTCTCTCTCACACACACACACACACACAGAGAGAGAGAGAGAGAGAGAGAGAGAGAGAGAGAGAGAGAGAGAGGAAAAACGTTTCAGTACCAGGAAACATCAACGAAGAATTGATTCAGCATACGTAGATACCTACCACGAAAGGTAAGACCTCACAGAGACCTTACAGACCTTACAGGTACCTTACATCTTGTTCGGGTTGCCCAAGGTCCCTCAGTGTGAGGCACCTCTAATGTCTACCAGAGAATTCCTAGTGCATGGTCTGGGATAAAGCTTAGATATTTGTCGAGCTTATTCTTAAACACATCTACGCACTGAATAGACGCTGCATTGTCGATGCTGGTGAGTAGTGGATTAATGTCCTGTGTGCTTTGCTTATTTTTCCTGGTATAGTTTTGAGCACTATTAATCTACCTCTGCTTGCTCTTTCTGATATTTTTAGCTCCATGATGTTTTCGGCTATTCCTTCTATCTGCTTCCATGCCTGAATTTATTTGTTGAATGTTGTATTCTAGTAGCATATCTAATAGCTTTTCGAATTGCCTCTTATCTTCTGCACTACTATTACTCTCTTTTTTATATGTATAAATACAACCACCATCTCCTATTCATTCTTTCCAGTCTACGAAAGGAAAGTTAAGTCTTCCAGGATAGGAGAATAGTCCAGTCGTTGTGATTTCTACATATCATCCATCCAATTTTTCCTATTTTTAATTGTGTCAAACTCTTTAGTATAGGGGCTCTATATATTACTATATTAATTAATTTTTCAGATTCAAATTCTACCGACTAATTAGTTCACCATTCTGAGTTACTATATTTCTCATATTTTTTCCTTGTTTTTTTGTTCTTTCCCAGATATATAGCGGGTTCCCCCTTGATTCCTAGTTTTTTCTATTCTGATCTGTAAGTTTGGAACCCTTTGTTATTTGATCATCACTTACCAGTTCCTTCGGAAAACACCAAGGTTTCCACTTATAGTTCATTCCAATCTTTTTATTTCTTTTCAATTTGGTGGTTAGTTCTTCTAAGAAACTCCTATTTTTCTTTTTGAGGTTCTACTCCGTAACTAAACCCTGAACATTCATCACTATGATGGTTTGCATGTTATCTCCTTCATTTAATATGGGTAATAATAAGGATTTTCCCATGCCTCTTTCCTGTTCTGGTATGTTTTTCTCTTCATTTCCAGAAATTCTGACATTAAAAATTCCAACTTTTCCAAAATATTTGATCTTCCTTCATAATTATTCATTTTGTGTCTTAATCTGCAATTTTCTCCGTATCTGCACCATCCCCTAGATCGTATATACAGCATTTATCTTTCTTGAGCTGTATCTGGAGCTGATTGCTTGGAAAATTCTTTGCTGACACTCCATATCGCGGTGATGGCTTGCTTTTTTCCTCCACCTCATGTTCTTTGTTTCTCTCTTTATTTGTTTCTTTTCTATTTTGGATTTTATTATTTAATTGATTATTTAATTGATTTTGATTCATGGCTACTGGGTGCATATATTTACATTTTTTGTCGAACTTACATCCTTTTCCTTCTTTAAGGTTTTTGCATATTTTTGGATGTAGATCTCTGCATTCATCCTCATAGCCGTTTAGATATGCACATTTACCATAGATTTCATAGTTGTGACATACCTTGGGATGTTTGTAGTAACATCTTTCACCGAATCTGCAATTCCCTCTTTTCATAAGGGTGCAGACTTTGTATTTCTTTTCTATTTTTTCTATTTCTATCCCATCAGTATGCGGAGCTGGGTAAAGCCTCTTCGGGATTTTATTTTGTGTTGTCATGTCATAATTTATTTCTTCGTATGTATGCTGCTTGATTACCTCATATGTATTATCTAGGAGTATCTCTGCATCCATACTCTAGTCTTGTTCTTTGTTTTAATTATTTTTTTCTGTCATTTCAGTTTTGTTTTCTTCTCTTCCTTTTGTTTCCTCTTCTTTTTCATCTTCTACTATTTGCACATTAAGTCTTGATTTAATAACATTGTCTATCCATGACAGACATGTTGAGCAAAATACTCTGGTATCCTTACACGTATTTTGCATGACCTCAGCACATTGTGGATGCGTGAGAGGAGAGAGAGAGAGAGAGAGACAGAGAGAGAGAGAGAGAGAGAGAGAGAGAGAACCAGGCCCCACCTGACGCGACGCAAAGAAAATTCGGCCGGTTGGTTCATGAGCATGGCGGGGCCAGCTTTAACGGGAATAGGAATATGGTAATGGAAGCTGAAGAGCAGAAAGAATGAAGCCTAATCTCCTTTAATGGAGAGATTTATGAATAATTCAATTTTTTTATTCGATCTAAAAAGAAAAAAATCCGAGCATCGGACTCTCATCGGACTAGAATTGAGTGAGCGGGCGATTCTTTCTTTACAGGTTATGTGTTTCTCTGATACGAAAGGTGATATATATATATATATATATATATATATATATATATATATATATATATATATACACACACACATATATATATATATAAATATATATATTATATATATCATATATATATATATATATATATATATATAAATATATATATATATATATATATATATATATATATATATATATATATATACTATATATATGCGTATATTAGACATTATGCTTTGCGTATGACCACCTTTCGTGGTCAGCTTATATATATATATATATATAATAAATATATATATATATATATATATATATATACGAGGTCCATTTCAAAAAAAGTATCGACCTTGGTCCATAAAGAGAAAAAATTTTACATTTGAAATTTTTTTATTCAATCACCTTCAAACAGTACTCCCCCTGGAGTGCACACACTTTTCCCACCGGTGCTGCCACTGCTGGTAACATCTCTGGAATGTTGACATTGGGATGCGTAAAGCTCTGCTGTCGTTTTTCTATAATTTCCTCTCGCGACTCAAAACGCTTCCCTTTCAGCGGTTGTTTTCAGTTTAGGAACAGCCAGAAGTCACAAGGTGCCATGTCTGGAGAGTAGGGAGGATGCCGAGCAAGTGGAGTGTTATGTTTGGCCAGATAAGCTTGGATCAAGTAGGTCTTGTGCAATTTCCAGGCGGAGTTGTTTCTGCTGTTCCACCAGCAACTTGGGAACGAATTTAGCAGACACTCGTCGCATGCATGCCTAAATCTTCGTTAAAATTATATGAACTGATCCTGTGCTTATTCTACTTCTTCAGTAATTTCTTTGATGGTTATACGACAGTCGTCCTCCACTATTCGACGAAACATTTCACGAAATTCTTCGTTTCTGCTGGTGGATGGCCTGCCTGACCGTCGGCTTGCTCTCAACTGAGATTTGTCCTTGCTTGAAGCGATTATACCACTCCTTTATCTGTGTTCTTACCATCGCTTCATCCCAAAGGCTTGTGAATCTTCTGGATGTTTGCACTTTTGTATCACCAAGCTTGTAGCAGAACTTAATGCAGTAGCGCTGCTCGTATTGCGCTCCGACATGTTGTGTAAGGACGATAATCCGACGAGCTTGTGCTGGACGTCTGCACTCTAGCCCTCACAGGCGGGTACGGCCACACACTAGAGCTTTTAAAATTTACACGCATGCGCAGTAAGGAGTGCTGTCAACTCCCACAAAACTAATTTGCTGATTGGTGAATTATTTGTTCTTTTATGAACCAAGGTCGGATACTTTTTGAATGGACCTCGTATATAAGCTGACTTAGGGATACTTAAAAAGTCAAAGTATACAGAGTATGAATACTTTTCAACCAAGGAATTCTTCATGCATGCAGATCCAACCAACGCCCACAAATTCTTAGTAACTTATGAATGTTGTAACTGGAATGTAATATTTAGGCCGAAGGCCATGCACTGGGACCTACGAGGTCATTCGGCGTTGAGAATAATGTTGAAACAATTGTTAGGAGAGGGTGGAATGCAAGAAGGAGAAGAAAGACAATATGAATGGAGGTACAGTAAAAAGAATGAAAGGAGTTGCAGCTAGGGGCCGAAGCAACGCTACAAAGTACTTAAGTAATGCCTACAGTGCACCGCGCGGGGTACACTGATGACACTAATCCCTTAAGGAAAAATCATTCATTCTATTTAATTACTGATTCATTCATTCTATTTAATTAAAATTGCATGAGAACTTAGGCTTATCAAGGATATATTCCCAAATGAGAGAGAGAGAGAGAGAGAGAGAGAGAGAGAGAGAGAGAGAGAGAGAAAAGAAAATGCACAGGGTCTTCTACTTGTCGCACCGCCCTCCACCTCTCTCTCTCTCTCTCTCTCTCTCTCTCTCTCTCTCTCTCTCTCTCTCTCTCTCTCTCTCTCTCTCTCTCTCTCAAAGCGAAGTGCTCTCAATGTCTCCCCTTTACTCTGAAGATCGGCTTCACATTTCCAACCAGCTCCGTAAAACAATGAGGAATAAAAAAAGATAAAGAAATTCGTTATATAAAATCACAAGCCTCTGCATCGACTCTTACTTCGCGAGGAATCAAAATCAATGTCATAACTGGTATAAGTTAACTATTTTCAAACTGAATATATATGTGCAACGGTTAGGTCACTGTCTATGATTAAAATGATCTAAGATCGTTGTCATCTCACTGTCCACGTGTTGTTTCACGGCAAAAACATTTGCATTTATCACAGAGGTGATCTCATTGCCATCCATCCCGAAAATATGATGATTATTAAGGCAGTGAAGCTTAAAACACAGTAATCAGTTTTTATTTTTCACGAATTTAAATAAAATATGTTATCATGCGTGTCAGACGCCTACATTAATTCTGTACTACTCAAACACGGGAGGTTAATCATATTTTTATGACATAGACCTAAACTGATTCGAGAACTGATAATTTTATCACTTTTGAAGAGAAGACAGGAACATTTCGTTTCTAGTTGTATCATATACCTTTACTAGCTTAAAATTCATCGTTGGTTTGCCAGGACATAAAGGATAACATTCTCAAATATTCCTAAATGCGCAAAAGCCCTCCAATTTCAGAACAACTTAATTTGCACGAATCTACCTAATATGCACGAATCGAATTAATATTCACAAACCGACTTAATATGCACGAATTGACTTAATATTCACGAATCGACTTAATATGCACGAATTTACTTAATATTCACAAACCGGCTTAATACGCACGAATTGACCTAATATTCACGAATCGAGCACAAATTGATTTAATATTCACGAATCGGCTTGATATGCACGAACTAACTTAATTATTCACAAACCGGCTTGATATGCACGAATTAACCTAATATTCACTAACCGACTTAATATGCACGAATTGACCTAATATTCACGAATCGACTTAATATGCACGAATCGACTTAATATGCACGAATCGGCTTGATATGCACGAATTGACATAATATTCACGAATCGACTTAATATTCACGAATTGACTTAATATGCACGAATTGACTTAATATTCAGGAAACGACTTAATACTCACGAATCGACTTAATATGCACGAATTGACCTACTATTCACGAATCGACTTAATATGCACGAATTTATTTAATATTCCCAACGGCTTGATATGCACGAATTGACCTAATATAATATTGACTTAATTTAACTTAATCTGCACGAATCGACGCAATAGGCACGAACTGACTTATGTCAACACTATTGGTTATTTTGTCTCAACACAGGCGTCAGGAGGCAAAAAGAGGCCAGCCAGTGTTCGTGTTACACAACTTGTCCACACTTGCGCGACACAAGTGAAAAAAAAAAAAAAAATGAGGGAAAATTGGCCGAACGCCAAAGTTTCTTGGGACATCGGCGCTCTGAGGCCTTACTGTGGCACACGAGAGAGAGAGAGAGAGAGAGAGAGAGAGAGAGAGAGAGAGAATTAACAAGTCAGCTTTATGAGCCAAAAAAAAAATTCCAAAATAAAACTAGACGAAACATAATTGTGTTCTTCCCATTTAGATAAATTTCATTTTAAAGAAATTTTGACGACGATAACTCTTCTGACTTGAAGACCAACTAACTCTCTGAACATAAGCATTTAAGTTATCTCTAAATTCTCTCGCAAATAACTAATAATTATAATTTGTCATTTTTCTGTAACATTTTGTAATTCTATAAGTATCTCCTTTCTTGATGAGAGATCCAGTCATATCTTTTAGCCCACGACTTGTTAGTCTACATATCTCCATTTCCCTTTATTTTCCTTATTCTACCCCCCCACCCCCCCGACTCCCTTTACGTTTAACGCCAATTCCCCTGCTCCCATTCCATCTTCCGTTACCACAATATTATACAATAAATTAATACATGTAATCTGTTTTCTGTACAACGTATAATTAAGACCACCGAAAAGGATCTACCTTTTGGTGGTCTCGGTATAATACTGTACGAGCAAGGTGGTGGTTTGGACTATATTGTAGCCAGGCACTATTACAGCTAACTTTACCTTGAATAAAATAAAAATTACTGAGGCTAGAAGGCTGCAATTTGGTATGTTTGATGATTGGAGGATGAATGATCAACAAACCAATTTTCATCCGTCTATCTCAGTAGTTTCTAAGATCTAACGGCGGACAGAAAACAGTGCGGATAGAAAACAGTGCGGATGGACAGACAAAGCTGGCACAATAGTTTTCTTTTCAGAAAACTAAAATCAAGAGTTTATGAGGAAAGTTCGTGGTGAAAAGAACAAATGGCCATCCTTTCCAACTATTTAAAAGAATCCATTTCCCGATGTAGACTTACAACGTCCTAAACAACACTATTTCTCTCTCTCTCTCTCTAATCTCTCTCTCTCTCTCTCTCTCTCTGTTTATGCATCAACAAACAGACATTTAAGCATACAGAATTCAAAGTCAAAAGGTTGCATCTTATCTGAAGTAGTTATATATTGGAACATTAAATCTAGGTCAAAGGCCAAGCGCTGGGACCTTTAAGGTCGTTCAGTACCGAAAATTATGGTGGAATCATTGTTAGGAGAGGGTGGAATGTAAGACGGAAGAAAAGAGACTGTGAACGGAGGTACAGTTAAAGGAATGAAAGGGGTTGCAGCTAGGAGCCGAACGAACGTTGCGAAGAGCCTTAAATAAGGACTTACGGTGCACCGCATGAGGTACACTGACGGCACTACCCCAAACCCCTTACAGGGGAAGCAGTTGTATAATCTGCTTTCTCCATAAGAGATGCAAGCGCTGTGTTTTGACAGCACTTCCTCGCTGGACAGTTCAGTAGTAAAGGTAAAATTATGACTTAAGAGCTTCTACATAGGCCTACACAGTTTCGCCGGGCTTATGACAATGATCAACAAGGAATATATTGAAACAATATAATTTTATCTTCTCTGCTTGGCACCATACAAGAATTTTCCCGAACGTAGTCGCGCCAAACGATAAAACGGAACCCAACAGAGAACTGGCAATGCAAGCATCCTGCCGGGTCAATTTCTCCCATAAATTTAATGGCCGCCGCCACCGACCGGCAGCTTCCGTTAGGCTCATTTCCGCAAGCATTGGTTAAACGAGCTCCCCAGCAAGCAATAGAGGCGATCAGCTACTTCAGTCAAGCATTAAAATAGGTTTTTTACGGCCGAATTTACGGTATCCAAGCAGCAAAAGAGCGCGAAATACACCGCCTCTTAAAAGCCGGGTCCAGCTGAAACGAGGTCGTAAAATCATCGATGTCTGCTTAAGTGCTTCGAGGAGATGTTTCGGTCTCCTTGCAGCTCTCAATATCAAATGTTCGTGAGTATGTTCTTTTATGTAAGCACCTGCACGTATTTTCAATTGCTAACACGCAAAATGGATTTCTTTTGATCTTGCAATAATGTTACCTTTACGTGTATGGTCATTTCTACCAATTTCCAAGGGATACGTACCATAAAAATAAAACAAAAACTGAAATTGAAAAAAAATAAATGAGCGTTCACATATGCTGAATCAGCGCAATTCATATACGCTGACCCTGTACCGCTATTCCTAATTAGAGAGAGAGAGAGAGAGAGAGAGAGAGAGAGAGAGAGAGAGAGAGAGAGAGATACTACAATTTGCTCTTTTACAAAATTTTACTCATTATCAAATTCGACTCTGCGATTTCCATTGAAATTCGATCTGAAGCACTGGCTGATGCAAAATTTGAAGACGTGATTCAGGAGGCCTCCTTATTCAGTCGGAAAAAAATACTTTAAATTCATAAATTTAAAAGCAAGCAGTTTTTAATATATGAATTTCCAAACAACATCCCAAAAACGAAAACTGGGCAGCAATCAACACGAAGCAGGAGTCCATGCCTTTGACTCGAGCTATTAAAATCGCCTATATAAAAACTTTTTTTGGAAACCATTCCCCATCTTACCCTTACCGCTGATAAGATATCTTTAGTATGAACGGATAACGCAAACTTCAGAACGGTTACCATAGTGAAAATCAGTGGTAAATGAAAATGTCTTCAATGGGAATGTGGTGATTACATTTTTCTTCCTTAATCAGAAACGACTGGAACAGTTTGTATACACTTAGGACGTTAAAACCGTGTTTTTGGATACCTCATTCAGTCTCTCTCTCTCTCTCTCTCTCTCTCTCTCTCTCTCTCTCTCTCCACTTACAAGAGCCAATTAGCCTCACTAACTATACTCTGTTTTTTTCCATCTGTCCACCGCCTGTGGTGTTTGCGTATGGTAACACTGCGTCCCGGGCTTTAGATAGTTACGCTATGTGTAAGTTTTAGGTAAATAAAAGGATATCTGGGTGTACATTTGCAGCTGAAAAGTGTTTTAATAATTTACTGTATGCGAATTACACCGTTAGTATTCGAAATAGGATATTAATATTATTGTTGAATGTAAGCTGAATGTAACTATCTAAAGCCCGGGACGCAATATTACCATACGCAAACACCACAGGTGGGTGGACAGATGGAAAAAAACCGTGTATAGTAACATAGAAGCACGTACATAATTATACTAGCATTAATCATTCTAAATGATATGAAGAGCAAATACTTCCCACGAACAAACAGAAATCGAATATGAATTACTGACCCAGATAGTAAATACTACAGGAACTACATAATTTACTCGACGAGCAGACCAGAAATGGCTTAGCCCATTTAAGTACACCAGTCAGCTGGGAAAATCCCCAAATCGAATTTCCTGGGCAATTACGTTTCCAGCGACAGAGGAAAGTGTCAGGTGTTCGTCGTTTTCCACATAACGTGGAGCACTGCTGGAATAATTCGACAGTAATTCAAATCATTTATGTACAACAAGAATTCAGTGCCAAGTGTAATACGGCTTATGGAAAAAAATCAGATCATTTAACTTAATTTGCCAATTTATTTTTTTTAACTGTCTTCTTTCAGTATTTCCTATTACGTTCTGTTGCTTTTTTCAAAAGAGCATCTTATTCTTCAGAAGCTTGAATTTAAAGTCAGTGGCCCCTGTGGGCTTGTTCCATATGAATAGGGTTCATTCATCAATAATAATAATAATAATAATAATAATAATAATAATAATAATAATAATAATAATAATAATAATAATCTATATTATTTTCCTACTACCTCATATACTAGACCAAATAAGTAGACCTAGATGGCCATATCTTGTATCAGATATACAACAGTCTCAATAACGTAAATCGAAATTAAATCTACACGAAATATTCCATAAAGAGATATGGGAAATATAACAACTTCTCATTATTCATTTGATTTAAATATCTAAACGTTAATTTGACAAAGTTTCTTAAGATTGTCTCGGGGAAGTGGCGTGGCAATTGCATAGGACATACTACTGACTTTATTCAATGCAGAGCAATGAAACCGACTTCCCTACATATATATACATTATATATATATATATTATATTATATATATATATATATATATATATATATATATACCACATGTGTGTGTGCATGTATGTATGTATGTATGTATGTATGTGTATGTATATATGTATATATATATATATATGTATATATATATATATATACATAATATATATATATATATATATATATATAGAGAGAGAGAGAGAGAGAGAGAGAGAGAGAGAGAGAGAGTTTGAGGGGAGAGTGCTTGAATGCACTTCCCTACTTGTGCCCTCTCTCTCTCTCTCTCTTCCTCTCTCTCTCTCTCTCTCTCCTCTCTCTCTCTCCTCTACTCTTTAGATCGACACAGGTTTCCTCCAGCCGTAATAAGTCTTTCCTATGCAGTCTTATTTTTCTTTCCTATAAAGTCTTATTTTTTTCTTATAAACATTTTCTTTCCTATATAGTCTCATTTTCTTTTCTATAAAGCTTAGTCTAAATTTTCAGTCTCTGAAATTTATGGACACAAGGGAAATCGTCTGCGAAGACAGAACATCAAGGAGTCTTGTCCACACCGAATCCCTCTGAAAAAAAAATTAGGCCTAAGAGATGTTTCATTTCATTTAGCAATGTCTCGCTCAAGATCATACAGAAATGATAAAAGGAAAAATTTATAGTGTCGCAATATGACGTCAAAATACACGTGTCACGTCATCACACTGACCGTAGATCTAAAGAAAAACTCCTTTACACAACGATAGGTCTAAAGCAATCTGCAACACAATGAACCACAAGGCCTCTCAACTAAACGAGCTTCTCAGCTATGTTATTATGGAAAATATAGTGTACTATAACTGCCTTGCTATTGTTTCTGCTACTGCTAAGTACTTTCCATCCACGAGACCATTCCAGTAGGAGCAGGAGGTTAGAGCCGTCAGCGCACCTCACGTAGAGCACTGTAGGTATTACTTAAGCCACTGGTACAACCCCTTTCATTCCTTTTGTTATACATCCGTTCATATTCTCTCTCCTCCATCATACTTTCCAGCCTCTCCTAACAACTGTTTCAACATTATTCTCAGCCTTTGGCCTGAATTTCATATTCCATTTCCAATTCCAAGAGACCATGGGGACTTGCTACTCTTCTTAGTAGGTTATTAATGGTATGTGCCAGCATCAGAGCACACGAATTCTTAAGCAGTTATTGCCTCATCATCCAACAAACGTGTCTATGCCTTCTCCTTATCTGACAGATGTATGAGGCGAACACATATGTATTAAGAGAGCAGAGAGACGGTCTCTCAAGATGAGTCTAAGGGCATGAAAGCACGGAGACATGAACACATAATCTGGCTGAATGCCATCTTTTTTTTTCTTTATTTAGTGGTGCTGCCTCAGTGGAACCATATTGAAGTAGTGAGCCAGATTTAAGCCAGTTCTCAGCATCCTTTGGAAAATCATTAGGAAAACTATTACAAAGAATCAATGAGACTACGAAGCTACCGGTCAGCGGTCAGTGACACGAAAAAAAGTCGAGTTGTATGTATGTTAAATATATAATATATATATATATATTATATAATTTATATAATATATCTATATATATATATATAATAATATATATATATAGATATATTAATTCTTCGGTTTTTCTTGTTTCATATATCTTGTATATATATATATATATGAACGAACAGGTGAATTCTCTTTTCTAACCATTCCAGTACTTTGTTTACGACAGAAAATGGAAAGGTCAACGGTCGTCTCACGGTTGTCCGAATCCTACATCTATAACTTCATTATTCATAAGGAAATCTTGTTATGACCTAATAAGTCAAACTCTTCCAAATATGCCTCCTCTTCTTCAGAGACCAAATCTGATATGCAATGCCAAGCCAGTCTTTTAGTAAGTTTCCACTAAAAGAAAAAAAAATAGATGCTTCCTATCGTCGAATTAGCTGCTACGAGTATTTATACTCCAAGCTTTGGAAAAACTAGTCCACAGTTATGTTTGGGTACATATATATTTAAAAAATCTCTACAGAGAGCTTTTGTGAATCCCAATACACAACAGCGGATTTGTTTCTCCTTTTCAAGACTCCTGCTACTTTAGAAGTACTTAAAGCTTTAAAGAATAATGAATTTTACATGGAAAATACGGTTACAAAATATGAATATACATTTCGCGTGATAAATTCAGTATATTCTTTATGTTTCCATTATTACGGCTTAGTATCACTGCATGTATTGCAAAAATTACTTCCATGTATTTATTTAGAAGTAAGTGCCAAAACGCACAGTACTAAAGAGATGTAGCCTTATATTCTAAGTAAAAAAGTTGTCATGACATCAGACAATATCTGTGGTTCTTATACAAATGCATTTCTTTTCCATCAACTCTCAGTGATATATCGTCAGTTTTTTTTCCTAAGAACTGTAGCAGTTTCATTTATCTTTTTCCAGAAATGAAACAGACCATTTCAATTGTTGGAAAGTCTATAGGGAAGACGCTGGTAGTAGTAGTCCCACGCCCTTTTTTCTCGACCCCAGCAGGCAGATTCTGGTACCCATTTGTATGCATGTATGTATGTATGTAATGTGTATATACGGTATATATATTATATACACAATATAGTATATAGTATATAGTATGTATATATATGTGGGTGTGTGTGGGTGTGTGCGTGTGTATGTTGCGGTTAGCAGAGACAAAATTATGAAAGGAAATTGTAATCTGTTGTGGCACTTAACAGCCGCGAGACGATAAAAAAAAAAAAAAAAAATCAAACATACATTTTGTAAAGAAGTACGATTATTCTTTCGAAGTGCAACACCGTGGATCAAGCTATGTCGGATGATTCCACTAGTGAAAAAATATTGGCTAAGTTCCATTTTCCAAGCACCTGATAATAATATATGGGAGAAGCGTTGAAAGGAGAGGATGGGCGTTCAGGGGAAAGAGACCGGTACCACAGCGTAGCTTTAAAGCTGCTCTTACTACTACAGTGCTCCCTGAACAGTAGACACACACCGGAGAGAGAGAGAGAGAGAGAGAGAGAGAGAGAAAGAGAGAGAGAGAGAGAGAGAGAGGAGAGAGAGAGAGAGAGAGAGAACAGGAAAAACGATCTCACAGGAGAAAACATCGATGAAGAGTTTAAATGTCGGATTTCGATACGAAATAGCTACCACGGATGGTGAAGCACACTAGTCACAATAGACCTAAGACCTCATAGAGAGAGAGAGAGAGAGAGAGAGAGAGAGAGAGAGAGAGAGAGAGAGATTAACTTGGAGACGACACACATGGTAGTTACTTCCGGCAATACTTTATAAAAATAAGTACCATTTCCTTCAAGTTTAAAATCTTTTAAATTGCAGTTTTGTTTTAATTATAAGTACAAGTTTAAAATTCAAGCATACTGCAATATTTTCAAGGTGCGTGTTTTCAATCAGTTCACTCGCCTAACTGAAATATTTATTTATATTCATCTAACATGGAAGCGTGCGGTGTATTTATTGTGACTAATAAAAACCATCTGCAATGAACAACTCACCTACTCTCGTGCGTCTCAAAAACACGGATTGTTTATATACATACATTGAGACACACACACACTATATATAATATATATATATATATATATATATATATATATCTATATATATATATATATATATATATATATATATATATATTTATACATGTTTATACATCACAAGTAACACGTGAAGATTGTATATCAAGAGCCAGCAGGAAAGATGAAAAACAGAAGTACCTAGCGCTTTCGTGTATTCTTGACACCTCATCAGGGTACAATATATAAAAGAATGAAAAATAGTTTCGAAATATCAAAGGTAAACATAAAAACAAAAAGGTAAAATACAGAACAATCAAACAGCCTAGTCAAGAAGCAAATGGTCCACAGCCTAGAATTACACTTAAAGGACAACAACAAATGGAAATGGAACTACTAAGCAGTCAATTACATAGTTACGAAGTTGTCAACAATACATTTCGTAAGCCAGTTATCTAGTTTATATTGTCCGTTGCTAATATTAAAAACACTACATGACTTATATTTTATTATACTAGATTCTATAATATTTCTTTTAATAATGTCTCTACAAAATAAAATTTCCTTTGAATTGTTCCAATTAATTGCGTGATTAAAATTATTCATATGTAAAAACAGAGCACTCGATGTACTTCCTACACGTACACAATATTTATGTTGATTTAATCTTGATGCCAGTAGTTTGCCACTTTGACCAATATATTTTTTATCACAATCTCTGCATGGAATTTCGTAAATGCAACCCGTTTGTAAATTTGGAGAGTTCCTTATTAAAATTGTTCTTACAGACTTAGTGTTACTAAAAACAACGTTAACATTAAAAACTTTAAACATTTTTGGCAAAGAAAGAAACCTGTTGTTAAAAGGTAAAACAAGCAAATTACTAGGGTCGAAAGCCTGTACATGGTCCACTGCATAAAATGTTTTCTTAGCCTTTCTTAAAGCGACATCAACTAAAAATGCCGGATACTTCAATTTAAAAGCAATATCATAAATCTTGGTAATCTCGTCTTCTAAAAATTCAGGACAACAAATTCTTAAAGCTCTTAAAAACATGGAAGAGAATACAGAGAGTTTAACTTTCAAATGGTGATTGGAGTAAAAGTGAATGTAAGAACATACATTTGTAGGTTTCCTAAAAACCGAAAATTTAAATCTGTTACCCTGTCTATGCACACTTACATCTAAAAATGGCAAAACTGAATCTATTTCCTCCTCAAGTGTGAACTTTATAGAGGGAACCAGCGCATTTAATCTAATTAAAAATCTGTTCGCATCCTCACACAAAGGCCATACACAAAATATGTCATCGACATACCTAAACCAAAGAACATTTGCAGGTAAAATATTTGATAGAAGTTTCTTTTCAAAAAACTCCATGTAAATGTTATCAACTTCAGTGTTTGTGACGAGAAAGTGGACTGGGTAGGAATAGCTAAATCATTTTGTAATTTAGAAAAATTTGGATCGTTGTCTATTGAAGATTTCAACATCTGTAAGGGTATTGTTTATGGGGCATGTTCTTTTAAGTGCTATTCTAATATACCTGTTAGGTTTTTAAAGGCGTACAGCAACCTTAAAAAAGATAAAACTTTACACATTACGAAAGCTGATAAATCAAATGCTCTTGTGTTAATAAATAAAGATGATTATGTAAATAAAATGTTAGTTTTGTTAAGTGACCAAGAAACTTATACAGTACTGAACCATAATCCATTAGAGAAGGTTAATAGTAGTTTCAATAAAAAACTTAAAACATTGTTAAGGGGAAAAGATGATTTAATTAAGAAATTTTGTATTGTATGTGCATCCTTGCCCTATCTTTATGGACTTATTAAAACTCACAAACAAAATAACCCTGTACGACCTATTATTAGTTCTGTAGGGTCATCAACTTATAATTTGTCGAAGTGGCTTGTCAGTGAATTGTCACCTCTTATAGGAAAAATTTCAGGATTTTCAGTAAAAAATAATGTGGATTTTGTAAGCCGTCTCAGAAGCTGTAACATTAATTACGAATTTAAAATGATTAGCTTTGATGTAGTTTCCCTTTTTACTAAAGTTCCAGTTGACGACCTGATAATATTTTTAGCTGATGAGTTGGATAAATACGAATTTTCTCTGCAAACTGACACCATTTTAGAGTTGCTGAAACTGTGTATTAAGGAATGTAAATTTACTTTCAATGGTAAATTCTATGAGCAGAGGTTTGGTATGGCTATGGGGAACCCTTTATCGCCCCTTTTAAGTAACATTTACATGGAGTTTTTTGAAAAGAAACTTCTATCAAATATTTTACCTGCAAATGTTCTTTGGTTTAGGTATGTCGATGACATATTTTGTGTATGGCCTTTGTGTGAGGATGCGAACAGATTTTTAATTAGATTAAATGCGCTGGTTCCCTCTATAAAGTTCACACTTGAGGAGGAAATAGATTCAGTTTTGCCATTTTTAGATGTAAGTGTGCATAGACAGGGTAACAGATTTAAATTTTCGGTTTTTAGGAAACCTACAAATGTATGTTCTTACATTCACTTTTACTCCAATCACCATTTGAAAGTTAAACTCTCTGTATTCTCTTCCATGTTTTTAAGAGCTTTAAGAATTTGTTGTCCTGAATTTTTAGAAGACGAGATTACCAAGATTTATGATATTGCTTTTAAATTGAAGTATCCGGCATTTTTAGTTGATGTCGCTTTAAGAAAGGCTAAGAAAACATTTTATGCAGTGGACCATGTACAGGCTTTCGACCCTAGTAATTTGCTTGTTTTACCTTTTAACAACAGGTTTCTTTCTTTGCCAAAAATGTTTAAAGTTTTTAATGTTAACGTTGTTTTTAGTAACACTAAGTCTGTAAGAACAATTTTAATAAGGAACTCTCCAAATTTACAAACGGGTTGCATTTACGAAATTCCATGCAGAGATTGTGATAAAAAATATATTGGTCAAAGTGGCAAACTACTGGCATCAAGATTAAATCAACATAAATATTGTGTACGTGTAGGAAGTACATCGAGTGCTCTGTTTTTACATATGAATAATTTTAATCACGCAATTAATTGGAACAATTCAAAGGAAATTTTATTTTGTAGAGACATTATTAAAAGAAATATTATAGAATCTAGTATAATAAAATATAAGTCATGTAGTGTTTTTAATATTAGCAACGGACAATATAAACTAGATAACTGGCTTACGAAATGTATTGTTGACAACTTCGTAACTATGTAACTACTAAGCAGTTCCATTTCCATTTGTTGTTGTCCTTTAAGTGTAATTCTAGGCTGTGGACCATTTGCTTCTTGACTAGGCTGTTTGATTGTTCTGTATTTTACCTTTTTGTTTTTATGTTTACCTTTGATATTTCGAAGCTATTTTTCATTCTTTTATATATTGTACCCTGATGAGGTGTGTCAAGAATACACGAAAGCGCTAGGTACTTCTGTTTTTCATCTTTCCTGCTGGCTCTTGATATATATATATATATATATATATATATATATATATATATATATATATATATATATGTATTAAATAAGTCATATCACATTCCCGTGATTCATATACATATATCGACTAACAAATGTCCTTTAATATCATGCGGTGGCGGGGTGGGCTAAGGCTTCACTGCCAGTCCTGTAATTGAAGATGTCGATGGTTCGTGCCCGGCGGCCGGCAATTCTATTATCGCCAAAAAAAAAATTCCCCTTCGGTTAAACATATATGAAAATATATTAATGCCAAGGTAGAGCAAATTAGATATTAAAGGACAATTGTAGCTCGATATATATATAGTATTATATAAGTATCTATCGATGTGTTCTCCTGTCTTCTTATAGGCAGTTCTGAGACAAAGGGGAACTGATATGGTGACTTATTTAGAAAATGGGAACTTAACTGATGTTTCGTGGTGTTACTAGACTGCTGTGACTATGCCTACTTTTAATCAAATAACTAACTTTTAATCAAAATGCCTACTTTAATCAAATAACTAACTTTTAATCAAATAACTAACTAATGTTAGTTATTTGATTAATTCCCAAGGGTTATCTGAGTTATTTGGATTTTGAATTTAACCTTTCGTTTAATCATTTTGTTAAGAACCTGATTCATTTAGTTAATGCTTTGCTCTTAAATAAATGTGTTTTTTGTAGCTCACGAGTCTGATTTAATGGTCTTAGGTAATAGAGAGAGAGAAGCGAGAGAGGAGTGAGAGAGAGAGAGAGAGAGAGAGAGAGAGAAGAGAGAGAGAGAGAAAGGATGTTGAAAAGGGAGAGAGAGTGCCTAGCTGCACGGTCATCGCTACCAACATAAAATGTACCGAGGTTGGAACCTCGGTAATATATATATATATATATATATATATATATATATATATATATATATATATATACTATCTATGAGTATGTGTATATATACACTAATAAACTCATACCAAAATTTACGCTGATATAACAGGTATATTAGGGACATTACCCACTGTCTGGAACTTCGGACTAACAGCATGTAGGGGACAGTAGCGGAAACAGGCTGATCCCAACCTCAACAATAGCAAGTCTAATATTTCCGTACGCTCTTGTAATGACACGTAGGAAAAATATATGAATAATCCTTTCATCTATGTGATAAGGGACACACACACACACATATATATATATATATATATATATATATATATATATATATATATACACACGCATATATGTATGTATATATATACACACATATACATATATACATGTATCTTAAAGAACGTTCATAAAGCGTGAGAACCCCGGCATTCTTAAGTATGCATTGCATAATAAATGATATATTAAAGCAACAACCGTTATTATCGAAACAAAAAATATTATTTTTATATTACACAAAGGATTCATGTTGAACAGAGTCCAGACTTTGTTCCACAGCGACATAAAAAAAAAAACTAAATGAATTCGCCTTTTACATACGTACCTGACATACTCTTTAAACAATAAGATCCACATTCAAATAGCGGTCTTGCCTTTAGAAAAGTTTTAAAAAAATGTCATGTGGAGAGACTAATACTAAACTATTTTTCCCATGGTAAGTCCCCTGTAAGTGGTTACTAATTAGGAAATTTAGGAGTAAACTCAAACCATTTAGATTTATAAAGAGCAGATCACTCTCGCTTAGTCCTACTCTTTAGTTCTAAGCATATATAAAAATCTGAACCAAAATATCAGCATTGGAAAAGCACGTAAGATGGTGTCGAGTACAAAGTTGCCAAAGGTCTTTCAGAGACGATGGAAAATACAATAAAGATACAGTAAAGTTGCCATTAATGTAATAAACAATTAGAATTTTTCCTCCGGCACCAGCAAGCACCAACCAGCCATCTTCTTGAATCCGTGGGCCTAGGTGATGCCAGGTACGACCACAAAGCTTACGTAGTACTCTCCCCAAAACTGGTCCCCAACTTCTCAGTCTGACAGACAAATGCGAGATGGGATGTAGTCGCCTCATAGCAGCAGCACCAAGGAACCCCTCCCCTCCCCTCCCCCCGTCCCGGACGTCTTTCATGGAAGCGACCAGGCAGGAAAATTGGCCGAATGCCACCACTTTCCAATGGCGCTGCCACTGAGACGCATACGTTCAACTTTCAACAACGCCACGATGAGAGAGAGAGAGAGAGAGAGAGAGAGAGAGAGAGAAAGAAAGAGAACGTCAAGGCTAATAGGTCGAGCTGCAATATTAAGGAAAAAAAGATAAAACCAAGGTTTAAGAAAAGGAGTACACTTCAACTTCCAACAGCATCACGATAAGAGAGAGAGAGAGAGAGAGAGAGAGAGATTACCATGGATAGGTCGAGCTGCAAAATTAGGAAAAGATAGAGCTAAGTAGTAAGAAAAGAAATACACTTGACCTCCAACACCTCATGGATAGGTCGAACTGAAATTAAGATGAAATCAAAGGTTTAAGACAAATAATACGCTGTACAAAACTAAATGGCTGAGCGTCGCAGTAATTACCAAACAGATAAGATAACTTGACTCAGTTAAAAAGTCCATAAGAGTAAGAGAGGGGGAAAATGGGACACCATCAAACATACGAGGCATCAAATAATAACGTAAAAGTCGCGTGAGGATTACTAGACCTCATAGCTCGGACTATTGACACTACAAACCGAACCAGTCCACACTTGTTTCCGCTCTCCACGACTGTGTAGAGCAACATCCGGACGATGAAACTGGGGAAGTACGAGCATTTTTTGGGTGGTTTAATGATCCTATGTAAATTGACTCTTCGTACACATTCTAACAGTACTAATCCTCGTCCGTTCGCGTTCGTTACAGATAAAGTGGACTGTAGGTACGCCCGCACGGGCTCTTGATCTATGAGCAGTAATAGTCCAGCCGCATTCATTTATTCATTTTATGTTGCATAAGAGTACAAGAATCTTATGTAAATTTTGTTACGCCTTTAAAATTTTAAGAGTACACGAAACCTTATGTAAATTTTGTTACGCCTTTAAAATTTTAAGAGTCCACGAACATTATGTAAATTTTTTTACGCCTTTAAAATTTTAAGAGTACAAGAACCTTATGTAAATTTTGTTACGCCTTTAAAATTTAAGCGTTGCTGTCTATCTGTTAACAAATAAACAATATCAATCCTTGCGTTTTCTAGCAAAACAGGTCCTCTACCTAAAGGCATGGGGACAGGATAGCGATAAAAAAGAATGACAATCCAGAGATTTTTTTCTTAACTCTTCTCTGAAACCGATGTGACCTAAAGTACAGTAAGCACTCCCGCCCCCCTAAAAACGTATAAAAGGACCTCAACCCCTTACGAGGTATTTACGCCAATGGTTAGAAAACACTGCTTCGTGGTCAATCTGTCACGACAAAAAGTTCGTTCATTGTTTTTTTATCAGAGGTGGGATCTCAGCTGGAATATTGATAGAAACAGAACATATGGCAGTGACTGCTAAAAATGATCTGGATTATGCTGTCGGAATCTACCAAAAGCTATAAAATCTCGACAAAAAAAACCTTTCCCACTAGACCTATGGTGATCTTTCAAAACTCTATATTGGGCTGGTCCTTTTATCCTTGCTATCTTCTTAAATGTCTCATTGAAATTTATCAATAACAGAGCATAAAAAAAAAAATCTTAATACAATAAAATTCTAAAATTGTGCACTTTACCCCGATGAATGCATTATTTGAAAGTATCTACTAAAAAATGTACCTCCTATCCTATATGGCGACATCTCAAGACCTTTGCTACATCAAAGTCGCAAAAACAGCAGATGAAAAGGTGTAGAGCACCACTGTTTTCCCTTACACCTTTCCTTTTCTTTCAGGAACCAGGGTCAAGCATCAACAGTGCGCCCAACCACTCCCACCCTCTCTTTTCACCGCCTTAAGCTGCGAATAGCTGAAAGTGCTCCATAGACAGAGTGCTGCTTGGCTTTACAACCTAAATTTCATGATTCATTCATTTACCAACGGCGCGTGATCGTCAAAAGCGCGTTTGTCAACAAGATAATTGAATTCCGACCAGCAATAAAGCCAGCTCTTCACAGCTAAGTGGATTGACTTTCGTTGGTCTATCTCATAACACTGTAATGGATTCGATTGTCATCATAGTCTCGTGGAACAAGCTCTTCACTCTCTAGTACTATGCAGTGCATTTGGTGTGGTCGTCGTCGTCGTCGTCGTCGTCGTCGCCGTGTGTGTGTGTGTGTGTGTGTGTCTTTTAAATAATTAGGCTACACTTGGCAAAATGAGTCTGAAAAATTTACTGAACTCGAAATAGTAAACCCTAGCTAATCAGTGTCAAAATCGAAAACAGACTGGTCAAAGATGTGGAAGACAGTCATACATATCATAGGCTCATGTCAGCATATAAACCACAACCACATGCAGGACGCAAACATGGGACCGTGAACGGTGAAAGTGTCCCAAAATAACTTCAGACTCGCAAGTTTTGACTTACGCACGTGCATGTCATGAATTAAGTCGCGCGTGTATCTGCCTGCATTCTGCACATCAGTTTTAGACGTAACCTCGCTCTTTTCTATTTTTGCAGGAGTCAATAAACTTTATATACACATTACTATTGGAGAATTTATCATGAATCAATGCCCTCACAGCTTCCTCGACCGCATTGTAAAAGTCAAACATGACATGCGCCTACATAATTCACAGGAATACCGAACTAAAGTTTCAATAGAATAGAATAGAATGTAGAATTTACGCCAAAAGCCAAGCGCTGGACCCTAAGAGTTCATTCACCGCTAAAACGGAAATTGACAGCAAGAAGATTTGAAATGTGAAACGGTAATAAAACCTCGCAATTGCACTATAAAATAATTGTTGGAGATGTGGAAAGTACGATAGAAAAGAGACATGATCGGAGGCACAGTAAAAGGCATGAAAGAGGTTGCAGCTAGGGGCCGAAGGGACGCTGCAAAGACACTTAAGTAATGCCTACAGTGCACCACGTGAGGTGCACCGAACGCATTAACCCCTTACGGGTCCAAGTTTTCAATGGTTCACTACAATCCTCTCTCAGGATTTGAAACACTCAGAACTCCTCAGAGGCCTGTCAAACATGGGGTGCTCTGCTGTGGCATTCGCCTTAATAATAATAATAATAATAATAATAATAATAATAATAATAATAATAATAATAATAATAATAAGTAAGAAAGCACTGTGTTTCCACTCCATGAAGCTGCGAAGCAACAGCTGAAGTTGACGACATAGTAGCCTTTCTCTGTAAGAGTGATAAAGGTTTCATTACAGACCTTCGCGTTAGACTGACCGTGGGTTCAGGGACATCCTGCAGTGAAAAAAGGGTGTTGCCTGTCCATAAAAATAAATTATACGGATTATAAAACGGACATTTTATATTTCTGGCTGTATTTGCCACGACGTTTCACTTCTTTTGGCGTATGTTCCTTATTTCACACTAAAATACTGCAACGTTATTGCATATTTTCGGGTGGATCAGACAAGTTGAAGAAATAATCTTTCTTTCTTGAAAATGAAATACGGATTAAAACCGTACGTATGCAAATTACAGAATACTTTATATATATATATATATATATA
>NC_087213.1:9112102-9144602 GCF_015104395.2 Macrobrachium nipponense | reverse complement strand
ATATATATATATCTATATATATATATATATATTATATATATATTTGTGTGTGTATGTATGCATGTGTGTGTGCGTGTGTGCGTGCGTATGTATGCGTGTGTGTGTGTGCGCGTGTTTGCGTGTTTGAAAAATCACAGTAGATGCACGTGACATCATGACATAAGCGAATACCACAGGAAAATGATAGGCAGAAGGTCAGTACCAAGCGCTTTCTCCTGTTTATTCAGGCATCGTCAGGGAACAAATGAAACAAGGTGAACAAAAAGATCATGAACACCAGATGGTTAATTGTCGACAGGTAAAATTCAAAGAGATAACCCTGGATAGTCCTGGGTCACGCCGTCACAAACTAAAACCTTATATTTAACCATAAGAGATATGGAAGCTCAGCCACACAAAATCCAATGTATAAAACTGAATATATTCATTTTGTTGCTTAAATTTATCAACAACTTTTTTTTTAATTATGAAGGCATCGAGTTTAAACAAAACCAAGACTTAAATTTAGAACACTTCCATTATTTGACTTGAAATTACATTCAATGATATTCCTTTTAACAGTGTCGCTACACGGGACTAAGGATCTTGCTTCACTCCAGGTAATATGACGATCTAAATCTCTCATATGTACGAATAATCCATTCGATATTTGTCCAGTTCTCACAGAATATTGGTGCTGTTTGATTCGTTGGGAAAATGATTTTTCAGCTTGTCCATAATATATTTTATCACACGTTTTATATGAAATTTCATAGATGCAGCCAAAGACCTCTTTAGGAGAATTTTTCATTACTAAACTCTTAGCATTAACATTACTAAAAACAACATTTATGTTGGAAAGCTTTAAAATTCTAGAAATTTCTAAAAACTTTTCATCATATGGAAATTTGAGAATTTTATGCATAACATTCGCAAATTACCATATGATGAAAGGTTTTTAGAAAATTGCTAGAATTTTAAAGCTGTGCGACATAAATATGGTTTTCAGTCATTTTAATGCTAAGCGTTTAATAATACAAAATTTTCCTAAAGATGTTTCTGGCTGCATTTATGAAATTCCTAGTAAAAATTTTGATAATATATTACGGACAAACTGCAAAATCCCTTTCACAACGAATCAAACAACACCAGTATTCTGTGAGACCTGGCCAAATATCGAATGCATTATTCGTACATATGAGGGATTTAGATCATCCTATTAACTGGAGTCAAGCAAGATCCTTAGCCCCGCGTAGAGAAACAGTTATCTTGAGGAATATCATTGAATCTTGTTCTAAATTAAAGTCTTAGTTTGTTTAAACTCGATGCCTTCATAATTAAAAAAGTTGTTGATAAATATAAGCAACAAATTCGATATATTCAGTTTTATACATGTTATTGAATTTTGTGTGGCTAAGGTTCCGTAACTCTTAATGGTTAAATCTATGGTTTTAGTTTGCGACCGCCTGAGTGATTCCGGATTATCGTGGATTATCTCTGATGTTTACCTTTTTGACAATTAACCATCTGGCCTTCTTGATCTTTTTGTTTACTTTGTAACCTTCTTTCCAACTTTATTTCACTTGTGCCCTGACGATGCCTGAATAAACGGGAGAAAGCTCTTGGTACTGATCTTGTGCCTGTCATTTCCCTGTGGTATTCGCTTATATATATGTGCATGTATGTATGTGCGCGCGTATGTAATGTATTTGTATTATGTATGTAAGTATACGTAAATGTGTATGCGTGTCTGTGTTTAAAATGAATACATATCCCGTCTCCTGTACTGAAAGCATTCGTCAAAAACTTAACATAACCCGGGAGGGAGATGAGAAAACCAGAAGGAAAGTGGATACGAAAAAAGAAAAAGCAATGCCGACACAAATCGAGACCATTATCGAAACTTTTCTTGACAAATCCCGACCGAGGGTCCATACAGAGCTACCGGGCGCAGCACAGCCTCCATTGGAAGACCCACAATGCCATTTCAGGCCAGACAAGAGACGGCGAATCCTCGTGAGCTCCGTAATGTTGCAAGGAACGACGAAGCCTTCAGCATGATATAATTTCTGGCCATCAGCAACTGCTTGGAGAGAGAGAGAGAGAGAGAGAGAGAGAGAGAGAGAGAGAGAGAGAGAGAGAGAGAGGGGGGGGGGTGACAGGGGGGAGAGAAATTCTCCGGCCCCTCCTTACCGATCAGTGTGTAATAAAGTAAGTAGTAAAATGCAGGATATAAGTGGAGAGACAGACAGATACATAGATAAATAGATCATTTTACTGACCACAGACCTTAGTGCGGTCATCATTACATAAAGTTTAATTTTAGTCCAAAATACAAGAGCTTCAAACTCTGAGGGCTATACAACAATTCGTGCAACTCTTTAGGAATACCAATACAACGAAGGGGGTAGGGGGAATTTGTTGTTGTTGTTGTTGTTGCTACTGCTGTTGTTGCTGTGGGATAAGGCCAAAAATAAATCTCATTTAAAAGTTTCAAAACAGAATAACTAATTGCGTTGCATCGGCCAACCCTGACCCCATACAGCCAGGGTTTGGTTCATGGAACAGCAAAATAAGCGTTGTATCCACCATTTCCTCTATAAAAATTTACCTTTCTATAATAATCATAACGTATTCTTTTACATAAATGCTAAATAATAAGGGAAAATCTGGCATACTATAAATAATACGAAAACATATTAGGGAAACGGTAGGCACTCTCAAATTTCTTCATCACCGAAACGAGCCGTCTCTGTGAAATCCCTCCACTCATGTCTTTTCTGTTTTTCCCTTCCACAAATCTCCACTTTTCTCCAGCCTTCTGACTCATATTTCTCATCTAAATAGAATAGAGTAGAATACAGTATTTAGGCCAAAGGCCAAACGCTACCACCTATGAGGTCATTCAGCACTGAAATGGAAAATTCACTACAAAAGTTTAAAAGGTGAAACAGGAGGAAAACCTCGCAGTTGCATTTTGAAACAACTGTTAGGAAAGGGTGGAAAAGTAAGACGGAAGAAAGCGAATATGAACGGAAGTACAGTAAATGGAATGAAAGAGGTTGCAGATAAGGACCGAAGGGACGCTTCAAAGAACCTCAAGTAATGCCTACAGTGCACCGCATGAGGTGCACTAACGGCCCTAGCCGCCTAAGGAACTCATGTAAATAGGCCTGTCTACCAACTCTTCCGGTGCCCACACAACAGGGCAAAATATTTGCAGTACGTGCCCATACCCAAAGGCGGCGTGTAAAAGTGAGATGTTAAAAGGAATAAGCCCTGGAACTACCCAACCAGCGAAAAATATATTTATAGAAATCAGAATACAAATTAAATTAGAATACTAATTCCAGGTGTGGACCTTGGAATTATCGAAAGATCGAAAATATATTTAAATAAAATATTATTTCCAGGTGTGGACCTTCGAACTACTCAAACAACGATAAAATAGTTTCAAGGAAATTGTAATATTCATAAGTTACGTAAAAGATTAAAAATATTTACGTAAAATAAAAATAGGAATGGCATACTTTTTGTCGTCTGGCTGTAAGTACATACTTTACATTCTTAAATTACAATAAATTATTTTGTTGATGGTAATTTTTTAAAAATATTATGATTAAAAGATAATCAGAAGAAATCCAGCCGAAAGATATAATAAATAAATGAGGGGACGTAAATGGGGAAATAAAATAAACGAAGACAAAGTTGTACCAAACAAATACACAATGATAGGAAACAGACAACAGTCAACAAAAATTTTTCTATTAATTTATTTATTTGGTAATTTATTTTTCTTTACAATGTGTCATCTCTTCTTTCTGCATTTCATATTACCTTCTGTTACTTCTTTCAAATGGACGCCATAACCATTGGAACCTGGAATTTCAAGTTAATGGCCACTGATGGCTTCTGAACATAGATGGGATTCATTATCTGAATAATAATAATAATAATAATAATAATAATAATAATAATAATAATAATAATAATAATAATAATAATAATTAATAATAATAATTATTTAAAGATGACAATTTCCAAGTCAGGAAATGCAAGATGGTTTCCGGTTTGGCCACAATTTTAGTTCCACAACATAACAAAACTGATGCCGAAGGTTCTGCTCAGCGACTGGAATTGGAATCTAAAATTTAAGCCAAAGGCTAAGCGTTGGGACCTACGAGGTTATTCAGCGCTGAAAATAATGCTGAAATCATTGATAGAGGGTGAAAAGTAAGAGGGAAGAAAGAGCATAGTAAAATGGATGAGAGGGACTGCAGCTGGGGGCTGAACGGACGCTGCAAATAACCTTGAAGTAACGCCTACGGTACAGAGCGTGAGGTATACTGACAGCACTGTAGCCCTACGGGGTCTGACCAGTGAAGACTACCGCGTAATGGAATAATTCACCAGAAAACTCCCTACATATTCAACCTAAACTTTGCACGCAAGATAGAAAACAATTTCGAGTCTTTTGCTCTCAAACATTCACAACAAACTTTACGTAAAACTCCGATCAAGTTTTATTCTGCTTGAATTTCGCCAGAGTCTTTTGTTGGCCCAAACTTCCAGCGATGTGAGATGACGTCGATTAGAGGCTGGTCTTCTTCGTTCTCAGCTCAAACGCCAAAATCTTTTCCAAAATTATTCCCCAAGACGCCAGGTAAAAATTCTTGCTCGTGCTGAATTGTTGACTTTGTTTATGACTCACGCTTTAAAATTCTTAAGAGAGGATTTATTTCACTTGAAATTCTTAAGTGAGGAATTATGTCACTTGAGATTCTTAAGTGGGGATTTATTTCACTTGAAATTTTTTTAGTGAAGATTTATTTCACAGTCAATCCTTTAGATTACACTGGCAAAAGCAGCGGTATTCACATTTGGTCCATTTTTTATTCGCATTTTCAAACCACGATAAACCTTTCATCCTTTCCACTTTCTTCCGTGTTTCCTCGATGCTATAATATTTACTAATAAATACATCAGCAGTTAAGCAAACTTAAATTTTTCTTCCAAAATAAAAAAAGGAAGTTATAGATAAATTCAAAAAGAATTAATAGTTGCCTCAACTGCATTATTCCAAAGACAGGGGGGTAATTTACATAAAATGCATCCCAGAAATCTAAGAGGGCTTCTTCAAGTCTTTGAAGATTTTAATAGCAAATATATTTAGTATACTTATTGGAATTTCTATTCACTAATTTTCTACGGATTTAATGCATTAGAAGCTTTCCTAAACGAACTAACTTTCCGTAGTAAAAAAAAAAAAAAATAAATAAATAGTAAAAAATGCGCCGAAGTTTCTTCAGCGCAATCGAGTTTTCTGTACAGCGTATAAGCTGTATGAAGCTCTCAGCCACAGCCCGGTGATGACCTGTGTCGTTTGCACCTATAGCGGTGCCAGACGCACGATCATGGGTAACTTTAATTAACCTTTGATAAAATAAAAACTACAGAGGCTAGAGGGCTGCAATTTGATATGTTTGATGATTGGTGGGTGGATGATCAACATCGCAATTTGCAGCCTTCTAGCCTCAGAAGGTTTTAAGATTTAAAGGCGGACAGAAAATTTACGGACGAACGGACAAATAGCCATCTCGATAGTTTTCTTCTACAGAGAAATAAAATAGCCGTCGCAATATTTTATTTTACAGAAAACTAAATTAGTAAATAAACTACAAATGAATGTGCAAAGTGCCCTGACACCTAAAAACTAGTATCGTGACCGTACAAACATTTATCAATGATAAAATGCAAATGGGTCCACTAATCATACTGACTACAGACCCTCTTTTAATACACAAAGTCTGACATGGTCACTAAGATAAAAGTCTCGTTTTCATCACTTGTTAAAAATACAAGAAGGAATGCGAATAACCTCAAAAGACAAGAATACTGATTCGTTAACTTCTAAAAGAAATAAGAAAAAAACAGAAATAACAAATTTCCTTTTGTGATAGATTTTTGTATACTGTTTCGTTACCCTCTACGGACAACAAAAAATAGAAATAGGAAAAACACTTGGCTTTAATGTTAGGCTTTTTTTTTTTGTCATTTCTAAATTTTATTCTCCGCTAAAAAAAGTCAACCCAATAATTGAATAGGTTATTCTGAATACTATCTGTATTTCTAAAATAAAATAAAAAGTCTGTATTAGCGTCCTTGACTCACAAAAATCATATTCCCCGAGTTCGAAGCTTACTCCACATACAGAAGATAACTCGATGATAGGAGAACCATGATTAAAATATTGAGCGAACAAAATCCGAGATCTTTTCGCCCTTCTCGGTGGCCTTTCAATATTCTCCGCTGGTTTCCGTCTCAAAATAGTGACTCAACCTTATAACCATTGCCAGTTTTCTCTCTCCCTCCCACAACTTTCTCTCTCAAACTCATAAAAAACAAACGCTCAAACTTCGGAGAGGATAATCGCCACGCACGGACACATCCTGCCGCAACTTACGTGATCTTAAAGACGAGTTATCCTCGCCAGTCTAACCCAGAGGAGTCCTTCGTCATGCAAGCTTTCTTAGCACAAAGTAGCAGGGATGTCTGCTCTCTCTCTCTCTCTCTCTCTCTCTCTCTCTCTCTCTCTCTCTCTCTATCTCCTCTTCTCTCTCTTCTCTCTTCTCCTCTCCTCTCTCTCTCTGTTACAACAGAATTCTATCTAATAAAAGGAGCCCATAAAAACACCAAAATATAGAGAGAAAAGTACTTTTCCCTCTATATTTTGGTGTCTTTATGGGCTCCTTTTATTATATATATATATATATATAATATATATTATAATAATGATATATATTATATATATATAATAAAAGGAGGAGATGAGGAATGAGAATAAGCAAATCAAAAAAACCGAATATATGTGTTCTAGTATTACTGAGGACGGTGGAAGTAGCATAAGATTGGGTGGGGAAGAAATAAAGAAAGTACAGAAGTTCAAGTACTTAGGGTCCGTATTGGAGGATAGTGGAAGCATGGACCAAGAGGTGAGACACCGAATTCAGGCAGGATGGAATAACTGGAGGTCTGCATCAGGGTACTCTGTGACAAGAAGGTCCCTCTGAAATGAAAGGAAAGTTCCATAGGACGGTGGTCAGACCAGCAATGTTATATGGAACAGAAACGGCAAGTATGAGGAAAACAGAGGAGAAGAAGATGGATGTAGCAGAAATGAGAATGTTGAGATGGATGTCGGGAGTAACAAGGGAAGATAGGATTAGAAATGAGTATCTTAGAGGATCAACAAAGGTAGCTGAAATATCAAAGAAAATACAGGAAGGAAGGCTTCGATGGTATGGACACCTGTTACGAAGGGAGGAACGTCATGTTGGAAGACATACGATGGAAATGGAAGTGCGGGGTAGAAGGAAGAAGGGAAGACCAAGAAAGAGATGGCGTGATTGTGTAAGGGAAGATATGGAATTGAAAGGTATAAATGAGAACGAGGCACAAGACAGAAATCGATGGAGACGACTCATTCGTAATGGCGACCCCATATAAAAAATGGGTTTAAGCTAGGAAGAAGAAGAGATATATATATATGTGTATATATATATATATATATATATATATAGATATATAATATATATCCATACAGACCAGAAACCTATTGGGTTATACCAGTGTTGCTTAGCAGAATACCCAAAATTTAGCAATGGTTAAATTCTTGACTTAGTTTATTTTGAAGGTACATCACTTCCACATATATGCTACAACAACGCCTGTCACAAAAGTACGATCGTGAAGTTCCTCAAACAATAAGGGTTACTTTTAAAAAATCAGGATTATACACTTCACAAAGAAGTCGGGATTACTTCACAAAGAAATCGGGATCAATTTACAAAATAATCGGGATTATTTTACAAAAAATCAGGAATACTTCACAAAGAAATCAGGATTACACTAGAAAAAAAACCAGGATTACTTTTTAAAAACCCAGGATTACTTTTTAAAAACCCAGGATCACTTCACAAAGAAATCAGGATTATTTACAAAAAATCAGGGTTACTTAAAAAAAAAATAGTCTCCTTCCCTAGAAAAACAAAAAAGTTTACTTCACAAAAATCTGGATTACTTCAGAAGTTATCAGAATGGCTTCACACGGAGGTGAATATCAGAATCCTGGTAAAGCAAGATAGCCAGCTGGAAGCAGACTGGAAGGAGATCTTCCCATTACCATACCCAACATCAGCCCTCGCAAGTAAGGAATGAATTTCCGATGGCTGTTGAGAATAATGGATGAATGCGTCGTTCAAGAGAAAACCTTGCAGAAAAAAAAAGGTTAATAATATCCATATATATGGAATATATATTACATGGTGTATTATATATTGTATATATTACCATGTGTGTTATATATATATACATATATATATATATATATATAGGATATGAATATAATATATATATGATATATAGTAATATATACATTGTGGGTTAAGAATATATAATGTATATATACATGTGTATATATATATATATATATATATATATGTATATAATGTGTAGGGTATATATATATATATATATATATATATATAATATATATATAGTATTATATATATAATATATATATGTATAGTATGTGTATTTGTAATATAATAATATATATCTATTATTATATATATTTAATATTTATTAAAAATCCCCCTATGGGTATATATATATATATATAAATTATATACATTTATATTTATATATATATATAAACTTATTTTTCTAATTTAATAAATTAATTATAATATAATATACATACATGCATATGCACACACCTGCCATTAAAATAAGGTACCTTTGATAAAACGCTTAAATCCAGCTTTCTTCTTGAACTTATTAGTCTCACATTATCTTAATACTCATTAAAATCTTGAGTACGAGAAACTCCTTTGTTCCTTTAATTTCCAAACGCTTCCTCCATTCCTAAGAGAATCCTTTCTCTGAGACCGACTCTCCTCTTGTTTACTCTCGACCCTGACTTACTCGAAGATTGTCGTGGATTTCCTCCCGAGTTAGGGCACTGCAAATAAAGAGGCAAGCTCACAGGGCCTTGCTAATTGGCTGACACACACACACACAAACACACACGAAGACTAAACTAGTCAATCAAATGTTTATGTATGCGTTCTCATACGTTTAATTTGCCAATTATTCAGGGACACAAACTTGGGTTCCCATATTGTATAGTTCTGTCTACAAACATATTTCCTCCCTCTCTCTCTTCTCTCTCTCTCTCTCTCTCTCTCTCTGTGTGTGTGTGTGTGTGTGTGTTGTGTGTGTGTGCGTGTGACTCACAGTTTTTTAAGGCTCTTATGGAACATTTGATACAGAATTGAATTCTGCTTCAAGTAATCTAAACCTGGGGGTCTTTTAAGTTTTGTTCATATTCTATATGGATATTTTCTGATGGACAACACCCTAAACTTCATGTATTACATACCAAAACATACGGCCAAAACTTTGTAACGGATCACGGGCAGAAATAGAGGCAAACCAAGACAGCAGGCAAAATTCCTGCATTGTCTGACGACTTGTCAGATCCACAGTCCTCAGATCCACAGTGCGTAGGACTATTTATTTTCTTGTATGAATCCGATACATTCTTCCTAGCTAAGCAGTTACACGCTTTACTTTTCTCAGAATTAACTTTGCAAGTACTTAACTATTTGCCTCTTTTCTGTATCAATCATTGCTCTTTGGATGGTGACATGCATTTGCTAAGTACATATTCTTTATCTTCACTAAGATATCATCTATATTCTTTGTTATCGTTGGGAGATTTATGCTCAAGGTTTTGGCGGTGTTTAAATACGTCTTATTAGATTGACTTCGAAAAATGGAGGTTAACCAATCGAAAACTTACGCATATCTTGTCTACGAAACTGTACAAACTCTCGTTCATCCTTTCAGAGTGTTTGGGACAAGGTCTAGACTACTATCAGGGGTAGTATCGTCAGTGCACATCACGAGTTGCACTATAGGCATTATTTAAGGTTCTTTGCAGCGTCCACTCGGCCCCTAGCTACAACCCTTGCCATTCCTCTTACTGTGCCTCCGTTAATATTCTCTTTCTTCCATCTTACTTCCCACTTTCTCATAACAATTGTTCCAAAGAACAACGGCGAAGTCTTCCCTATGTTACACCTTTCAAACCTTCTTTACAGTCAATTCCCCTTTCAGCGCTGAATGAACTCATAGGTCCCGGCGCTTGGCCTTGGCCTAAATTTTATATTCCAACACTATTGAAGTTCTTGGTTCTGCTTTTGGCAACGGATGAAAGTATAACTTTCCTTTTATTTCTTAGTTGTCCGTGAATTCGAGAAACGATAACCACAAATCAAAAGGATCTGCAGACTCATTTCCCTCAGGGGAATAAAACTCCTTTCCTCAAAAAGTAGATTTCATTTCCCTCTGAAAATACAAAACTCCTTTCCCTCAAAAACTAAGATTCATTTCCCTCTGAAAATACAAACTCCTTTCCCTCAAAACTAAGATTCTTTTCCCTCAAAGAATACAAAACAATACCAGTTTCCCTACCCAAAACTAAGGAGTTCGATTCCCTCAAAGAATACAAACTACCTTTCCCCTCAAATTAAGATTCGTTTCCCTTCAAGAATACAAACTCCTTTCCCATCAAAACTAAGATTCTTTTCCCTCAAAGAATAAAACAAACTCCTTTGCCTCAAAACTAAGATTCGGTTTCCCCAAAGAATACAAATCCGATCCCTCAAAACTAAGATCCTTTGCATCCCAAGAATACAAATCCTTTCCCTCAAAAACTAAGACCTTCCTTCTTTTCCCTCAAAGAATACCAAAACTCCTTTCCCTCAAAACCTAAGATTCATTTTCCCTCAAAGAATACAAACGCCTTTCCCTCAAAAAACTAAAGATTCTTTTCCCTCAAAGAATACAAACTCCTTTCCCTTCAAAACTAAGATTCGTTTCCCTCAAAGAATTACCAAATTTCCCCAAAAACCCTCAAGATCATTTCCTCAAAAAGAATACAAAACTCTTTCCCTCAAAACTAAGATCATTTCCCCTCAAAGAATACAAACTCCTTTCCCTCAAAAACTAAGATTCTTTTCCCTCAAAAGAATACAAACTCCTTTCCCTCAAAAACTAAGATTTCGTTTCTCTCAAAGAATACAAAAATCCTTTTCCCTCAAAACTAAGATTCTTTTCCCCAAAGAATAAAAAAACTCCTTCTCAAAACTAAGATTCGTTTCCCACAAAGAATACAGACTCCTTTCCCTCAAAATAAGGATTCGTCCCTCAAAGAATTACAAAATCCTTTCCCTCAAAAAATAAGATTCGTTTTCCCTCTGAAAAATACAAAACTCCTTTCCCTCAAAAACTAAGATTTTTTCCCCCAAAAGAATAAAAAACTCCTTTCCCTCAAAACAAGATTCGTTTCCCAAAGAATACAAATCATTTTCCCTAAAAACTAAGATTCGTTTCCCTCAAGAATACAAATCCTTTCCCCAAAACTAAAGATTCGTTTTCCCTCAAAGAACAAAAACTTTCCCTTTTCCCCTCCAAAACTAAGATTCCGTCTCCCTTTCCCAAAAAGGAATTCCCAAACTGTTTCCTCAAAAACCTAAAATATTCGTTTCACCCTCTGAAATACAAACTCCTTTCCCTCAAAAAATAAAGATTCTTTCCTTCCCTGAAAATACCAAAACTCCTTTCCCTCAAAACCTAAGATTTCTTTTTATTCCCTTTCCCAAAAGGAATTTAAAACAAAACCCCTTTCCCTTTCTTTCTTTTAAACCTTCCAAAACTAAGGAATTCTTTCCCCACTCAAAGATTCGTTTTCCCTCAAGGAATACAAACCCCTTCCCTTCCCAAAAACTAAGATGCTTTTCCCTCAAAAGAATACCAAACTCCTTTCCCTCAAAACTAAGATTTCAAGATTCGGTTTTTCCCTACTTGAAAATACCCAAATTCCCTTTCCCTCAAAACTAAGATTCTCTTTCCCTCAAAGAATAAAAACTCAAATTTCCTCCCAAAACTTTAAGATTAGTTTTTCCCTCCAAAGAATACAAACTCCTTTCCCTCAACAAATAAGATTCGTTTCCCTCAAAGAAGAAAAACAAACCTCCTTTCCTCAAAATAACTAAAGATTCGTTTCCCTTCCCAAAGAATACAAAACTCCTTTCCCCAAAAACTAAGATTCGTTTCCCGCAAAGAATTTACCCCAAAACTCCTTTCCCTCAAAACTAAGATTCAAATTTTCCCTCTGAAAATACAAACTCCTTTCCCTCAAAACTAAGATTCGTTTATCCATCAAAGAACCTTACAAACTCCTTTCCCTCAAAACTAAGATTCGTTCACTTCAAAGAATACAAACTCCTTTCCCTCAAAACCTAAGATTCGTTTCCTCAAAAGAATAAAACTCCTCCTTTCCCTCAAAAACTAAGATTCGTTTCCTCAAAGAATAAAAACTCGTTTCCCTCACAGAATACAAACTGACTTTCCTCTCAAACTAAATTTCGTTTCCCTCAAAGAATACAAACTCCTTTCCCCTCAAAACTAAGTTTCAAATTTCCCTCCAAAGAATAAACAAACTCCTTTCCCTCTAACTTAAAATTCTTTCCCCTTTCCCTGAAAATCCAACGCCTTTCCTCAAATAAGATTTCAAAGTCCCTCAAAATCAAAACTTAAGATTCGTTTCCCTCCAAAGAATAAACAAACTCCTTCCCTCAAAACTAAATTCGTTTCCCTCAAAGAATTAAACAAACTCCTTCCCTCAAAACTTTAAAAGAAATTCAAATTTCCTCCAAGAATACAAACTCCTTTCCCTCTCAAACTAAAATAATTCAAATTCCCTTCCTTTGAAAAAATACAAACCTCCTTTCCCCTCAAAAATTAGAAAATTCTTTTCCCTTTCCCCAAAAGAATACGAACTCCTTTCCACTCAAAAACTAAGATTCTTTTCCCTCAAAGAAATACAAACTCCTTTCCCTCAAAACACTAAAGATTCGTTTCCCGTTTCCCCAACGAATACAAACGTTCTTTCCCTCAAAAACTAATATTCAATTTCCCTCAAAGAATACACTCAGTTCCCTCAAAACAAAATAAGATTCATTTCCCTCAAACGAATACACTCACTTTCCCTCAAAAACCTAAGATTCATTTCCTTTATGGAAATAAACTTAGTTTCCCATCACGGGAATAAATTCCTTTCCATCAAAGCTAAGATTCATTTCCCTCAGGGAATTAACTCACTTCCCTCATAGCTAAAATTAATTTCCCTTAGGGAATTAACTTACTTCCTCTCAAAGCTCAAGTTCATTTCCCTCAAAGCTGAGATTTAATTCCTTAGAGAATAAAGTTCTTTCCTTCAAAGCTATGATACATTTCCATCATGGTTAAAACTCATTTCCCTCAGAGCTAAGATTCATTTCTCTCAGGGAATCAATTCACTTCTCTCAAAGGTAAGATTCATTTCCCACGGAGAATTAATACGTTTCCCTTGGAGCTAAGATTTATTTCTCCTTTCAGCGCTTAATGAACTCATAGGTCCCGGCGCTTGGCCTTGGCCTAAATTTTATATTCCAACACTATTGAAGTTCTTGGTTCTGCTTTTGGCAACGGATGAAAGTATAACTTTCCTTTTATTTCTTAGTTGTCCGTGAATTCGAGAAACGATAACCACAAATCAAAAGGATCTGCAGACTCATTTCCCTCAGGGGAATAAACTCCTTTCCCTCAAAGCTAGATTCATTTCCCTCTGAAAATACAAACTCCTTTCCCTCAAAACTAAGATTCATTTCCCTCTGAAAATACAAACTCCTTTCCCTCAAAACTAAGATTCTTTTCCCTCAAAGAATACAAACTCCTTTCCCTCAAAACTAAGATTCGTTTCCCTCAAAGAATACAAACTCCTTTCCCTCAAAACTAAGATTCGTTTCCCTCAAAGAATACAAACTCCTTTCCCTCAAAACTAAGATTCTTTTCCCTCAAAGAATACAAACTCCTTTCCCTCAAAACTAAGATTCGTTTCCCTCAAAGAATACAAACTCCTATCCCTCAAAACTAAGATTCTTTTCCCTCAAAGAATACAAACTCCTTTCCCTCAAAGATAAGATTCATTTCCCTCAAAGAATACAAACTCCTTTCCCTCAAAAATAAGATTCTCTCAAAGAATACAAACTCCTTTCCCTCAAAACTAAGATTCGTTTCCCTCAAAGAATACAAACTCATTTCCCTCAAAACTAAGATTCATTTCCCTCAAAGAATACAAACTCCTTTCCCTCAAAACTAAGATTCATTTCCCTCAAAGAATAAAAAACTCCTTTCCCTCAACAAGATTCTTTTCCCTCAAGAATACAAAACTCCTTTCCCTCAAACTAAGATTCTCTCTCAAAGAATACAAACTCCTACTAAGATTCTTTTTAAAGAATAAAAACTCCTTTCCCGCAAAACTAAGATTCGTTTCCCAGAATCAAAGATCCTCCTTTTCCCCACTAAGATTCTCCTCAAAGAATACAAAACCTTTCCCTCAAAACAAGATTCGTTTCCCTTCGAATACAAACTCCTTTCCCTCAAAACTAAGATTCTTTTCCCCCAAAGAATAAAAACTCCTTTCCCTCAAAACTAAGATTCGTTTCCCACAAAGAATACAGACTCCTTTCCCTCAAAACTAAGATTCGTTTCCCTCAAAGAATACAAACTCCTTTCCCTCAAAACTAAGATTCGTTTCCCTCAAAGAATACAAACTCCTTTCCCTCAAAACTAAGATTCGTTTCCCTCAAGAATACAAACTCCTTTCCCTCAAAACTAAGATTCGTTTCCCTCAAAAAAACCCTTTCCCTCAAAACTAAGATCACCCGAAAATACAAATCCCCTAAAACTAAGATTCGTTCCCTCAAAGAATACAAACTCTTTCCCTCAAAACTAAGATTCTTTTCCCTCAAAGAATACAAATCCTTTCCCTCAAACTAAGATTCGTTTCCCTCTGAATACAAAATTCCTTCCCTCAAAACTAAGATTCGTTTTCCTCAAAACAAAGAATACTCCTTTCCCTCAAAAAAACTAAGATTCGTTTCCCTCAAAGAAAATACAAACTCCTTTCTCAAAACTAAGATTCTTTTCCCTCAAAGAATACAAACTCTTCCCCTCAAAACAAGATTCGTTTCTCAAAGAATCTCCAAAATTTCCCTCAAAAACTAAGATTCGTTTCCCTCAAAGAATATCATCCTCAAACTAAGATTCGTTTCCCTCAAAGAATACAAACCTTTCCCCTCAAAAACTAAGATTCTTCCCTCAAAGAATACTCCTTTCAAAACTGATCGTTTCCTCAAAGAATACAAACTCCTTTCCCTCAAAACTAAGATTCGTTTCCCTCAAAGAATACAAACTCCTTTCCCTCAAAACTAAGATTCGTTTCCCTCAAAGAAGAATACAAAACTCGTTCCTCAAAACTAAGATTCTTTCCCTCTGAAAATACAAACTCCTTTCCTCAAACTAAGATTCTTTTCCCTCTGAAAATACAAAATCCTTTCCCTCAAATAAGAATTCGTTTCCCTCAAAGAATACAAACTCCTTTCCATCAAAACTAAGATTCTTTCCCTCAAAAGAAATACAAA
This sequence comes from Macrobrachium nipponense, assembly GCF_015104395.2. Classification (NCBI taxonomy): domain Eukaryota; kingdom Metazoa; phylum Arthropoda; class Malacostraca; order Decapoda; family Palaemonidae; genus Macrobrachium; species Macrobrachium nipponense. The sequence goes on along the minus strand of NC_087213.1, from coordinate 9,129,030 downwards.
AACCTCCTTTCCCTAAAAACTAAGATTCTTTTGTCCCTAAAATTTCTGAAAATACAAATTCCTTCCCTCAAAACTAAGATTCTTTTCCCTCAAAGAATAAAAAACTGCCTTTCCCTCAAAACTAAGATTCGTTTCCCTCAAAGAATACAAACTCCTTTCCCTCAAAACTAAGATTCGTTTCCCTCCAAAAGAATACAAACTCCTTTGCCCTCAAAACTAAGATTCGTTTCCATCAAAGAATAAAAAACTCATTTCCCTCAAAACTAAGATTCGTTTTCCTCAAAGAATACAAACTCCTATACCCTCAAAACTAAGATTCGTTTTCCCTCAAAGAATACAAAACTCCTTTCCCTCAAAAAACTAAGATTCTTTTTCCCTCAAAGAATACAAACTCCTCCCCCTCAAAAATAAGATTCGTTTCCCTCAAAGAATACAAACTCCTTTCCCTCAAAACTAAGATTCATTTCCCTCAAAGAATACAAAACTTTCCCTCTCAAAAAACTAAGATTCTTTTCCCTCTAAAGCTATGATACATTTCCATCATGGTTAAAACTCATTTCCCTCAGAGCTAAGATTCATTTCTCTCAGGGAATCAATTCACTTCTCTCAAAGGTAAGATTCATTTCCCACGGAGAATTAATACGTTTCCCTTGGAGCTAAGATTTATTTCTCCTTTCAGCGCTTAATGAACTCATAGGTCCCGGCGCTTGGCCTTGGTCTAAATTTTATATTCCAACACTATTGAAGTTTTCTTGGTTGCTGCTTTTGGCAACGGATGAAAGTATAAACTTTTCTTTCCTTTTATTTCTTAGTTGTCCGTAAGAATTCGAGAAACGATAACCACAAATCAAAAGGATCTGCGACTCATTTTCCCTCAGGGGAATTAAAACTCCTTTCCCTCAAGGCTAGATTCATCCCTCTGAAAATACAAACTTTTCCCTCCCAAAACTAAGTTATTTCCAAACTAAAACAAACTCTTTCCCTCAAAACTAAAGTTCTTCCCCAAAGAATTCAAAACTCCCTTTCTCAAACTAAGATTGTTTCCCCTCAAAGAATACAAACTCCTTTCCCAAAACAATTCGTTTCCCTCAAAGAATACAAACTCCTTTCCCTCAACTAAGATTCTTTTCCCTCAGAATACAAATCTTTCCCTCAAAATAAGATCGTTTCCCTCAAAGAATACTCCTTTCCTCAAACTAAGATTCGTTTCCCTCAAAGGAATACTTCTTTCCCTCAAAACTAAGATTCGTTTCCCTCAAAGAATACAAACTCCTTTCCCCTCAAAAAAGATTCTTTTCCCTCAGAATACAAAACTCCTTTCCCTCAAAATAAGATTCGTTTCCCTCAAAGAATAAACTCCATCCCTCAAAACTAAGATTCTTTTCCCTCAAAGAATACAAACTAAACCTCAAAAACTAAGATTGTTTCCCTCAAAGAACAAATCCTTTCCTCAAAAACTAAGATTCTTTTTCCCTCAAAGAATACAAACTCCTTTCCCACAAAAACTAAAGATTCGTTCCCTCAAAGAATACAAAAAAATCCACCTCAAACTAGACCTTTTCCCCAAGAATACCCAAAAAAAACTCCTTTCCCTCAAAACTAAGATTCATCCCTCAAAGAATACAAATCCTTTCCCTCAAAACTAAAGATTCTTTTCCCTCAAAGAATCAAATCTTTCCCTCAAAACTAAGATTTGTTTCCTAAAAGAATACAAACTCATTTTCCCTCAAAACTAAGATTCTTTCCCTCAAAGAATACAAAACTCCTTTCCCTCAAACTAAGATTCATTTCTCTCAAAGAATACAAACTCCTTTCCTCAAAAACTAAGATTCTTTTCCCCCAAAGAATAAAAAAACTCCCCTCAAAACAAGATCGTTTCCCACAAAGAATACAGACTCCTTTCCCTCAAAACTAAGATCGTTTCCCTAAAGAATCAAATCCTTTCCCTCAAAACTAAATTCGTTTCCCTCTGAAAATACAAATCCTTTCCCTCAAAACTAAGATTCTTTTCCCCCAAAAGAATAAAAACTCCTTTCCCACTAAGATTCGTTTCCCTCAAAGAATACAAAAACTCATTTCCCTCAAAAATAAGATTCGTTTCCTCAAGAATACAAAACTCCTTCCCTCAAAACTAAGATTTCTCCCTCAAAGAATACAAAACTCCTCCTCAAAACTAAGATTCTTTCCCTCAAAGAATACAAATCCTTTCCTCAAAAAACTAAGATTCTTTCCTCGAAATACAAACTCCTTTCCCTCAAAGATCATTTCCCTCAAAATACAAACTCCTTTCCCCTCAAAACTAAGATTCGTTCCCTCAAAGAATACAAACTCCTTTCCCTCAAAACTAAGATTCTTTTCCCTCAAGAATACAAACTCCTTTCCCTCAAAACTAAGATTCGTTTTCCCTCTGAAAATACAAATCCTTTCCCTCAAAACTAAGTTTCTTTTCCCCAAAGACCTTTCTCAAAAATAAAAGCCCCTCTCTCCAAAATAAGATTCGTTTCCCTCAAGAATACAAACCCCTTTCCCCTCAAAACTAAGATTCGTTTCCCAAAAGAATACAAACTCCCCTTTCCCTCAAAACTAAGATTCGTTTCCCTCAAAGAATACAAAACTCTTTCTCAAAACTAAGGGGGGGGATTTTTTTTTTTTTCATTTCCCCCTCGAAAATACAAAAAATCCTTTCCTCAAAACTAAGATTCGTTTCCCTCAAAGAACTCCTTTCCCTCAAAACAAGATTCTTTCCCAAAGAATACAAACTCCCTTTCAAAAATACACTAACGATATCAAAAATGTCCCTCAAAGAACAAACTCCTTTCCCTCAAAAACTAAGATTCATTTCCCTCAGAACAAACTCCTTTCCCTCAAAACTAAGATTCGTTTCCCTCAAAAGAATACAAACTTTCCTCTCTCCAAAACAGATTCATTTCCCTCTGAAAATACAACTCCTTTCCCTCAAACTAAGATTCATGTTTCCCTCTAAAACAAACTCATCCCTCCCAAAACTAGATTCGTTTCCCTAAAAGAATACAAACTCTTTCCCTCAAAACTAAGATTCTTTCCCTCAAAGAATACAAACTCTTTCCCTCAAACTTAAGATTCTTTTCCCTCAAGAATACAAAAACCCTTTCCCTTTCAAAAACTAAGATTCTTTCCCTCAACAATACAAACTCCCTCCCTCAAAAACTAAGATTCGTTTCCCTCAAAGAATACAAACTCCTTCCCTCAAAACTAAGATTCTCCTCAAGAATACAAACTCCTTTCTCAAAACTAAGATTCGTTTCCCTCAAGAATACAAACTCATTTTCCTCAAAACTAAGATTCTTTTCCCTCAAAGAATACAAACTCCTTTCCCTCAAAACTAAGATTCATTTCCCTCAAAGAATACAAACTCCTTTCCCTCAAAACTAAGAGTCTTTTCCCTCAAAGAATCAAACTCCTTTCCCTCCAAAACTAAGATTCGTTTTCTCTCAAAGAATACAACGCTTTCCTCAAAAACTAAGATTTCTTTTCCCCCAAAGAATAAAAACTAACTCCTTTCCCTCAAAACTAAGATTCGTTTCCCACCACAAGAATACAGACTCCTTTCCCTCAAACATAAGATTCGTTTCCCTCAAAAATACAAACCCACTTTCCGTCAAAACTAAGATCGTTTCCCTCAAAGATACAAACTCCTTTCCCTCAAAACTAAGATTCGTTTCCCCTCAAGAATACAAACTCCTTTCCCTCAAAACTAAGATTCATTTCCCTCCTGAAAATACAAACTCCTTTCCCTCAAACTAAGATTCGTTTTCCCGCAAAGAAAATACAAACTCCTTTCCCTCAAAAAAGATTCGTTCCCTCAAGAATAAAACTCCTTTCTCCCTCAAAAACTAAGATTCGTTTCCCTCAATAATACAAACTCCTTCCCTCAAAACTAAGATTCGTTTCCGCTCAAGAATACAAACTCCTTTCCCTCAAAAATACAAACCTCCTTTCCCTCAAACTAAGATTCGTTTCCCTCAAAGAATACAAACTCATTTTCCCTCAAACTAAGATTCATTCCTCAAAGAATACAAACTCCTTTCCCTCAAACTAATATTCATGTCTCTCAAGATACAAACTCCTTTCCCTCCAAACTAGATTCTTTTCCCCAAAGAATAAAACTTCCTTTCCCTCAAACTAAATTGTTTCCCACAACGACTACGACTCCTTTTCCTCAAAACTAAGATTGTTTTCCTCAAAGAAGGACAAACTCCCTTTCCTCAAAACTAAGATTCGTGTTTTTTTGTGGTTTTTGTTTTTTTTCCCCCCTTTCCCCCCCCCCCCTGGAAAATACAAACTCCTTTCCCTCAAACTAAGATTCTTTTACCCCAAAGAATACAAACTCCTTTCCCTCAAAACTAGATTCGTTTCCCTCAAAGAATACAAACTCATTTCCCTCAAACTTAAGATTCGTTTCCCTCAAGAAATACAAACTCCTTTCCCTCAAAAACTAAGATTCGTTTCCCTAAAGAATACAAACTCCCGTTCCCTCAAAACTAGATAGTTTCCCTCAAAGAATACAAAACTCCTTTCCCTCAAAACTAAGATTCGTTTCCCTCTAAAATACAAACTCTTTTCTCAAAACTAAGATTCATTTTGCCCTCTGAAATCAACTCCTTTCCCTCAAAACTAAGATTCGTTTCCCCAAAGATACAAACTCCTTCCTCAAAACTAAGATCCGTGTCCCTCAAAAGCAATGCAAATTCCTTGTCCTTCCAAAATAAGATTCTTTTCCCTCAAAGAAAATTAACAAAACTCCTTTGCCCTCAAAAGATAAGATTCGGTTCCCCTCAAAGAATAAAACCATAACAGTATCCCTCAAAAGACTAAGATTCTTTTCTTTCCCCAAAGAATACCAAACGAACTCCTTTCCTTTCCAGATCAAAAAAGTAAGATTTGTCGAGTTTCCCTCAAGAATACCAAAAACTCCATTTCCCTCAAAAATAAGAGATTCTTTTCCCCCTCAAAGAATACAAACTTCCTTCTCAAACCTTTAAGATTCGTTTCCTCAAGGGATTACAAATCAAAAATTTCCTTCAAGAAACTTCGAGATTTCATTTCTCAAAGAATACAAACTCCTTTCCCTCAAAACTTAAGATTCATTTCCTCGAAAGAGAATTACCCAAATCCTTCCTCAAAAGAAAACTAAGTTCTTTTTCCTCAAGAAATACCAAATCCTTCCCTCAAACTAAGATTCGTTTCTCTCAAAGAATTTACCCAAAGCCTTTCCCTCAAAAAACTAAGAAAATATCGTTTCCCCCAAAGAATTAAAAACTTTCCCTTTCCTCAAAAAACCTAAGAATTTCGTTTCCCTAGCAAAAGAATACAAAAGTCCTTTTCCCTCAAAGAATAAGATTCGTTCCCTCAAAGAATACAAAACTCCATTTCCCGCTCAAAGAACTAAAGGATTCGTTTCCCCTCTGAAAATCAAATCCTTTCCCTCAAAACTACGATTCTGTTCCCTCAATAAAAAACTCCTTTTCCTCAAAAACTAAGGATCGTTTCCCTCCAAAAGACATTACAGACTCCTTTCCCTCAACTAAGATTCGTTTCCCTCAAAGAAATACCAAATCCTTTCCTTTCCCAAACTAAGCTTAAAAGTTTCCCTGCAAAGAATTACAAAATGCCATTTCCCTCAAAACTAAGATTCGTTTCCTCAAAGAATACAAAACCCTTCCCTTTCCCAAAAATCAAACTAAGCATTCGTTTCCCTTCAAGAAAATACAAACTCCGTTCCCTCAAAACTAGATTCGTTTCCCCTCAAAAGAAACAAACTCCTTCCTCAAAACTAAATTTCGTTTCCCTCAAAGAATACCAAACCCTTTCCCTCAAAACTAAGATTCGTTTCCCTCAAAGAATACCAAACTTCCTTTCCCTCAAAACTAAGAGTTCGTTTCCCTAAGAATAACAAACTCCTTTCCCTCAAAACTAAGATTCATTTCCCTCCAAAGAATTTACCAAACTCCTTTCCCTCTAAACTAAGATTCATTTTCCCTCTGAATAATAACAAAACTCATTTCCCTCAGGTGTAATTTTAAACTCCTTCCTCTAAAGCTAGATTCATTTTCCCTCTGAAGAATACAAATCCTTTCCCTCCAAAAACTGAAGATTCATTTCCTCTGAAAATTACAAACTCCTCCTCAAAAACTAAGATTCTTATTCCCCCAAAGAATAACTCCTTATATCCCTCAAAAATAAGATTCGTTGCCTCAAAGAATACAAACTCCTTTCCTCAAAACTAAGATTTCGTTCCCTCAAAGAATACAAACTCCTTCCCTTCAAAACTTAAGATCTTTTCCCTCAAAGAATACAAACTCCTTTCCCCAAAACTAAGATTTCGTTTCCTGCTCTAAAGATACAAACACCTATCCCTCTCAAAACTAATTATTCTTTTTCCCTCAAAGAATACAAACTCCTTTGCCTCAAAAACTAAGATTTCGATTTCCCTCAAAGAATACAAACCTCATTTCCTCAAAACTAAGATTATTTTTTCCCCTCAAAGAAACCAAATCCCTTTCCCTCAAAACTAAGATTCGTTTCCCTCAAAGGAATACCAAACTCATTTCCCTCAAAACTAAGATTCATTTCCCTCAAAGAATTAACAAACTCCTTATCCCTCAAAACTAAGATTCATTTCCCTCAAAGAATACAAACTCCTTTCCTCAAAACTTAAGATTCTTTTCCCTCAAAGAATACAAACTCCTTTCCCTCAAAACTAAGATTCGTTTCTCTCAAAGAATACAAACTCCTTTCCCTCAAAACTAAGATTCTTTTCCCCCAAAGAATAAAAACTCCTTTCCCTCAAAACTAAGATTCGTTTCCCACAAAGAATACCAGACTTCCTTTCCCTCAAAACCGAAAGATTCGTTCCCTCAAAGAATACAAACCCTTTCCCTCAAAACTTAAGATTCGTTTCCCGCTGAAAATACAAACTCCTTTCCCTCAAAAACTTAAAGATTCTTTTCCCCCAAAGAATAAAAACTCCTTTCCTCAAAACTAAGATTCGTTTCCTCAAAGAATACCAGACTCCTTTCCCTCAAAACTAAGATGTCGTTTCCCTAAAGAATACAAACTCCCTTTCCCTCAAAACTAAGATTCGTTTCCCTCAAGAATACAAACTCCTATTCCGCTCAAAACTAAGATTCGTTTCCCTCAAAAGAATACAAACTCCTTTCCCTCAAAACGTAAGATTCGTTTCCCTCTGAAAATACAAACTCCTTTCCCTCAAAAACTAAGATTCATTTCCCCTGAAAATACAAACTCCTTGCCTCAAAACAAGATTCGTTTCCCTCAAAGAATACAAACTCCTTTTCCCTCAACTAAGATTCTTTTCCCTCAAAGAATACAAACTCCTTTCCCTCAAAACTAAGATTCGTTTCCCTCTGAAAATACAAATTCCTTTCCCTCATAACTAAGATTCTTTTCCCTCAAAGAATAAAAAACTCCTTTCCCTTCAAAACAAGATTCGTTTCCCTCAAAGGAATTCAAACTCCTTTCCCTCAAACTAAGATTCTTTTCCCTCAAAGAATACAACTCCTTTCCCTCTCAAACTAAGATTCGTTTCCCCTCAGCATGAAAAACTCATTTCCTCAAACTAAGATTCGTTTTTTCCCTCAAGAAATACAAACTCCTATCCCTCAAAACTAAGATTCGTTTCCCTCAAAGATACAACTCCTTTCCCTCAAAACTAAATTCTTCTTCCCTCAAAAATACAAACTCCTTCCCTCAAAACTAAGATCGTTCCCTCAAAGAATAAACAAACTCCTTCCCTCAAACTAAGATTCATTTCCCTCTGAAAATACAAATTCCTTTCCTCAAAATCTAAGATTCGTTTTCCCTCAAAGACAGACAAACTCCTTTCCCTCAAAACTAAAGATTCAAGTTTTCCTCAAGAATACAAACTCCTTTCCCTCCAAACGAGATGCGTTCCCTCAAAGAATACAACTCCCTTTCCCTAAAAACTAAGATTCGTTCACTCAAAAGATACAACTCCTTTCCACCCCTCAAACTAAGATCATTTCCCTCAAAGAATACCACTCCTTCTCCACTCACAACTAAGATTCATTTTCCCTCAAAGAATACAAACTCCTTTCCCCTCAAACTAAGATTCTTTTCCCTCAAAGATCAAACTCCTTTCCCTCAAACTAAGATTCGTTTCCCTCAAAGAATACAAACTCCTTTCCCTCAAAACTAAGATTCGTTTCCTCTCAAAGAATACAAACGCCTTTCCCTCAAAACTAAGATTGTTTCCCTCGAAATACAAACTCCTTTCCCTCAAAACTAAGATTAATTTCCCTCTGAAAATACAAAAAACTCCTGCCCTCAAAAACTAAGTTCGTTTCCCTCAAAGAATACAAACTCCTTTTCCCTCAAAACTAAGATTCTTTTCCCTCAAGAATACAAACTCCTTTCCCTCAAAACTAAGATTCGTTTCCCTCTGAAAACTACAAATTCCTTTCCCTCAAAAACTAAGATTCTTTTCCTCAACAGATAAAAAACTCCTTTCCCTCAAAAACTAAGATTCGTGTCCCTCAAAGCATCAAACTCTTTCCCTCAAAACTAAGATTCGTTTCCCTCAAAGAATACAAACTCCTTTCCTCAAAAATAGATCGTTTCCCTCAAAGAATAAAAACTCATTTCCCTCAAAATAAGATTCTTTCCCTCAAACGAATACAAACTCTATCCTCAAAACTTAAGATTCGTTCCCTCACAGAATACAAATCCGTTCCCTCAAAACTAAGATTCTTTTCCCTCAAAGAATACAAACTCCTTTCCCTCCAAACTAAGATTCGTTTCCCTCAAAGAATACAAACTCCTTTCCCTCAAAACTAAGATTCATTTCCCTCTGAAAATACAAATTCCCTTTCCCTCAAAACTAAGATCGTTTCTCAAAGAATACAAATCCTTTCCTCAAACTAAGATTCGTTCACTCAAAGAATACAAACTCTTTCCCTCAAAAACTAAAGATTCGTTTCCTCAAAGAATACAAATCTTCCCTCAAAAACTTGAGATCATTACCTCAAAGAATACAAACTCCTTTCCTCAAAAATAGATTCATTCCTCAAGAATACAAAATCCTTGTCCCTCAAAACTAGATTCTTTTCCTCAAAGAAAGAATACAAATCCTTTCCCTCAAAACTAAGATTCGTTTCCCTCAAAAGAATACAAATTCTTTCCTCAAAACTAAGATTCATTTCCCTCAAAGAATACACTCAATTTCCCTCAAAATAAGATTCATTTCCCTCGAAAAATACAAAACTTTCCCTTCCCCAAAACTTTAAAGAATCATTTCTCAAAAGAATTTAAACAAACCCCTCTTTCCATCAAAACTAAAAGATTTCTCTTCCCTCAAAAGAATACAAACTCCTTAACTCAAAACCCTAAAGAATTCGTTCCTTTTCCCAAAAGAATACAAAATTTCCTTTCCCTCAAAAACTAAGATTCAAATTTCTTCAAAAATAAGAATTACCCACTCATTTCCCTCCAAAAACTAAGATTCATTTCCTTTAGGGAAAAATAAATTTCCCTCACGGGAATAAATTCCTTTCCATCAAAGCTAAGATTCATTTCCCCCTCAGGGAATTAAACTCACTTACCCTCATAGCTAAAATTAATTTCCCTTAGGGAATTAACTCATTTCCTCTCAAAGCTCAAGTTCATTTCCCTCAAAGCTGAGATTTATTTCCTTAGAGAATAAAGTTCTTTCCTTCAAAGCTATGATACATTTCCATCATGGTTAAAACTCATTTCCCTCAGAGCTAAGATTCATTTCTCTCAGGGAATCAATTCACTTCTCTCAAAGGTAAGATTCATTTCCCACGGAGAATTAATTCGTTTCCCTTGGAGCTAAGATTTATTTCCCTCAGGAAATAAACTAATTCCCGTATCAAAGCTTGCATTCATCTCTGCGAAGGACACATCACTAGTAGAACTGAATTGCCCTCCAAGGTTTTACTTAAACGTTAATACGTTATTAAGTCTATGCATGGCGACTGGCCTCTTAACTACTGAAACTTCTTAGCGAGGCGCCATTGGAAAAAGATTCCCATCCCGATGACTCTATTAGCGGCAGTTTCGCCAGACACAATCATCAGCTTTCAACTCCTGCTCATTGATTTCCGATGTTCCACTCGAGTTCGTGTACTTAAACAGTCATGACATTCTCCTCCTCCTCCTCCTCCTCCTTCCTCCTCCTCCTCCTCCTCAAATCGCCACTTACCCTGATTCCTCAACCCCACCCCACCCTCTCACCCCAGCAAAAAGTAGGACAAAATAGATTTATGCCGAATACAAAAACAAATCCTAAATTCACACAGAAGATTAACTTTTGAGCGCACGTACAACCCATTATATATATATCATATATATATATATATATATATATATATATATGATATTATATATATATCTATATGTATATATAAAATATCTATATATAAATTAATATCTATATATATATATATTTTATATATATATATATATATATATATAAATATATATATACAAAAGCTAACTGAGGCTGAGTGGTTCAACTTTCAGCTCAAGTTTTCTAGGTCCGTGATTCTCAACTGGCCAACAACCAACTATCTGTAACCAAGCCCAGTGCCAGCTGAGGTCAAGAAACAGGGCGTGGGGCTAGCAACCGCATACCTAAAGAAATTGCAGGGGAAACCGTCAGCCTGTACTTTACTGCTGTCACCCCATCTTCTTCCATGGGTGTATATATTGTGAGGTGAATATATGGTATGTATGTATGTATGTATGTATATATACATAAATGTGCGTGTGTTTGCATTATATAATGAGTCACAAACACTGACTTTTTGCATCCACAAGAGCTTGTAGTTATCAAAATAATTAAGTTACCAATAAATTTCATACATAAGCAGGCATATGTTGTGCGAGCTCACCCACCGAGAGAGAGATTAATCCATAAAGCCTCTTCCCCCTCCCCTCCCTTACACCCCAAACATCCTTCTTTCAAGCAAAGGAACCCCGAAATTCACCGCCCCCCCCCCCCCCCCCCCCCCCCTGGCTGCCACAACAGAATCTAGAGTACAGAGATTCACAAAAAGTAGAAATGTGTTAATTATTTTGTGTGTTGCCACTAATATGGTCTAATGATTTATTATGACAGGATTTTCACACCTCTATGAAATTAAGCATAGAGAAAGCTACACAACTGCATTATTACAAAATACACCTAATAGTGAAGGGGAATACAGAATTCTGACATGCTACTTTACCAAAGCTGATTTACTGCCCACGAAGTTACATACCTGTGAGATATAGAAAACGTATTAATCAATAATGCATCGGTTCAAAGTTTTTTTATGAACAAAAATATAAAATCATGTCAATGTTTACTGGATAATTCTATACACTAAAACTCAAACTAGATAATAAATTCTTCATCAAAGAAAGAGAAAGAGATAACAATCACGGGAAGCCAATGTCCCCTCACCAGTTGTACTCTCAAAATGGAAACACACAAAAGTGTTATGTAAAACTTGGAGCATTTACGCTCTTTCTTTTAAATAATGTCATTTTCTGAGATGAAAACCTGTACATTGTTTTTCTATGTATGGAGTGATATTTACTACCATTGCTACAACTACTATTACTACTACTACTACGACTACTATCACTCGGAGGTCGACGACAGACAATTTCCGAATTTCTGCTGTAACAGAGAAATTCAAATTACGAGGGGATTGCCAATGATAAGAAAAATGGTGTTCAAGGCCAAAGGAGCCCCCTATTCGTGATCCCACAGGTGGAGACGTAAATATTCAAGCAAACTTAAAAAGAATATCGACATTTCTGAGTAACAACGATGCACGTAGACATACTTATGGTGATTTGCATGGCGCCAGAACCCCAGAACACCCAGAAACAGCTAAGAAGTATAATCGTGAGTTACGTTATTGGCCATACCTAAGAGTCGCAAACCTCCTGTTAAATCAAGACGTATCGTTTAACATCAATTAATTTTTAAAAAATTCAGTTACCTGATATGATTTGAATTATACAAAATAAGTTTTCTCCTCATGGAAAATCAATGTGAAGAATGGACATATGTAGCATCCATCCCTTCATACGCCCAATTAGAATCCACAAACATAAACATTTCTTTACCTTACGGATATTATGTAACAGAACGAATTATATCCTTAACTTGAACTGAGGACTTCCGAAGAACTAAGCCCAATAAACAGATTATCTAACACTACGGTAGTTCATTATAAGTAAACAAACGTCTTGGATCCACTTTGCTTAAAATCGATTCAAAGCCAACAAATGTCGCCACGTAGAAGATATGCCAAGCAAACGCGCCTCTCCTACGGGTCGCCTTGCTGGAGACAATAACCTTCGCGTGAAGTTTGGCCACAAAAGCTCGTCAAATAGCTCGCAAAAGTGCAACAAGTATGACGCCACTATCCTAACTGCAAACGATATCGAGGGCGACCTTTTTCGATGGCCATCAAGTGGTTCAAGCCACTAGTATTCATTTAGGTACAATGCGGTGATGTCTTTGGCACACGAATGCCATATATATATATATATATATATATATATATATATATATATATATATATATATATATATATATATATATATATATTGTTTGTTTGTATGGAGTTTTTACGTTGCATGGAACCAGTGGTTATTCAGCAAAGGGACCAACGGCTTTACGTGACTTCCGAACCACGTATAGAGTGAACTTCTATTACCAGAAATGCACATTCCTAACCCCTCTATGGAAAAATGCCATATATATATAATCTCATTCGTTCATTATCTACGTCTTCTATGAGTGCGGGAATGACAAATGTGAAAATCAACATGGCATTGAATTTTAAGAGTAACAGGTCACTTAGGACGGGGTAAGGGAGGAAGAGTGATACTTGTGCCAAAAATTGAATATATATATATATATATATATATAATATATATATAGATATCTATATCTAATCTATCATATATCTATATATATAGTTAGCATATAGATATATATTTATATATATATATATATATATATATATAATAATATTATGTACTAATCATATCACCGTGACATTGCATATTCACAAACTCTGCTATACGATTGTAGTTTATATCCAATTCACTCTACCTCCGAAATAATAACGGAGGGCAATTATTATAGCTGAAGAGTTGATGAGTTGTTCGTCACCTGGCGGATTCGATCTATCGACAGCAACGTTAGTACATTGTATAAATGTTAGTACATTATAAAAAAAAAATTTTCCTGTTAAATTCTGCTCTCCATCATAAAACACCAAATGACTCGAGCCATATTTTCAAAGGGGGATTATTACTATTATTATCATTATTATTCAGGAGATAAACTACCAATCCGGTGGTCCGAAGTTCGAATCTCGGCTCTGCCAACGCGGACTCAGAGGAATTTATTTCTGGTGATAGAAATTAATTTCTCGATATAATGTGATTTGGATTCCACAATAAACTGTAGGTCCCGTTGCTAGGTAACCCATTGGTTTCCAGCCACGTAATAATATCTAAACCTTCGGACCAGCCCTAGGAGAGCTGTTAATCAGCTCCTGGTCTAGTTAAACTAAGATATTTTTACTTTTTTCAGAAGATAAACACTTTTCATGCGGAACACGCCCTCAAGGACCATTTGAAATTCAAGCTTCCAAACAATATGGCGTTCATTACAAAGAAGTAAACAAAGCAATATGAAATACAGAAAGAAGAGATCACTTACTACACAAGAAAAATAAATTAAAAAAATAAATAAATAAAATAGATGCAGGACTGTTCAAAAAGAAAAAATAAAGGAAGATAGGTATAAACCCCCTCGTCGGGTACATTTCAGCTTCCAGTCCACATGTCGGGAGTAACTGACGACCTTTCTCTGGTCGCTTAGAGGCCAGCCATAAACACACTGGACTTTATGATCGACTCCTCTTCAGAAATAAACAACAGGGGGAAGAGAGGCGCCCTTTGCAAACTTATTCTCATGCCACTAGAAGATGAACACACACAAACATACACACACACACACACACACTGTGCAAACTGCTTGTATTAAAGATATTAAGTTTTTCTGGTAAATAAAATCCAACGTACCACCATAATACCAGTAAATAGTAAATAATTAACTCGTTAACATAACATAATTAATATGTAATAGTAATAATCAGGTGTGACGATTAGTACACCGCAAACAACAAATAAGATGACATTACAGTGACTACTGTTTTCGTGTCGTTTTGTTCATCGGCTTTACTGAAGAACATTTAGCTGCCTCTTAAAACTTTCTGAATCCAGCATTTAAGCAAAGCCACTGAATATTCTAAAAACGTAACACATAGCATATAACAAAAAGGTTAATATTAAAGTTGCATATTATATATATACATATATATATATATATTATATATAATATATATATAATATATATCAATATATATATATATATATATATATATATCTATATATATATATATAATATATATCCGAGTGGATATTGCTTGTCCGCCCCGTGCGAGGGATGAGTTAAGTGAGGGATCGGGAGGGTAGGGGAGACAGCAGCATCGTTCCAACGCGTGTAGCACGTACATATACTTACACATAATGTCTTACTGCCACAATGGCCCCTTCACTTCCTCGCATATTCTTGTGTACGCAAGCCTATTTTATCGAAGGAAATCAAGGAAGATGTTTTCACCTTCCCTGGCAGGATTCGAACCGGTGAACAGTTTCCAGCGTGAAGTCACTAACACAAATAGGCCGGTTCAGCTCACGCATATGTGTATCTGTCAAAATCTGATACAATTTACTAAATGAAAACACAAAGATAATAACAGTTACGATATGCAAGTGATACAGAACGTATGGCGAGAAGTTTTGGAAAATAATAATTATAAAACACACACACACACAAGCGAACATGAACCCATCAGGACCAGAAGCCCTCAAATTAGTTTATCACAGTAACGTATGTGGGCATTTTTCAAGGATTCATAATTGGAATTCGTCCTTTCACTTTCAACTTCCAATTGAACAGGATTGATTCTCTCTCTCTCTCTCTCTCTCTCTCTCTCTCTCTCTCTCTCTCTCTCTCTCTCTACCACAACACACAACACAGCCTATATGTTTATCACGATTAAAATCTTTCGCCGAAAAACTTAAGCATGATGGCTTATACAAAATCAGCATCCCTCTACTCAATGAAATCAGTATATTAGATCATGTTTGTTATCAGATGTTACAAGTGTTAAGGAGATTGTGATAACCGGGGTAGAGAGTAACTAAGGGTTCGTTCAGTGTGAAAAATAAACAATAGCTCATTGCAACCAGAGGAGAGAGAGAGAGAGAGAGAGAGAGAGAGAGAGAAGAGAGAGAGAGCGAGAGAGCGCGAGAGGAGGAGAGAGAGAGAGAGAGAAAGGGGTGGGGGGGGGGCACTGGTGGAGAAAGAAACTGGGTAATGGAGCTGTGGTTGACGAGTGAAGATGAATCTCCTACAAAATTCAAAAAAGATTTTAAAAACAGTTCAATTGATGAATTACCTGATTAATTCGGCTCTTGAATCTACAACAATTATTTTAAGACGTCCTACTTCCTTTAGCACTTTCGATTCCTGAAATAATTCTAATTTTATTTTCGTCCGCTGAATAAAAAAAGACAAAAATGTAGAAAGGGAATTGCATATAAACCTAAAAGAAACCTGAGGATGGTCGCATGTAAAAAGTGATTCAGGGGAACGACCTCCAAATGAAAGACTAGCTTGTTTACCTCTACCCTTCAGAGCTTCACTTGAACGACGAGAGGTTATTTACGAAAATCTCAGTATGAACTGAAATGAATATAGAATTTAAGCCAAATGCCAATAACTTTCACCAATGAGGTCATTCATCGCTGAAACGGAAATTGACTTAGGAAGTACCAGCCTTCGATCTCTCTTCGGATTTTCATTGACTATCTTGTTTAGCTCAAATTTCTCTCGAACTTCTCTAGCAAATCCCTGGGTATAACAAACGCTTATTTAGTTTTTATTTATTTATCTTTTTTTTAAGAGATCTTATATGTTAGTGATCAAATGTTATATATTCTTCATAAAGATTTCGTCTTTGTCCAAGGATTCGCTTTGCAGAGCTTACTTCACATTGCATGTTTAGATATTATTTCACCACTGATTGAAACAAAATTGACCTCAGAGAGAGAGAGAGAGAGAGAGAGAGAGAGAGAGAGAGACGATGAACGAGGGATGAAGGCGGAGAGCGTTGATGTCAGGAGAGATGCGAGAGGACGAGGGTTGGCGAGATTGGGCGAGAGAGAGAGAGAGAGAGAGAGAGAGAGAGAGAGAGAGAGAGAGAGAGAGAGAATTCTGTCTCTTCTTAAAATAAAAGAGAAATTCCACTTAATACAAACCGATTTCAATCACAGAGGGAAAACCCATTCTGGTCTGGTAAAACGCAGATTTGATCCAGTAATACACCATTCTGGTCTGCTTATATGTCCTTTGGTATGGTGAAACTCCATTTTGGTTAGATAAAAATCTAGTTTGATCCTATAAAATGCCATTTTGGTCTGGCAAAACGCCATCTCGGACTGGTACAACGCCAATTTGGTCAGGCAAAACACCATTTTTGTCTAGTAAAACGCAATTTCGATCTGGCAGAACGCCCTGACGCAAATACGAAGTTAAAAGCATTTAGACCCTGGAATTACATTATGGAAACGGAAATCCGAAATTTCATAAGGCGCTGGAATATGAAGGAAGTCGTAAAAATGCTAATGAAGTACCGAGGGAAAATGAAAGAAGTCCCTGGCCACATACACCACCACCCAGTTCGCCGGTTGCAAGAGATGGTGTCTCCGGATTATGGGGCGGGGGGGAAAATGATAGCAATAAA
>NC_087213.1:9074602-9107102 GCF_015104395.2 Macrobrachium nipponense | reverse complement strand
CTAATGGTCAGTGGTTTGGTAAGAAACTAATATCTAATGGTTATGATGGTTTGGTAAGAAACTAATAACTATTGGTTACAATGGTTTAGAGAACTGATAACTAATAGTTACAATGGTTTGAGAGAAACTATTTACATTTTTATACATTGCAAATTTTGTGTTTTGTGTTCGTTTCATTTGTAGTGATTTTTATGCTTTGTGCATTTATTCATTTTCTTATTGAAGTGTGTTTTTATTTCATATTCTGTGTGATTAATACTTTTTGCAATTTTGGTATTTTCCACATTTTTCTGTGTTTTCATTTGCATTCACAATCTAATTAACTTAGTTATTTTCATTAGTTAATCGATGCCCATTTAATTGAATTTAACACTTGTGAATTAATTTGCATTTACTTAGAATTCTTTTCAAGTTTTATTGTTGTTTAGCACTTGTCAATTAATTTCCAAATTTCAATTATTGCCTAACACTTTTGAATTTTGATTGAATTAATTTTCTTGAATTTTGTGATAAATTCATTTTGATTTAATTTTACTTAATTCATGAATTAATTAAGCTTTACTTTGTTTTCAAGTAACAGTAATGTTCCCTGACATTGTGAATTTCACTTATAATTTTGAGTTTGATAATAAACTTTTGCATTTAAAATTTTTATAAGTATTTCATTTCTCACCAGTATACATGCATTTAATTATGATTATATTGATGTTAGGTAGAAACATAGAGTTGTAATTGATCTGTTTTCCTTCAATTAACTTAGAACCAGGGAAGTACTCAGACTTTTGAAATCAGGGAAATACTTAGACTTTTAAAGTTGTTGATGAAGTGATGCCCTTTGATTAATTTGATTACTTACAAGATTACCTCACACCTGTTTTTGATGAACTTAGTCTGATTTTCTGCAATACTGGTAAGTTGTTAAGGGATCACTGTTGCCTTTAGAGCATTCAGTCGTTTAGTACCTGTGATGATGGTTCGGTGTCTGGTTGTTGTAAGGTAACATTTAATGAATGGTAAGTGTAGTAACCAGATACTTGGCACTTTGTTTGTCACAATATATATGTATAGTGTATATATATATATATATATATATATATATATTATATATATATATATATATATATATATATATATATATATATATATATATATATATATATATATTCGGCGGAATTATAGAGAAGACGACATCAAGTACCTTTAGTATTTCTTTTTTGTGGTAAACATGCGTGAGGAATTTGGTAATGAAGGGACGAAGAATTTAATGATCCAATAGAAGGAAACGTGAAAAAGGGAAAGTAAGACGAGTGTGCGAATCAGAAAAAGGCAGAAGATCAGCGTTTCAAAGATAATAAGTAAAAAAAATCAAAGAACAAAAGAAAAGCAGCGGGAGAAGATAAGAACCTACCACCTCGAACTATGAAACAACACTGTATCCAGAGAGAGAGAGAGAGAGAGAGAGAGAGAGAGAGAGAGAGAGAGAGAGAGAGAGAGAGAGAGATTCTGTTAGAAATCTAAAAAAAGAAAACGTTTTTCTCTTCACCCCCTCTTCTCAACTACTTCAAAAAGTTCATTTAATCACATTCAAAGAAAACGGTCAACGAATCCACCATATTCACTTCGTACTCCGCAAAGAAAAACAAAAACAAAAAAGGCGCCGAAGTAATCGAGTTTTCTGTACAACGTAAAATGCAGTATGAAATTCTCAGCCGAGACCCGGTGGTGGCCTCTGTTCTTGGCACTTATATGCACAACCATGACTTACTTTAACCTTAAATAAAATAGCAACTACAGAGGCTAGAGGGCTGCAATTTGGTATCTTTGATATTTGGAGGGTGAACGATCAACGTACCAATTTGCAGCCATCTAGCCTCAGTGGTTTTTAAGATTTGAGGGCGGACAGAATAAGTGCGGACGTACAGACAGTTTTCTTTTACAGAATACTATAAAAGAAAAGATATGCCAACTAACAGACATATAAACGAAGAAATCATTGGCAGCAAACACCAAGATAAAACCGTTTTTAGCTGAAGCAAAGCCTATACGAAATTAATGAGCATCTCCATGTGGCGATCGAAAGATATCCATCCAGTCATCCGCATCTTCACCATAACTGATGGTGTTATCAATTCCCGACAACGAAAAAAAAAGTCATTTATTTCCATCAACGACAAAGAAGTAACAGTTATTTATTTCCGGAAACGACAAATAAGTGCCCCACGTTACTTACTTCCGACAACAACAAAAATTGGCCTTTATTAATTTCCAACAACGACAAAGAGGAGAACGTTATTTATTTCCAACAACGACAAAGAGGAGAACGTTATTAATTTCCGACAACGACAAAGAGGAGAACGTTATTAATTTCCGACAACGACAAAGAGAAGAACGTTATTAATTTCCGACAACGACAAAGAGGAGAACGTTATTAATTTTCAACAACGACAAAGAGGAAAATTTTATTAATTTCCGACAACGACAAAGAGAAGAAAGTTATTAATTTCCGACAACAACAAAGAGGAGAACGTTATTAATTTCCGACAACGACAAAGAGGAGAACATTATTAATTTCCGACAACGACAAAGAGGAGAACGTTATTAATTTCCGACACCGACAAAGAGGAGAACGTTATTAATTTCCAACAACGACAAAGAGGAGAACGTTATTTATTTCCGACGGCGACAAAGAGGAGAACGTTATTAATTTCCGACAACGACAAAGAGGAGAACGTTATTTATTTCCAACAACGACACAGAAGTGACCGTTATTTATTTCCAGCAACGACAAAGGCGTGTCTAACGTTAATTATTTCCAGCAACCACCAAAGATCAAGTGACCGAATATGTGATTTGGAGACCTGTCTGTGGATGCCTGCCTGGCTGCAAATGCTGTCGGTGTGGTCAGCTATTTGTTTCACAAAAGAGTAGAGAAGGAATGTCATGCCATGTCAGGTATTCCAATAATAAGTAAATCACAACTCATTTATAACTAACATGGTAGACTACAGTTGCCGTAATGATGTTGTTCTTCTTATGAAGATTAAATAAAGACATGACGACCATGGGCTGAATATCTCTCTCTCTCTCTCTCTCTCTCTCTCTCTCTCTCTCTCTCTCTCTCTCTCTCTGTAATCAGGTTGCACCATCTCGCACTATCATTTCTCAAAGAGGTCCTGCTTTGTCTGACCACACATGGTCTCTCTCTCTCTCTCTCTCTCTCTCTCTCTCTCTCTCTCTCTCCTCAGGTCACAACTTCTCGCTATCTTGCTCAATGCAACATGAACATATTATCTAAAAAAAAAAAAGACCAAAAATCATATTTCAAAGAGGTCCTGCATTGTCTAACCAGATATGACCTCTCTCTCTCTCTCTCTCTCTCTCTCTCTCTCTCTCTCTCTCTCTCTCTCTCTCAGCGTTCCAAATTCCTCCATGCTAGCAACTCCTCAGCCATTACCTCACTGACGGCCGCCATTCCTCCTGCCAACAAATAAAATGTCAGGAGCAACTAAGCGTTTGGGAAGCAGAGGGGCCTATCCCATCGTTACCCTTGCCACCCCCCAACAACCGCCCACCCGGCCCCCCGCCCCCTTCTGACGGAATGCAATCCAATTATTGGCCGGATGAGCATCCGATTCCGGGTCCGTTGATCGCCTGAACGTCCAGATGACAGGAAACGGTTCCTTGACGACCAAACGAAAATCAAAGAAAAACTCGATGAAAATTTATGTCGCTACAGACAAGAAAATGACTTCCAATTTAAAAAAAAAAAAAAAATTCATTTTTTATAAATTGAAAACAATGGTCGATGAAAACTTAACTCCCATTCTGAAGAAAAAAAACTAAATTTGCTTATATATTTTTTATAAATTGAAAACAAAAGTCGAAGAAAACTTACGGCCCATTCTAACAAAAAAAAAAAAAAAAAAAAATTTGCTGTTAGTTTTACAGCGAAATACATAGAAAGGGGAATTATGTGTTTATGTGTAAGTGAGGCAAACATCTGGACCTTTGTTTAAGGGCATACAATCAACACCCTGTGGGAAAATTATCATATACGTATTAAATGAATTAACTCTTGGGTGATGGCCAGTTTTCCCATCTCCGATTCTTGGACCCTAACCTTCTCAAAGCACGGAACGCGGCAATTTCTCTTCTGATTAAGTAAACATTAAAAGAAATGAACATTCAATTTAATATGGGTGAAAACGATGATACCATAATTATGTACTTACACGAAACAAACACCTTGAATCATATCCCGAAGAGGTCATTCATCGCCTGACCAGACATGATACATGATCTCTCTCTCTCTCTCTCTCTCTCTCTCTCTCTCTCTCTCTCTCTCTCTCTCTCTCTCTCTCTCTCTCTCTCTCAGTGTGTGTACTCAGGTCACAATTTCTCACATGACATATGTGGAACAAAAGACATAACATGAATCATGTCAGAATGAGGCCCTGCCTTGCCTGACCTGACATGCTCTCTCTCTCTCTCTCTCTCTCTCTCTCTCTCTCTCTCTCTCTCTCTCTCTCTCTCTCTGGCATATTTTACAAACGCAATCATACCAAGCAATAAATTAAAAGCCCATGGAGAATGTACGACGAGATTCCTGACTTGCCAATATTTCCCATGAAATTAATGACCGCCACTGACCGAGGAATCTATTTTTGTAGGATAAGCATAGGTCCAACGAGCTCCCACCTACTTTAACCACGCATTAAAACAGATCTAATGGCCGTATTTACGGTATCATTGTCACGAAAGTTGGGCACAATACTCTCCTTAATATCTTAAGTGTTTGCCTAAGGGTGACCCCTAGACACATCAAAATACTTGCGCAATTTTTAGCATTGCGCAAAAATGTGCTCATCTGGACGACAAAAAGGAAAATTAAGAGTAGGAGGGTAAAACCGGTCACCTGTTCATTTGCCCCTATTGAAAATAAATCAGATTACCCTGAACATGATCTTTTCTTGCAAAATACTTGAGGCAACTAGATTTACTTCTAGTAATGAAATCGAAATGTGCTTTTCCGCACGAATTTACTGAGTGAGAGTTAGTGACTCTCTGCTGGGTCGGGAAGCTGGGTAAAATATGCATACAAATACATACATACATACATACATTATTATATATATATATATATATATATATATATATATTATACTATATATATATATATAATTAGATATGGGGGGAGAGAGAGAGAGAGAGAGAGAGAGAGAGAGAGAGAGAGAGAGACGGAACATGCTTTGCACTTTCAGTGTAAGCGTACCTGCTTACAATAGGCATAATTCATATTAATACAAAAAAATAAAAGAAAATAACAATGTTATATACAATAACGGTAACAATAACACCGGTGATACTTAAAATAACCAAATAAAGGAGAGCAAAGATGCAACACCAACCCTTCGCCTCGCCCCCCTCGAACGATGCAACTTGCATAAAGAGAAGGTCGAGAAGGGATTACTAAAATCTTGCAAAATGCAAGAACGCGATCCGAAGAGGGAAACGTAATGCCGTCACTTGGAATTCGCCGCACGTACGCACCATTCCTTTACTGGAATTCAGCGCGAGACTGAACCGCACCATAATGCTCCCGTAGGGCCTCCCAGTAGGCGAGAATAGTTAGCTCATGGTTTAGACTAAAATAAAAGGAAAAGAGAGAGTGTGTGTGTGTGTGTGTCTCTCTCTCTCTCGAACAAGGCTTATAAGAAATAAAAAGTGCTTTTCATTCAAACTGCTGGATCAGATTCACTGAAAGCAACACACGAAGTAGCAATTCACACATACATACCTCTACTGGAAAACGATTCAACTCATCAAAAGTCTAATCCAGGATCCTGATCTAATCCACACTTATTACATACCTGAGAACTGGAACACGCAAAGCAAACACACATACATTCCTAAACTAGGAATCGATTCCGCTCATCAAAAGTCTAAACCAAGATCCTGGATCCTGGGCTAATCCATACTGCTTTCACAACTGAGAACTGGAATATGAAAGAAAGAAAGTTTGTTCCCAACTGCTTCGACTTTGACACCTGGGAACTGAAATATGATGAAAATGAAAATTGTTCCCAAATACTTCCACAGCTGAACACTGGAATAACATAAAAAGAAAGTGCGTTCTCAACTGCTTCGACACCCGAGAACTGAAGTGTGATAAACCCAGCTGCTTCGACACCTGAGAACTGGAATATGATAAATCCCAAATGCTTCAACACCTGACAACTAGAATATGATAAATCCCAATTACTTCGACATCTGAGAACTGGAATATGATAAATACCAATTTCTTGAACACCTGACAAATGGAATATGATAAATCCCAAATACTTCGACAACTGAGAACTGGAAAATGATAAATCCCAACTGTTTCAGCACCTGAGAACTGTACTGGAATATGATAAGTAGGTACCAATTTCTTCGACACCCGAGAACTGGAATATGATAAATACCAACTGCTTCGACACCCGAGAACTGGAATATGAAAAATACCAACTGCTTCAGCACCTGAGAACTGGAATATGATAAATACTCCAAACTGCTTCAGCACCGAGAACGGGAATATGATTAATCCAACTGCTTCAAACACGTGAGAACTGGAATATGATAAAAGCAACTGCTTCAGCACCTGAGCAATGGATATGATAAATACCAACTGCTTCAACACCTGAGAACTGGAATATGATAAATACCAACTGCTTCAGCACCTGAGAACTGGAATATGATAAATACCAACTGCTTCAGCACCTGAGAACTGGAATATGACAAATACCAACTGCTTCGACACCTGAGAACTGGAATATGATAAATCCTAATTGCTTCAAAATCCCAATTTCTTCGACACCTGAGAACTGGAATATGATAAATTCCATTTTCTTCAACACCTGAGAACTGGAATATGATAAATAGGTACCAATTTCTTCGACACCTGAAAACTGGAAAATTATAAATCCCAAATGTTTCGTCACCTGAGAACTGGAATATGATAAATACCAACTTGCTTAAGCACCGAGAAACTGGAATTATGACCAAAATACCAACCTTGCTTCGGACACCTGAGAACGGAAATGTGGAATAAATCCTAATGCCTTCAAAATTCCCAATTTCTTCGCACACCTTGCGAACTGGAATATGATAAAATTCCATTTTCTTAAAATTGCTTGAGCAAACGTGGATAACGGGAATATGATTAAATAAGGTACCAAATTTGCTTCGGACCCACCTGAAAACTGGAAATGGTAAATTCCCCAAATGTTTCGTCACTGAAATAACCTGGAAATTGCCTTGAAAAATACCCAATTGCTTGTCGACATGAGAACTGGAATATGATGATAATTCCAATTGGGCTTCGACACCATGAGAACTGGAAAAATATGAAATAAAGCCTAATTGCTTCAGCTCCGACAACTGAAAATTGGAATACAATAAAAGAGAAAGTGTGTTCCCAATCCGTCACCTATCAGCGAAATCAAGTTTCGGTTAAAATGGAGAAATTCTGACCAAATAGAAAGAAGAGAAACATATACACTAAACGGAATGACACTGAAGACTACTTCTGGTGTCATACAAGAAAGCAGCAAGAGGCCCAAAACAACAAAAGAATCTCCCTTCCTTCCTTGAAGGGACTTTTAAAGGTGAGGCGATAGAAGTCAAAAAGTGCATCAAAAGGAGAGAGAGAGAGAGAGAGAGAGAGAGAGAGAGGTGAGAGAGGTGTGAATGCTAGCTTTAATTCCATATTCGTGAAAGAAATTATGCCACAAGGGGGAGCACGCACAAAAGGTAAAGAATAATTACACAAAACACAATAGCAGGCGTGCAGTCGCACGCACGTACAAAGAGAGAGAGAGAGAGAGAGAGAGAGAGAGAGAGAGAGAGAGAGAGAGAGAGAGAGACGTATAATAATCTCATATTCAGTCAAACTGAGGGACTGCTAACAATGAAATTCAGGCTTAAACCATTCTAATTCTGAGCCAAGTGTTATTTCCTACAAATAAGGGTTTCAGCACAAACTTATGTATAAAAAGAATTGAAATCTTAAAGTTAGTAAAAATAATTGTCAGGATATGACAATTAGGAAAAATTACCCAAAAGCGATATGAAAAGACTGAAGTATAACGAAAAGGCGACCAGTACAATGAAAGATTATACTTCTGAGAAAGATAGAATTAAGACCAGGATGAAAGGTTTAAGAAACCCTTTCTTTTTTGTCACCCAGCAACAAAAGACTTAAGAAGTAACGGCTGTAGATAAAACGAAAAACAAAAAGTGGACCCACAAGAAAATATATCTGGCAAGGAAGCCGTTTTCTCCTTAGAGCGTTTTCGAGTACAGCTCACTGACCGCCATAATCTCTAACATTTTCTACGAGGTCATTCAGCGATGAGAGAGAATTTGAGAGTAAAAACATTTGAAAGGTGTAATAGGAGGAAAACGTCGCAGTTGCACTATGGAACAATTGTTAGTGAAGGGAGGAAAATCTGATGGAAGAAAGAATATGAATGGAGGTACAGTAAACGGAATGAAAAGGTTTGAAGCTAGGGGCCGAAGGGACGCTGTGAAGAGCCTTAAATAATGCCTACAGTGCACCGCACGTGTGGTTCACTGAGGCACTACACTAACACCCTAAGGAGTTTTATAATAGAAAATAATTCGAAAGGACAAATATTTAAATTGTTCAAATTATTTGCTTAAAACATAACCAGACTGAGAGGTTCTGCCAGTTCGATATGCTCACAATTTCCTTGCATTTCAAATATTTTTCCGACAACGCATTTTCAAGCTCTATCCAAACAATTTGTATTTGTTTACCCCAAATAATCGTAAGTTCGAAAATGCTTATCACTGGACATAAACATCGTCATTACTCTAAAATATATTTAAATAGGATGCATGTTCCCTATCTATCCTTTTATTAAATGGCTTCCTCTTAACTTACAATCTCTCTCTCTCTCTCTCTCTCTCTCTCTCTCTCTCTATCAGTCACTATTCGTAATGAACGTAAAATTCAAAGAGAAAGATCTTAATACTCCAACAAAGCCAACATGGCCTCACTGCTTAATTTTAGACTGGAAGACTTTGCAGTATAAACAAACCCACAAGCTTACTTAATCGCATAAGATAGATCTGCTTGTCAAAAATGGTCAAAGCTGACGCCCACCAGAAAAGTTCTGTCCCTGTATTCAACTAAGATCGAAAATTTAACTGAATGTTTCTTAATATTATACTAAAATGCTTTTCATTGCTTTTTTTCGCATCATGAGAGGGAAAAGGGAAACTTGTGTGAGTGTGTGTGATGTACGTGCGTCTGCACACACACACACACACACACACACACATATATATATATATATATATATATATATAAGTGTGTGTGTGTGTGTGTGCGTGTGTGTGTGTGCGTTTTCGTGTGGACGTGTATGCGCGGGCAAACAATTTTCTCCATACAAAAATATCACTGTCAAAATGAACAAAGAAATGTGCAGTGGGGGAAGACTGAAGCACTGATACAATATTGGCCATGATCATGATTTTACCCTTAATCCAAATAACAACATTTACAGAAAACAATTCTTTTACAAAGGCGAGAATTTTATCATCTTTGTCCCGAAGCAAAAGTTGTGCAGAGCTTAAAAAGCAATCAACGCTCCCTCCACGTACAAAGGCCTTTGCTGTCGAGCATCTGTCGACACATTTTCTCATCATATTTATCTCTAGTTTGATCAGAAAATTCAAATAAGCCCGGTTCTCACAAATGAAGATTTAAATAAAAAGACAACATGCTGCAATAATCAACTTTCAACAAAGTCTAGCGATGAAATTGAATAACAAGAAAACATCATAAACAGAGCAAGCAAATCCCCTCTCGCAGACATAATGATCATTGCAATTATTAACGTTTTGAAATCAGCTTTCCCCTTTATGGAGTCATAGGTGAAATGAGGTCACTCTATTTTCCTATAGAAAAGTTGCAGCCTGGGCTTGTATCAGGTCTCAGCTTCCATGTGTGTACTTTTCTCATAAATTACTGGACCTTCTATATCTACTTCTTATCTAACTGCTTCTCAACCGGGACATAGCAAGTCTCGGCGACTTTCTCACCCGTAACCCGATTCCACTGTAGTATTGGCCATGAATATTGCCATTCTATTGGTACATCTTAAAAAAAAAATTAAGTATATCATAGTTTAACCAGACCACTGAGCTGATTAACAAGTTCTCCTAGGGCTGGCCCGAAGGATGAGATATTTTTACGAGGCTAAGAACCAATTGGTTATTTAGCAACGGGACCTACAGCTTATGAGGGGATCCGAACCGCATCGAGAAACGAATTTCTATCACCAGTAATAAATTCCTCTGATTCCTTGTTGGCAGAGCGGGGAATCGGACCCGGACCCTGAGATCGGTAGCCAAGCACGTAACCGACTTGTCCAACGAGGACCTACGTCTTTTCAAGATCACCGTTTTCTTTATCGGTGGAATTTTCTTGCAATTAAATTTCGATGCTAGACCTTTGTTGAAAGTAGATTATTTACCCTGTTTTCATCTGATTTAAAACTGTATTTGTGAAACCAGACGTATTTGCACTGACTGAACAAAGTAAAGAGAAATATAATGGGAATGAGTCGACAAAATCGTAAAGGACTTTTGGACGGATGATTCAATTGGTAGCACCCTTGCCTTTCAACTGAAAGACCTGGGTTCGATCCCGATGTGAGTCAAATTTATTTATACATTCATAGTTAACTAAGCAAATAAATGATAACATTACTAAGAATACTATGAGAGTTTAATAACAAGAACAATAGCAAGAGCTGAAATAAAGTTCTTGCTGAATAATAATAATAATAATATAATAATAATAATAATAATAAAATAATAATACATCCCGTGCAATATAATTCTAAATCAAACAATGAATATGTAACCGTAAAGAAAAAAATCATATCTCTCTCTCTCTCTCTCTCTCTCTCTCTCTCTCTCCTCTCTCTCTCTCTCTCTCTCTCTCTCGGAATAATAATAATAATAATAATAATAATAATAATAATAATAATAATAATAATAATAATAATACATCCCCTGCATTATAATTCTAAATCAAACAATGAATATGTAACAGTAAGGAAAAAAAACATATTTCTCTCTCTCTCTCTCTCTCTCTCTCTCCGGAATAATAATAATAATAATAATAATAATAATAATAATAATAATAATAATAATAATAATAATAATAATAATAATAATAATACATCCCCTGCATTATAATTCTAAATCAAACAATGAATATATATAGCAGCAAAAGGAAAAATTCATATTTCTCTCTCTCGATCCCAGCGGCCCGAACGAACCCTGGCGAATGCCGAGGGTGATCATTAACATCACTGCCATGAATGCAATTACTAACAGCTATGAATAACGAGGTAAAAAAAAATAGGAAAAAGAGAAGACCTTCCCCTTAACTCCACATGAGTGGCTAATTATAACACAAAAGACCGTTGACAGGCAGAATGAAGAGGCCTCCCGAGGAGGTGGCAGTGAGTTGCTGAAATTTGAAAGAGAGAGAGAGAGAGAGAGAGAGAGAGAGAGAGAGAGAGAGAGAGAGAGAGAGAGAGTAGTTGTGTCCCACAAGAATTTTTTGGGGGAGAGAGAGAGAGAGAGAGAGAGAGAGAGAGAGAGAGAGAGAGAGAGAGAATAGTTGTATCCCAGAAAAATTTTGGAGAGAGAGAGAGAGAGAGAGAGAGAGAGAGAGAGAGAGAGAGAGAGAGAGAGAGAGAGAGAGGCTGCGGCAAAAATGAAAGAACTAGTCGTAATGTAATTTTCGCTTGGAGTGTAATATAGCAGTGTAGTTTTCACTTGCAGCGTCATACTGTAATGCAATTTGCACTTGAACAACAATGTAATATCGTTATATACAAATTCAGAATAACTCTAAACAAAATTAGAAACCAAATAAAATAACTAAAAAAGCTAATAAAATTAAACTAAACAGATCCTTAGGAAATCACGGACTGATTCTTGAAGACCACGTTATAAAGAGTCAGGGATAACGGAAACTAGTAGAGAATTCCTAAGCCTGGAAGCAGGTGAAAAGAAAGCTCTGACCCCCGTAAAGTAAATATGGGAAAAGGTTTTCTCTAGGGTGTTACGGAGATACCCAAGGTATCGAGAAAACTACCACAACAGTCACCTGCCGATCAGTGTTCAAACGATTTCCCTCGGTTCAATTTTATCGAGGAGCAAAAGATGGTGCACCCCAGAATTATGTTTTGTTTGTTTATTTGTTTGTATGGTGTTTTTACGTTGTATGGAACCAGTGGTTATTCAGCAACTGGACCAACGGCTTTATGTGACTTCCGAACCACGTCGAGATTGAACTCCTATTACCAGCACCACAGAAGTGATCGAAACAAAGCTTTAATATCTGGGCTCCAAACAAGAACTTGCAACATTCAAACAGAACATACAATTCTTGAGAAACAGGTTGCTATAACCACATTCCTCACAGGAAAGGTCAGTCTGTCAATAAATTTGACGTCCCTCTCTACACGACATTAATCCACTCAGAAGATTGACAATGCAAACTTCGAAGCGTTAAAACAATCGTCACCGTGACAACGACTTATCACTACAAATCTAAACATTAACATTCAAAGCAAGGGTAAGAGATTCCTTTTGAAGCCAGAATACTTCCACCCACCATGGACCCCAAGAACTCTAGTTCTCGAAAAGCCAAACGCAAACACTTTCCTTCTACCAAAGCCTTTGCTCCAATAGGATCTGTCAGCACATTTTCTTCTGATCTTTTATATTCTTTCGCTGGTGGAGAGTCACGTGAAAAAAAAGCAGGAAAACTGACGTCTCCTTTCTTTTTACGACAAGAGAACAATGAAAGGCCAGAAAAATGTGTCATTTACAAACGTTACCTCAGAACTAAAAAAAAGAAAATTAAATGGCGGAAAAAGGCTCCGCATTATCAACGGTGAACTTTGAAGGATAGTGGACTCGAGAATACAAATTAATTGACAGGAAAAGGCTCAAACACAAATTGATTGCATGTTAGCTCAAGCTGATTAATAACGAGAACGACAACTATCATCATTTGCAGTGAATGAAGCACTGCGAGCAATGAATAAAGGAAAAAACGAACGTCACACAAGTGGCTAATTAAGACATAACAGGCCGTGGAAAAGAGATCCGATGAAACAAAGATAGGAGGAAGAATGTAAGGCATACGGGTATGTCTGAAGACGAGAGAGAGAGAGAGAGAGAGAGAGAGAGAGAGAGAGAGACTCAAAAGGTGCCGTCTCCTCCAAAAAAGCATCTGTCTCTAAAAAAAAAAACATTTCAAAATATACCGCAAAGCAAGCAAGCTACATTGAAAAATCTAATAAACATTTACCTGGAAACTTTATCATGATTTTGTCTACTTTAAAGTTAATATACACTATTTGGTTTACAGTAAAAGGTACGCATATGCAAATGACGTTATCCTTACGAGGGTTGTATATACAAGAAATCAATCCATGAAATTTAATAGGAATTTCTTGTATAAACAGCATATCATTCATGACGGACCAATAGAGGTAATCTATGTTAGCCAGAGGTATATATTTATGATAGTTAAAAGAAATCTTCACAGAATTCAAGGCTGTACAAAATTTTATATAAAGAATTCTATGCTTCATGAAGGGTAAAAAAGCTTAGTATGTAATCAACAGTTAACTCCCGAACAAAGTTGCCCGCAAACGGGACGATTTCAGTGAAAGGTGATTGGCCATTAAGTGGTCAGCTAATAATATCGCTGGTTGTACAGTGGTATGGCCAAGAAATAGATCTAGTAGTCACTTCTTATCCAATCTTTTAATGCCGTCCACTTTCAGTGGCTCGCCTGCGGCTTTCCATACAACCACGTGTTCCCTTTTTTTTTCACTTTAGTGGGCAACCACTTTCCACTAAGTGTCCCTTGTGCGGATTCCTAACACCCCGATTTTAACTTTAGGCTAAGGACCTGCTCTTTGAAACTTAACAGTAAAGGTAAGTGAGGAGCGAATTCAGTTTCTAGTTCCCACAAATCATGCGATAAACTGGCATCTCTTTCATTGTAAGTTATGTTACTTGCTCTGTTTATTATTATTTTTGCATTCAAGTTCTGAAATCGTGGTGACAAATGGCGCAATATACATTTGCTAAGCGGACAACAGGCAACTGCAAGCAAAAAAATTAGAATGAAAATCTTTAAAAAAAAAAAATGCGCTTAGAAGATGGGTTCATGTTTCTCATGGTGCCAAAATCCCATCAAAGATAATTTTTTGCTCAAGAAATCCTGTTAATTTACTGAGTAAACGTAAGTGATGCACATTTCCAGACTATAAGGCCTAACAAGCAGAGGCCTTAGTTTTATCCCCAAATGGGGATTGGGGGGTTATTAGACAGAGTAGTAGAAGCAGAGAAAATGGATATTAAATATGGGTTACTATTACTGAACTGCAATGAGACCAAAACCCCTTAAAACTTAATTCCGTAACTCAACAGGTTCATAAATTGCACTCTTATTACATCATCATCACAAGTTCCATTTATGCTCGTTTTTCTTGAACGGCCTAAAATTCCTGTAGTCCTGAGCACAAGCAGAACTCTCTCTCTCTCTCTCTCTCTCTCTCTCTCTCTCTCTCTCTCTCTCTCTCTCTCTCTCCTTTCTTCTCTATTCTTTCTTCTCTCTGCTCTCTCCTACTGATCTACTAGATGAAACGCTTATAAATTTGACCTCGTCATGACACGAACTGTGAAACGAAGAAAAATGGTACAGATTAAAGCCTCATTCATCACCTGTAATGCGGAAAATGTTGAGTTATCGTGAGTGATTATCACTTTCGGTCGCTGTTTCAACAATGGGAATTACACTTTTACTTAAAAGGTTCGTACAAACTCTACGGTTTACATGTGTCTATAAATAGATTATTTAAAGAGTTTTATTTATGAGAGAAAAACAAGTATGATTATATCAAGCTGGTTTTTCGCCTACGAGAGCTCTTGCTCGGTAGAATCTGATCTAAATCTGCAAATGGCCAACACCAATTTGCAGCTGTTAAAATAGCAAGAGAACATTTGGTCATCCGAGACCAACAAGAAATGCTTGATCTTTATCGTGAAATCTGGCATAGAAAGCAGTAGAATAACAAGAGCTAAAAATACCTTCGTGTTTCTTGAGGCCAAATGTCCCCCACATAAGCTGAATGATCTCAAGATCCACTGCTGTCCTCAGATTCACAGTTTTACGAAGCTATGCAGCTTCTCTCAGAGAGATGAAATAGTTATATATAGGTAAAGATTCATCTGACCAGAGGGGAGGCGAGTCCTCCAACCACACTTATAGTACCTATTTTCATCACTATCAATACACATACACGTTTCTTACATTCTCTCCAAAACCTATGAACCTGAGACTGTCACTTGTTTTCTATTTTGACACTGTCCATAGATAATTAAACCTTGTATTGGAAAACGTGATATGCCTGACACCCTCAAAGGTTCCACTGCCAATATGAACCTAAATTTCAATGGATCTTTCCTATACTCTGTTTTTTCCATCTGTCCACCCGCCTGTGGTGTTTGCGTATGGTAACACTGCGTCCCGGGCTTTAGATAATTACATTCGGCTTACACTCAATAATAATAATAATATCCTATTTCGAATATTAACTGTGTAATTCGCATACAGTATATACTAATACACTTTTCAGTTGCAAATATACACCCAGATATCCTTTTATTTACCTAAAACTTACACATAGCGTAACTTTCAAAAGCCCGGGACGCAGTGTTACCATACGCAAACACCACAGGCGGGTGGACAGATGGAAAAAAACTGAGTATAGATAGTGACCCCCAAGAGTTTTAACCCGGTATGTAGTACCTACCTTTGCGGCGTGTTTAGTACAAGCCCGTTGGGGATGACCGTAAGACATGAACAAAAGACTGTAAATATCCTAAATATAAAGACCGCAAAGAAATATTAGTCCTAGATAACGACCCCCCGAACTGTGCTGGTGGTCACTACTATCTAGGAAAGATCCATTTCATAATGACCTGTCCACACGATCGGGCCTGATCGGTGGACTTCCCCTCTAACGGGCACACTTGACGGGCAAACCGTCAAATTGCCCGATAGGTCTTGTAGCAAAATCACCATGGTGGTGCCCGATGGCTTGAGCTTCGACCCTGGCAGACGTACGTGAACCATATACATTTCTTTTACTGAGCCATTCTTTGCACCATAATCTCTTCTTTTTCATCACACACAAAGCAATTATCATGCTACACTATCTTCTTCTTTGCGGTAGGCACCATGTTTATCGTACCGCACTGAACACACTACTGGCATCGTCGGACACGCCCACCTCTCCATCGCCTCACCCGTGTGGACAACATTCACGGTTAAGTCCGCCAGAATTTGCCCGTCAACCCTGGAGCACGCCGATCAGGCCCGGTCGTGTGGACAGGCCTTTAGACAAGAACTTGGTTCTTATCGCTATGCCTAGCAGACAGACAACCCGACAAATGAACCTCCGGAAATCTTACCAAACCATGTTTGCTTTTAAAAAATACCACCATCATTCCCCCCCGACGCCACTTCAGAAATCAAAACTAAAACATAAAACCCTAAGAGCAATCCTTCTGAACGCTTGTTTACAAAATCGAAACGACTTGAGTAGACAAACAGCAACCCCCTCTTCTCTTAGCTTGAATGGTTCAAATCTCAACAATAGCTTGACAAGAGGATACTCGATTTTGCTTATAAAAAAAAAATAAATAAATAAAAAACAGCAGCCATTCCAGATGATGAAATTGTAATGGCTGATTGATTTACAAACTTTAGGCTATCAAGCCAAGTTGTGGGGCCACTTTAGGTCATTCAGGCCTTGTGGGGTCACTTTAGGTCATTCAGGGCTTGTATTATTTGTTTGTTTGTAAGTTGCATGGAACCAGTGGTTATTCAGCAACGGGACCACCGGCTTTACGTGACTTCGAACCACGTCGAGAGTGAACTTCTTTCACCAGAAATACACATCTCTCACTCCTCAATGGAATGGCCGAGAATCGAACCCGCGACCACGGAGGTGGGACGCTAATACCATACCAACCACGCCGCTGAAGCGCTTATCCAGGGCTTGTAGGGTCACTTTAGGTCATTCAGGGCTTAAGGCATTTGAAAGAGAGAGTTGGAGTGGTTGCACAGCAAGATAGAGAGATCCTGATAATCAAGATACAAGGATTTATTATAAAGCTGGGGTGGAAGAAAACCTCACAGCTGCGCTACCAAGTATCTGAAGCAGCCGATCAGGTATGTTTAATACTGAAAGTACAGAAGTTTGGATGACTTGACTGTGTCATTATATGCTAAAAAGTAAAAGTAATAGACCATTCAATTCACCTCTCAAAATCAAATGAAAGATAGCAACTTTACTGACAACATCGTGGACATCAACAACAGCCTTAGATTTCACAACGCCCTAATCATAAAGTGGCTCAACATCTAGAAAAATATTAAGCTTCAAGTAGAAGGTAATTTAAGCAAGTTGAGATAGTAATATAGGTATCGCTATCAAGAACGACGGATTCTTAGCCTAACATCACATTTCATTTTTTGAGTGGACTATTTACATCATCCATCTGGATTTGCGACGCCAGTTTTAGTAACCATAAACCAATCAGGCAGCCACCTTAGAGAGTGACGGAGCCTCTAGCATAAGGAGAAGATGAAGATATATCCACCATTCACAAACACCCGAAGGAGAGTCACTCCCGATAATCCTTTTTACATTTTCCCGCCAAATTCGTCAAGAAAAATAAGTAAATGAATTATTAAATACATAAATAAGTGGGAAATAAATAAAAGTTTGAAGAAGCTACGTAAATAAAACGAAATATTACCGATACGTCCGTTTCGCATGAAATCAAATCACCAGTTTCTCAGTCAGCACAGCAGCAGCAGATCTATCTACGATTTGCCGACAAGTAATCCTTGCCAGGTGTTCCTGGTGAGTGGTGACACTATTGGGCGAAAGGCTAACACCGCAAGAACTAGCTGTTTGATAGTTCTCCGGCGGATGTTGTAAGATCCGATTTAATTAAATACTATACGAGTAATAAACTAGATTTTTAAGAATTACACATATTTAGAAACACTATTTATATAAAGGTATATAATATAGCTATACTGATTCTTCTCCTTTCCCACCGTTATCCCTACGTAGACTAAGGGGTTGGTTGCCTGATGCGCCTTTCCTCACAACATCAGGCATGGTTTATTATTTGGCAAAGGGTTCCACCTGTAAGGCAGCAGTTTCCATTTATTGGCGGTGGATCTAGCCTTTTACTAAAATGTAAGACTGCAAGGCAGCAGTTTGCATTTATTGGTGGTGGGCCCTAGCCTTTTACTAAAATGTAAGACTGCAAGGCAGCAGTTTGCATTTATTGGTGGTGGGCCTAGCCTTTTACTAAAATGTAAGACTGCAAGGCAGCAGTTTGCATTTATTGGTGGTGGGCCTAGCCTTTTACTAAAATGTAAGACTGCAAGGCAGCAGTTTGCATTTATTGGCGGTGGGCCTAGCCTTTTACTAAAAAGTAAGACTGCAAGGCAGCAGTTTCCAGTTATTGGCGGTGGGCCTAGCCTTTTACTAAAATGTAAGACTGCAAGGCAGCAGTTTGCTTTATTGGTGGTGGGCCTAGCCTTTTACTAAATGTAATAAGACTGCAAGCAGCAGTTTGCATTTATTAGTGGTGGGCCTAGCCTTTTACTAAAATGTAAGACTGCAAGGCAGCAGTTTGCATTTATTGGTGGTGGCCTAGCCTTTTACTAAAATGTAAGACTGCAAGGCAGCAGTTTGCATTTATTGGTGGTGGGCCTAGCCTTTTACTAAAATGTTAGACTGCAAGGCAGCAGTTTGCAGTTATTGGTGGTGGGCCTAGCCTTTTACTAAAATGTAAGACTGCAAGGCAGCAGTTTGCATTTATTGGTGGTGGACCTAGCCTTTTACTAAAATGTAAGACTTGAAAGGCAGCAGTTTGCATTTATTGGTGGTGGGCCTAGCCTTTTACTAAAATGTAAGACTGCAAGGCAGCAGTTTCCAGTTATTGGTGGTGGGCCTAGCCTTTTACTAAAATGTAAGACTGCAAGGCAGCAGTTTGCATTTATTGGTGGTGGGCCTAGCCTTTTACTAAAATGCAAGACTGGAAGGCAGCAGTTTCCACAGTTATTGGCGGTGGACCTAGCCTTTTACTAAAATGTAAGACTGCAAGGCCGCAGTTTCCAGTTATTGGCGGTGGGCCTAGCCTTTTACTTAAATTTAAGACTGCAAGGCCGCAGTTTCCAGTTATTGGCGGTGGGCCTAGCCTTTTACTTAAATTTAAGACTGCAAGGCAGCAGTTTGCATTTATTGGTGGTGGGCCTAGCCTTTTACTAAAATTATAGGCTGCAAGGCAGCAGTTTCCACAGTTATTGGCGGTGGGCCCAGCCTTTTACTAAAATGTAAGATTGCAAGGCAGCAGTTTCCAGTTATTGGCGGTGGGCCTAGCCTTTTACTTAAATTTAAGACTGCAAGGCCGTACTTTCCAGTTATTGGCGGTGGGCCTAGCCTTTTACTAAAATTATAGGCTGCAAGGCAGCAGTTTCCACAGTTATTGGCGGTGGGCCTAGCCTTTTACTAAAATGTAAGACTGCAAGGCAGCATTTTCCAGTTATTGGCGGTGGGCCTAGCCTTTTACTTAAATTTAAGACTGCAAGGCAGCAGTTTCCAGTTATTGGCGGTGGGCCTAGCCTTTTACTAAAATTATAGGCTGCAAGGCAGCAGTTTCCACAGTTATTGGCGGTGGGCCCAGCCTTTTACTAAAATGTAAGACTGCAAGGCAGCAGTTTCCAGTTATTGGCGGTGGGCCTAGCCTATTAATAAAATGTAAGACTGCAAGGCAGCAGTTTCCACAGTTATTGGCGGTGGGCCCAGCCTTTTACTAAAATGTAAGACTGCAAGGCAGCAGTTTCCACAGTTATTGGCGGTGGGCCTAGCCTTTTACTAAAATGTAAGACTGCAAGGCGCAGTTTCCACGTTTATTGGCGGTGGGGGCCTCTTTTACAGTTGGCGGTGGGCCTAGCCTTTTACTAAAAAGTAAGACTCCAAGGCAGCAGTTTCCACAGTTACTGGCTGTGGGCCTAGCCTTTTACTAAAAAAAGAAAGACTGCAAGGCAGCTGCTGTCCTTTTAGTCGCCTTTTACGACAAGCAGGACCTACGGTGGAAGTATTCTTACACCCCTACCACAGGGTGGCTCGCTATACTGATTACCGTAACCTTTATCATCCCTTAGCGTTGTTTAGATATAAACGTTATGGCAAGATGAGGGTTAATATAATTGTATAATGAAATTATGATATGCCTTTATGAAGACCGGGAAGAAACTAAACATTACATTGTGATTGTGTGTGTGTGTGTGTGTGTGTGTGTGTACTATGTATGCTTCATATAGTGTTCATCAGAATTATCTTTCATACCAATCCAGTAGCCCGGCCTCAGTTCACAGGAAAATAGAGCCAGGTGGGCATGTCTCGTTAAATACCCACTGTACATCTGTTAACATAAATAAGGAATCAGGTACCTGGTATTAAGAAGGTTGCTGTGGCTACAATCAGTACTGAACAGGGCATGGGGACAGCCACTTCTTCCATAAAACTGCCGCGAACCTTGTACCATCCCTCTCTACGAATATATATATATCTATATATATATATATATATATATAATATATATATATATATATATATATAGATATATATATATATATATATATATATATCTCTATATATATATATATATATATATATTATATAGGGTATATCTATATATATTATAGGTGTGAACGAGAGCTCAGGTAAGACATGAACTCTCCCATATGTGAGGTTCCCCCTAGATCAATATATTCAATATCGCAAGTTCCAAAAAGCTTTTGTGCTACGAATGAAGAGGGGGAGGAGCGGGAAGATCTGAATTGTTAAGGAGATAGTGGGAAGGGCTCCTACAAAAGAATATCGAGAAAAGAAGAGAGAGGTGTACATGAGTGTTTGTATGTACGTGTGTGTATGAAGTTAGGCTAAGTTCCAAGAGATCGGATGCATCTTATAAATGTATACAGAGGGTTTTAGGCTTCGCGCGTCTCCTCTGCTCACTTTTCATGTTTTAATAGGATAGAACAGAATTTGGACCATAGGCCAAGCGTTGAAACCTAAGAGGCCGTTCAGTGCTGAAACGGAAATTTACGGCAAAAAGGTTGCAAAGGTGGTAAAGGAGGAAAGCCTCGCAGTTTCACTATGAATCAATTGTTAGGAGAGGGTAGAAAGTAAGACGGAAGAAAGGGGATATGAACGGAAGTGCAGTAAAAGGAATGGAAGTGGTTGCAGCTAGGTTCGGAAGGGATGCTGCAATGAACCTTAAGCAATTCCAACAGTGCATCGCATCAGGCTCACTGACCCCCTAAGGACTTTTCAGGTTTAAAGGCTATGGGAAAAGAACTGGCAATGCATACGAATGCAGCGTGCGATGGCTGAAATATGCAATCCTCTACGGAACACCTGAAGTCAATAGCTCTTTTGGGCAAATGGATTCCGCTGTCAGAAAAACTGAACTTTTAAGGCGTTCATAACGAGAACTAAAAGCATTTCGATGTCTTTTATATCTCTTCCTTGCTTACCGGTAGATTATTCAGTTTGTTTCTTTGGAGCTACAAAACATTGAATCTACCATATTTCAAAAGCCAAAGTCTGTTCACATACACCAATAATTCAAAGACCTAAGTATCAATGAGATACAGAAAACTGTCCTCTTCTTCTTCTTTAGTTGGGGTCGCCGATTTAAATGATAATAAATTACGATTATCTTTCACAAATCTTATTATGATAATTAAGGTTACTAATAATTTTCTGCTCCTGTCTTAGTAGCTAATTATCACGATAAAAACAAACAAAAAACTGCAATGAACATTCTAGCAGAAACCTCCCAACAAAACTGACTGTAAACTGTACTTGAATTACCATTTTTTTTTTAGCTGTCCTACAGTACTATGTAGGCCAGCCTTAATTGCCTTCTTAATGAGGTTCAAAGACAAACGCTCTCCCTATTTACTGCCACGAAACTAATGAATTAAATGAAAAAAAAGGGGGGGAAGGGAAAATAGAGTTTCGCCTGTAGAAATGGCACCTAAATTAACGAGTCCTCCAGTGAAATAGAGAGCAGTTGAGGGAAGATTTCATCTGAATGGGATTTAATTGGAAATAAGCAAATAATCTCCATTAACTCCGGTAACCAAAGGGAAACTGCCGAACTCAAAATGCTTCGCACCGCAGGTACAGAACAAGGAATAAAAATTAAATAGCGAAACTAATACATGGAATTATGGTGCAATCACAGGTTAGCATGTTTCCCTTGCCATACTCCGAATCTACGGCATTAGAACACTGTAATACCAGTTCATTCACGGGAATATTTAGGGAAAACTTGTCTTCGTTTTAGAAAAAAAATACCAGTTCAATCACTGGAATATTTAGGGAAAATTTGTCTTCCAATTTGAAAGCTTCAATACCTGTTCAGTCATTGGAAGACCCCTATGTGCCTTAGATGGTTAAACGGATATATCAACAAAATCACGAATCACCCGTTCCATACCAAAAGTAACTCCATTGATAATTAATAATTATCAAAGATTCCAAAGGGAAGTGGCAAGAATTTTATCTTCCTTTTTAAGTGAAAATACAGACGAATCACCAGACAATATTCTGCAAAACCATCGGAATAATCTAAAGATTATCTGTCTGCAAATATTATGCAAGATTCAGAAAAGAAAAAATAAAAACTAGGCCAATCATATCGATACAACGGTGGCAACTGCTGGCAAAACATATCTATACCTTGAATAATTTTCTCCGCCAAAAGTCACCCTTGAGAGTTACTTCGATAACAAACAAAAACATGTACACCCACAACCCAAAGTATATTTCAACGTAACTAACAATCATTGAACAAACCTTTCGCTACATAATTATAACTTCTAACAAGAAAACAGTGATAACAAATATAAAAGGAGTTTTTCACTTCTATAACAAAATAATTCCGAAAATCAGAAGTCTATTTGACATGTTGCAAATTAATCTGATTAAAGCGTCCAAAAATGCTTTCTCCTGAATGAATGAATGGTTTAAAACGTCAAACAATTAATCATTGTTTGCAGAAACGAAACAAAACTGTATAATGCTTTTCGTAACAGGATCAGATTTTTTTAATTCTAAATCGCCTCGCGTAAACACCACATAAAAGAGCTTAAATTTTATCAAAACTCGCAAAGAGAACAAAGCTTTACACAGGGCACTGCTCCCTTGCTTTCAATAGAAAAATAGATCATACAAGATTAGCAGTATGGTTTTCAGGAAGTTTGGTTGATGCATTTTTAAAGTGAATTCTTTAGACTTTAAAATTCAAACGAGTAGTGAAAGTCCACTTTAAAAAAAAAAAACTCCAAGTGTTCCTCTTTGGAGTAAAATCTTTCGTTTACCTACGTTAAATCAAAGGCAACAAACTTCCTCAGAGGAGTCACCGACAACGATACTTCCTGAAAAGAGCAATTGGCAAAGATACTTCCTGGAAAGAGCCATTGGCAAAGATACTTCCTGGAAAGAGCCATTGGCAATGATACTTCCTGGAAAGAGCCATTGGCAACGATACTTCCTGAAAAGAACAATTGGCAAAGATACTTCCTGGAAAGAGCCATTGGCAAAGATACTTCCTGGAAAGAGCCATTGGCAAAGATACTTCCTGGAAACCGAAGCCTTTCCGGCCAAAGGAAATCTTTTCTGGAAATCGCCATTGGCAAAGATACTTCCTGGAAAGAGCCATTTAGGAAAAATACTTCCTCAGAAGAGTCACTAGCAACGATACTTCCTGGAAAGAGAAATTGGTAAAAATACTACCTGGAAAGAGCCATTCACAACGATACTACCTGGAAAGAGCCACTGGCAACGATACTTCCTGGAGAGAGCCATTGGCAACTATAGTTCCTAGGAAGAGTCATTGGCAATGATACTACTACCTGGGAGGAGGCACTGGCAACGATGCTTCCTCAAAAGAATCACTGGCAACGTTTACCTCTTAGGAAGAGTTGGTGGCTACACAACTTCCTGGGAAGAGTCACTGGCAACGATACTTCCTGGGAAGAGCCATTGGTAACGATGCTTCTAAGAAGAGCCATTGGCAACAAAACTTCCTGGGAAGAGTCATCACTTACAACAATACTTCCTGGCAACAAAACTTCCTAGGAAGTCACAGGCAACGATACTTCTTAGGAAGAGCCATTGGCGACGACACTTCCTAGGATGAGCCACTGGCAACGTTACTTCCTAAGAAGAGCTGCTGGCAAAGATACTTCCTAAGAGGAGCCGCTGGCAACAACACTTCCTGGAAAAAGCTGCTGGCAACAAAACTTCCTTAGAAGAGCCACTGGCAAAGATACTTCATCAGAAGGGTCACTGGCAATGATAAATGATACTTCCTAGGAAGCGCCACTTGTAAAACTTGCTAGGAAGAGCCGCTGGCATCAAAACTTCCTGGCAAGAGTCACTGACATCGAAACTTCCTGGCAAGTCACAGGCAATGATGCTTCCTGGTAAGAATCAGTGGGATAGAAACCACATCAGACCAGAACATAAAATCTGGTGAATCGGAAACAATAAACAAAGCCGATAATGAACAAAATAGTTCGGCCTCCGACTCCCCACTGTCCCCAATGCCCCGGAGGCTCGCCCCCCCTCCCCACCCTCCCCGCTGTCCCGGCGGCCCGGCCCCCATCCCCACCCTCCCCGCTGTCCCGGCGGCTCGGCCCCCCTCAC
Organism: Macrobrachium nipponense; assembly: GCF_015104395.2. Taxonomy (NCBI): domain Eukaryota; kingdom Metazoa; phylum Arthropoda; class Malacostraca; order Decapoda; family Palaemonidae; genus Macrobrachium; species Macrobrachium nipponense. The sequence goes on along the minus strand of NC_087213.1, from coordinate 9,082,173 downwards.
GACTGTCCCGGCGGCTAAGCCACCTTCCCCGCTGCCCCGGCGGCTTGGCACCCCTCCCCACCTTCCCCACCGCCCCGGCGGCTCAGCCCCCTCCCCGCTGCCCCAGCGGCTCGGCCTCCCCTCCCCACCCCCTCCACGCTGCCCCGGCGGATTGTTTCTCACTCTTCTCGTTATCGTTCTCCTTCAGAAAACAACGTTTCAGCTCGACCAAGTGGGCCCCGTCTTGTCAGGCCTGCTGTTGCAACACCTTATGAACGATCTGTGCCACACGAGCGTGTTCTTCCCTGTCCCCCGCCTTATGCATCTCTTCAGAGAAGTCGAGCCTCTGCTGCAACTACAGATTTATCCTGTCTAAGTTCACCTGTTGTTCTCTCTGGAACTGGAAGGCGTCTCGTGGGGGCCACAATTCTCTCGTTCAGTTCGTTTTCCTTCCTTGGTTCTTCGGCCTACTTTATCTGACAGACGTCTTCAGCCTCACCAAGTGAATAGACCACAAGAGCAAACAAAATGACTATTCCTGTGTTAGACTTCTCTCCGTATTTCGCAGAACATCTCTTCCACAACGTCACAACAACAGCTGCTTCCAAGGGCTAGTAAGGACATATTTTCTTCAAACTGGAATCCATGTGTGAAGTATGCTACGTGCAGAGGCCATACCCAGATTTTTCATTGATTTTCTAAATTTCACGAGAGATATTAATATTTGCCAAAATGTATCAGGAAAGATTTGGAAAGATTTGAATATCTCTTGGTGTTATCTGAAATCTCTCTCTCTCTCTCTCTCTCTCTCTCTCTCTCTCTCTCTCTCTCTCATCCTGCCCCGAAGGTCGGTAATTCTTCATTTGTTCCTTCATCTACGTTTTAGGCTTTGCAGTGAAAAGCGTATTCTTTGAGTGTTAAGGAACAGAGAGAGAGAGAGAGAGAGAGAGAGAGAGAAGAGAGAGATTGTATTTTAGCATAGAAAACCAGTGTATTGGTATATTTACATATGATAGTGCATGTGAAATCACTCCGTTTGGAATAGGAACTCTAATGTGTGTACCATAACTTTTTTTCCCGTGCATAATACCTTCAAATGAGGCTCTTTTTTTTTAATATTCTGTCCATATTGTATGTATGTGTATGTGTGTATGTATATATAATCTATATATATATATTAGATATATATAGATATACATACACATACACATACATACAATGTGGACAGAATATAAAAAAAAGCCTCATTTGAAGGTATTATACACAGGAAAAAAGTTATGGTACACACATTAGAGTTCCTATTCCAAACGGAGTGATTTCACATGCACTATCATATGTAAATATGCCAATACACTGGTTTTCTATGCTAAAATACAATCTCTCAGACTGGCCACCGTATAGAATCATCAAAAGGACAGAGGCAGAACTACGCACATCTGAAAGGGAACATTGAGACGCACCACTCATGAAAATAATAACTGCCCTTGAAAGCATACCGCGCATGCGCGGGAGTGTGTGTGTGGGGGGGGGGGGGGGAGGGGGGGGGGAGGGGGGGGGGGAATGGTCACCAACCGTGGGCAGGAAGTTTTTTTTTCGACATCGCATATTCAGGAGATTACCATTTTTCCCGTTAAAGGAAATACTTATGCCCACAGCTATGAGTAAAAATAGATTACCGTAAAATGGCGTATTTATAATTTCCTTACATGTTTATCTGTTTATTTATTATTTACTCATTTATTTAATCTGTTCTAATAACTAATCACTTCCTTCTTGGTTATCCGTTATCTTCTGTTGCTTCTTACGAATGAACATGTTCTTTGGAAGTTTGAATTTCAGGTCAGTGGCCCTTACGGGTTTGTTCCATGTGAATAAGGTTCATCTTCTGAATAATAATAACAATATACCACATAGCAAGCGAATGTCCGGCACTCGCACAGAACCAGTACAAAAAGAGGCATGATTCAGTAGGAAAAGCCCTCAACTGGAGCCTGTGCAAGAAACATCATCTACCTTGCAGTAATAAGTGATACGAACACCAACCCGAGGGAGTGATAGAAAACGATCAGATCCTCTGGGACTATGGTATCAGAACAGATAGGGTGACACATGCCAATAGACCAGACGTGACGTTGATTGACAGAATCAAGAAGAAAGTATCACTAATTGATGTCGCAATACCATGGGACACCAGAGTAGATGTAAAAGAAAGAGAAAAAATTGATAAGCATCAATACTTAAAAAGAAATAAGAAGGATATGGGATATGTCAGTGGAAATTCTACCCCTAATCAGTAGGAACACTATACTCAGTTTTTTTTCCATCTGTCCATCCGCCTGTGGTGTTTTCGCATGGTAACACTGCGTCCCGGGCTTTAAATAGTTACGCTATGTGTAAGTTTTAGGTAAATAAAAGGATATCTGGGTGTACATTTGCAACTGAAGTGTTTTAATAATTTACTGTATGCGAATTACACCGTTAATATTCGAAATAGGATATTATTTAAAGCCCGGGACGCAGTGTTACCATGCGCAAACACCACCGGTGGATGGACAGATGGAAAAAAAAACAGAGTATAGGCACGATCCCATGATCCCTAAAAAGGAACCTGGAAAAACTAGATGCCAAAGTAGCTCCAGGACTCACGCAGAAGTGTGCAGACATTGTTAAAGCATATATGAACCTATGGGGCTACTCACAGATCGTATAAGAGAAACTATTTATTCAATTACAGTATAAATGTAATTACAAACTGTATGAATTCATATTCATACAGAACCAGATCAAAGTATCTGAACCATGACATAGAAGCTATTTGTACATCTCCGAGTGTAATTATTACTAGGAGGTACATATACAAAGCTATGTAACATGTCCCAGTCATACTGACCTATAATTCAACATACTTACTATTTACATTGTACAATCTAAGTTAAGCTAGCCTGTAAGAATAACTTTACTTTTATAACTAGCCAAGACTTGAGCTGTATTTCATAGTCTGTGGAGAGGGACAGGTAAAGTTTACTTCTAAAGCTATAATGTAGTATGAATTTGAAGTGTCCTTTAGGGTAAAAATGATAATGGTGAATTAAGTGTTCTAGCAGATCAACTTCAGCCGAGTCCTCTGCATACATGGGCTTTGAAAACTTACTGATAACATGGTAAATAACCGTTTAACACTTAGTTATACAAGCGAATTTACGATTGCATATTCATAAAATATTGACGAATGAACTAAAGCGCCTAAGAAAAAAAGGAATAACAAAGCAAACCAAAACGTTCAATATCTCTAGGAAAGATGAACAGTCATATCTACGAAGAAATAAGAAATGCAAGAATAACTGAAGGGATAAAATGAGTCATATCTACGAAGAAATGCAAGAATAACTGAAGGGATAAATGAGCAGTTTCTATACATGTCATTGACTTACCCTACCAAGCTTTAACAGTTGATTTGAATAAGAGAGGGAGAGAAAGAGAGCCAAGGGAAAGTCAGCTTTAAAGACCAAACAAAATTCCAACCACGAGAAAAGTAGAAGAAAAAGGGCAGTGTTTAAATCATTCTGAATCTGTACTACTTGTCAGGAGAGACTTCATTAGACTTACTCAAGTTTTAGTTGAGTAAATTGTTCCTCTTCCTCCTCCAGAGAGCGAAAGACACCATACGAATCTTCACGTCCTCTCACTCGTGATACATTTAGTTGTCTCGGCTTTACAATGAATACTCAGGGAACAAATATAAAACAACCACTGAGTTACAAAGTTTAAATGGCATTTTTCGCCCTTGGTGCAGAGCGAATTAAAAACCCACAAATGTCGCCAATGTAAGGGACCACAAATCGCTCGAAGAGGGATGCATCTTTTCCATCAAAAGGTATTGGGTAGCAGATTGCCCTCCATACATTCCCAAAGGGACTCTTGACCGAGACAATCCCAGATCTGGTTTGCAGAACAACCTCTGGAGAGACGCCAAGACAACAGGTGACCTACGCCAGTGACGTCACTCATGTTAGGTCAGAAAAACTACCGAAAAATGGAACATAGTTTAGAATTTCAAAAAGGAGTTTTTGAAGAATAAAGTAGATACACGATCTGGAGAATGGATAAGCGAGCAACTTTCTTTTCGTAATATGCCTTTCTTGCAATTTAATTCTTCGTTTCACTAGAGTTGGTCCCTAATGAGGCAGAATAGAGGCCGTTTCTCGTCGGACTGGAAATAAAAATAAAAATAAAAATCATGAAAGACTGGAGCAGACCTACCAGCTCTTTTTACGACACCTAAAAACCTCTTTTTATTTATCTTTTTTTTTTTCTTTATCATAATCCCGACGTAAACCAGCTCTAACCCCTCCCAGTTAACGATCTCTTCAGATACGTCTAAATATTACTCTTTAGCTCCCTTTCGAGTGCAGTGAGGCACATAAGCCTTTCCCCATCAACCAGGCTCCGAAGAAAAGCGATATATATATATATATATATACCGAAAGACCTAATATCATTTACATTCATGGATTGAGAAGTTAAAGGACGCGAGATTCATGCAATGCACGGCACTGCCAAAATTAATTAAAAAAATTAATAATAAATCAAAAAATAAGGCCAAAAAAACAAAAAAAAAAATAAGAAAAAAAAAAAGAAAAAAAAAAGACCAAGAAATGTCAACACTGCATACAAATGTCTAGATTCGCCTCCTCGTCAGGTGGACAAAGACAGGGCAAATCCATCACCTGTTTCCTTCAATCTCTGGGTAACGGATCTTCTTCCCTCGCTTTTCTTAATCATATGATTCAGCTCGCTTAGAATTACCGTATTTAGTGCGGGTTTCTCCCTTCTCTCTCCTTGGTTTCATTTGGCTTCCTTTAATCACAAGGATTACTGGATGAAAGGGAGGATGAAGCAGTAGGAGTAGGAAGAGGGGTAGGAGGAGGAGGGGAGGAGGATATTCAAGTCCCAAAGGTAACATTAATCGAATAAATGTGAAGTCCCTTGCGACTTTTTTTTTTTTTTTGCCTTAAATCACAAGAAGGCGAAATGAGCACAAACCACCATCATAAGAAAAAAAAAACAGCGTTACCTCACTGTCAATATCCAATCAAATTTACGTTAGCTTAAATTATCCTTAGCTTTCTGTTCTTTACTGTTTATCTGCATTTCTATTTGTCTTACAAAATGAACGAAAAACCACGCTAAATTAACCAATTTGAAGGAGTTCCAATATTTCCTATCGGTAAGCCGAGAAAAAATTCTGTTCACCTGAACACGAAAGCAACATTCACACCTGTAATTTGGGTGATTGGGTAAATTAACTGTTTAATACCGGAATACGCAGCGTTTAAGAGAGAGAGAGAGAGAGAGAGAGAGAGAGAGAGAGAGAGAGAGAGAAATAACAGAATATTTATTTGGGCTGGGATTAACGTGGGGGAGACAGACAAACAGACAGACAGACGAAATCTGAGCCAAGTTTCCAAACATAGGAAACTGACGATTTCGATTCCTCTATAAACACCAAAATGCGCAAGAAAACAGTCCTTAATTTCTCCCACAAAACGAAACAAGCTCCAACAAACTCCAATAGAGGTCAATTATATCATAAATCAATACGATGCCGACTCATTATATATAGTAACGGTTTCGTGTTTCCATCGAGAAGTTGCAAAATGAATCGGAATTCTGACAGCGAGGGGGATCCATTATAAATGCACTGACGATGGAGATTCATTTATGATTCAGTTAAGCAGTAAATTAATCTAGCACACTGATGGGGTTCCATCTGCTTGAGCAAAAGCATTCGTAAACAAAAATGTTTAGGAAAGTATAACAGTTAGGAAAGTATAACAAAGCACGGGACGCGACTTACACTAGCTCTAAAACATAAGTGCAAAAACGTGCGCAATAAATAATGGCCCTGATATAGTCCTATGAACAACCCAGGTCCCTGGATTACGTCATTTCGAGAGACGGATGTCAGGCCAATCCAATCGAGGATTATTTTCGCAATTCGGACCAGAGTCGTTCCTGCTGCCTTATAGCGACTGAATTTTATGTCTGATCACCATTCCGTCCACGAGCTCCAACGTAAATGGAAGAATTCGCGAATAGAGTAAATGCATAGGCATCATACCGTTCAAAGTAAAAGCACTTAAGCCATTTGAATGTACCAGTTATTCATTCAGTAGTATTAGCATTATCATAACTGTCTGAATCATTATTGTCTTGCCACTTTCAATTATGGAATTGTATGTGATCCAATCAGTTTTTATGAGATGTAAATAAATGTGGTTCGTGTAGTCACTATGAGGTGAAAATGTGGTCCATCAGTCTTTATGAGGTGAAAATGTGGTCCATATAGTCCTTACCCGAGTGATGTGGCCCATGTAGTCCTTAGAGTGAAATGTGGCCCATCGTGGCCCAAAATGTAGTCCTTATGAGGTGAAAATGTGGTCCATATAGTCCTTATGAGGTGAAAATGTGGCCCATGTAGTCCTTATGAGGTGAAAATGTGGCCCATGTAGTCCTTATGAGGTGAAAATGTGGCCATGTAGTCCTTATGAGGCGAAAATGTGGTCCATGTAGTCTTTATGAGGTGAAAATGTGGTCCATGTAATCCTTATGAGGTGAAAATGTGGTCCATGTAGTCTTTATGAGGTGAAAATGTGGTCCATGTAGTCTTTATGAGGCGAAAATGTGGTCCATGTAATCCTTATGAGGTGAAAATGTGGTCCATGTAGTCTTTATGAGGTGAAAATGTGGTCCATGTAGTCCTTATGGGGTGGAAATGTGGTCCATGTAGTCTTTATGAGGTGAAAATGTGGTCCATGTAATCCTTATGAGGTGAAAATGTGGTCCATGTAGTCTTTATGAGGTGAAAATGTGGTCCATGTAGTCCTTATGGGGTGGAAATGTGGTCTATGCCTTTATGAAATAAAAATGTGATCCATGCAGTCTTTACGAAATGAAAATGTGGTCTTCATAAGATACAAATGTGGTCCAAGCAGTCCGTGAGGTGAAAATGTTTCTGATAAATATTATACAAGTGAAATATCCATTTCAGTTAACGAGTCTTGTTCGTTAGTATCGCCCAGAGGACCTGCCTGTCTTTTTTTTTTCTTTTTTTTCGAGTTAATGATTATGAACCGGGGGTGGGGGGGTATACCGTTGCACAAGATCCGCCTACCATCAAATTCTACTCTTTGTTTCGAAAAACTTAATAAGAGTCCTTGCTTTCATTTAAACTTCGTAACATTTTAATATCAGTCCGAATCCAAATGAAAATCTCTCTCTATCTCTCTCTCTCTCTTCTCTCTCTCTCGTCTCTCTCCTCTCTCTCTCTCTCTCATCTCTGTCAGTATGATAGATCTATATATATTATATCTATATATATATATATATAATATATATATTATATATATGTGTGTGTGTGTGTGTGTGTGTGTGTGTGTGTTGTTGTGTGTGTGTGTGTGTGTTTTGATAAATATTCCCTTCGTGATATTCAATAAAATCTTACCTTTCTGTTAGACCATAACATTCCACAACTGTTCCGTGCTCCTTTCCGGGTGAGAAGGAACGGCCTTTCAAAACCGGCACAATTAACA
>NC_087213.1:8989602-9069602 GCF_015104395.2 Macrobrachium nipponense | reverse complement strand
GAATCATGGTCTAAGAGGTAGATTAAACAGGATTCGATATTAAACGTGAGAATAACATTGCAATACTTATACACAGCAAAACTTGGAGCTGAGGTTGTTCGCTATACGAAGCTTCCTTCAATATATACTTAAGATATCTTCTCTTGCGCCAAAATGTTGCATAACATTTCTTACATTTACTTATGAGACTGAATAAACGTACATAAATTCTTCATTGAAAAAGAACTCTCTCTCTCTCTCTCTCTCTCTCTCTCTCTCTCTCTCTCTCTCTCTCTCTCTCTCTCTCTCAGGTGCTTCACCACAGCAAAATGCTACGAACCACAGCATATTGACATATATAGACCAAGATACTCTCCCCATACCTTTCACCTAAAATGACGTGGTTTCTCCTCAAGGAAGGCACAAGAACTTCAAATCAAATCAAGCAACATCACAGCAGCATTGTACTAATCGCTCATAAATACATCGTGAACCGAGCATGGACGAACGCAGAGATCACAGACTAATCTCGTGACGTGGGCAACATCAAACATCACCGTCCGAAAATAGAAGGAAAAATAAGCGAACACAATAGGTTTATCAGACCGAATCAATCACGTTTCATCGGATTAATGTTAGGGCACACAACGCTGGCTTCTCCTTTTGATCGGACACACACACACACACACACACACACACACACACACACACACACACACACAGAGAGAGAGAGAGAGAGATGCGAAAAAGGTGAAAGTGACACAAGCAAATGCCGATGTTCTGCATTACATCACGCTTGAAGTTATTGTGCCCAAAGATCAACTGGATCATTATTGTTTTTTTTTTCTTTTTTTTCAAGCACAAGAACAAGGAGAAGCCATTGCAGCGGGATTATTGTTAACGTGCAATTGTTTCATCCCAACAAGTCTCATCTCTAGACTCTACAAGGTGCACTGTAAGCATTATTACAAGGAGTTTGCAGAGTCCTTCAGGTCCATAACTTCACCCACTTTTTGGCCTTTTACTTTATATCACGTCCCGCTTCCTTTCTTTTAGCTTAAACGCAAACTTATTTAACTATTACCTCTTGATGCATCTGTGTTGGTTTACTGGGGTTTCCTCCCAGTTAGACCTTTAGATCCTTATACTTCATCTCACTATTCTCTAGATCTCATTACCTTGGTGTCCAATCACTCCACCACCCTCTTCTCACAGTCTAAAATTTCGCTGCATGACTGAAAGTGCCCCAATGCTTGGTTTTATAGCCTACTAATTTTAAGAGTCGCAAATTCATTCCTAAGGATTTTTTTTTCAAAGAGAAGTGAAGACTGAAACGTAGTCTGAAGTAGGTATCAAGATATAAAACCAAAAGATGACGTCAATTGAAAAGCGACTAATGGAAAGCTGACAGCAATGCAGCTGGGGCCTAAAGGATGCTGCGAGGGACCTTACAGCACCCCTACAGTGCTCCACATAAAGTCCGCTGCGAGCAATAATGAACCTCTGACAGAGAGAAAGTACTACACCGAGAACAAAGGCCTCACATTAGCAGAAACAAAAATGACTTTGCCAATGAGACACGATAATGACTGATCTGAAATGTTACGGGTTGAGAGCTCAACCTACCTGTTACAGGCAAGGACGAATTAGCAGTTAGCTTACGGGTCAATACACGTGGTTGGGGCAGCTTTAATGAGAACCCGGAATGGGAAGAGGTGCTGAAGAGGAAGAAATCCTAAATCTCTTTTAATCTCAGAGCTGTGGATATTCATCAGCCTGACCTCTACGCGGCTGGAACAAAGCCTGGTACCAACAGGACGACTCTACAGACAAGTGACACTGTGTGGATGCTTCTCAGCCTGAATGATGGGTCACTCTGGTCTTCCCTGAGATGCAGTCAAGTACAGGGAAAGATTTCAGTTGATTAGACCTTTCAAAGGAGCTTTGGTAAGGCAAAACTGAAATGGTTTTAACCTTGACGGGACACATGTTTCCTTAATGTTGAAAATACCCAGTCGATGTAAAAATACATTGACTCATCGAAATAACAATGAATAACAAACGGATTACCAAACAATAGGTTTATTATAAATTGCTAAGAACTCTACAATAATAAAGGCTCCCATATAAAGTTGCTCACAATCTGGAGCTGTTTTAGAACCATTGCTGATCTACCAGCGATATGTTGTCACAATGACTGGAAAGAATTATCATGAGATGTGGCAGCAGAGAGAAACGGTGAGAATGAGCGATTACATGAAGGGAAAAAAACATACCACCAATGACCTCTTATTAATGAAGGAAAACAGCTGCTCTCTGCAACAGAGATTTCAGATCTCTGTTAGTCGAAGAGTCCAGATGTCTAAACTAGGCCTCACTCTCCAGCTCACACCTTACCACACTGCTAAGCATAAGGACAGCAATTCTCAACTAATCACCATCACCACCGTCTAATTCTATCTTGGATGATGACCATAGACGCTGTAACGCCAGATGACTCTAACAAGTTCATTGGCAGTTCTGTTTCCCTGTCTTTCCTGTTCCTTCATAGCTTTATATCTCTGTTGAGTTACAAGGATTAGGATGTCTCAAAGACTTGTCAGTCCACCCGAAGAGACATCGTGTGCTCACTTATCTGTAGGAGCAGGTTTTACTGTGCATTCAGTGTCCTAATGATTTTGTCTAACTTTCTTTTAAACTCTTCCACACTGTTGCTGTGTCACACATCTTGTTTGAGAAGTTCCCACAGTGGGATGTGTTGTATCTCTTCAGTTCTAGTTTCCATCTATAAGGACTAAATTATGAAGACTTTTAAATATCAAACATCACCAAAACAGCAGTGAGAGAGAGAGAGAGAGAGAGAGAGAGAGAGAGAGAGAGAGAGAGAGAGAGAGAGAGAGGGGCTTGAAGAAGATTACCGAAATGCGTTTTTGTTGGTAACCCCATAACCAGTAACAACTGTTTGGCTAATCTTTACCTTACCATAAAAAAAAAATCTAATACGCCGTATTACTCCGTCGCTTAGGCAAACTAGTAAATAGATTCTCAAATAAAAAAAATAATAATTAGCTTCCCCTGCTAATGAAGTAATGTTGGCGCACACATTCTTCCCGCCCCGTAATGTGTGGGACAGCGTTAATTAGTTTCCTAATGAAATGATGAGATAACCGGCCGTTGCCTTCGCACGGCCTAAAAATTAATAATTGACCAAGGTAAGGGAGAAAGTAAAGAAAAAAAAAAACTTGTTCGTTGCGGGAAATTGGAAGAGACTCTGGTGAGATACAGTGAGGAAATAAGCACAATCTTTAAATGGAAAAAAAATATAGCGTCAATGTACTGCTGATGATAAGGGTAGCGTTATTATACGACTTCGAGCGCGGAATCTAAAGAGGCAATTACACGCTCTAGGTTTGGCACTTTGGCACTGTTTCTCACTGTGACTGTTGTCCCGTAAGGGGGTAGTGCCGCCAGAGTAGCTCAAGCGGCGCAACTGTACCCTTTTACTGTACCTCTGTTCATATTCTCTTCTATCTTCCTTCTTACTTTCCACCCTTTACTAACCGTTCTTTCATAATTTTACTGTGAGGTTTTCCTCCTTTTACACCTTCAAAAACATTTTACTCTCAATTTACCTTTCAGCGCTGAATGACCTCACAAGTCCAAGAGATTAGCCTTTGACTGAAATTTGAAATTCCACTCCATTTCTATGACAGTGGAGGTAACAGGAGTCTAAAAATGTAAATGGATGAATTAATATAACAATTTAAAAGGAAATCGATATATTTAATAGACACACCTCATCAAGGCCGAATAGTTTACTCCCTTGAAATTCTTGGAAAATAACAGACAAACGCACTTCCAGTAATATTTATTCATCCACTTTAAAAACTTCAACACTACTATATTAAAATCATCCATTTCGGAAGACATGAACAGCACGAAAAGCTATTTTTTTTCGCTCTCTTCCAGAAAACTAAAGGAAATTAGTGGCACAATAATCAGCAATTAAATTTCACGCTCCTGTTGCCCAAGTACGACACCTAAGAGATTACCGTGGCTTGTGGATTGGATTCCAGGCGGATACTACTCTAATTCGGCTGGTTCGGACACCATGTCAACCATTAAGCTTCGTAAGCGGATAAACGACTCAACTTGAGTACGAACATTCATGTATAATGCTAAGCCAAAAGAGGCTATACGTGATACGTCTGTATCACATAAAATCACTTCAGTGTTGAGTGTTGGTTGAAAATCGTATCACCTTACTCTTCCACACTGATGTTACACTTAATCTTTTAAGATACAAATGTAAACGCCAACGTCAGTAATCAATGTTAAACAACAATTACACATAATCTTAAAGTATAACGGAGAACGTCCATTCAGCACCGGGGTGAAATTCCATCAAAAAGTTGACCATGATTAGACGAACACAAAAATAGGAGCTGGCACCATTGGCATCGACCTGTTGTATTTAAATGAATGAATAAATCCCACATTTTTGGAACGGTCTCTTTCAACTTCAAAAACAAAATTTCAAACAAAAGCAGTGAGCCATTCATATAAAAGAGTAGTACAGAAAATCGAATGACATTTATGCTACTTGAATAACAAAACAATTCCATGAATCAGAGACACGAACGACAGGTTTTTAAAAGATCCGCGCACACAAAATTCCGCGCATCAAACACGGGCCTGCCTTCTGATCGCATGCAATCGCTCAGAACATCAAGCAAACAACCACAGATGTCGCAAAAACCGAAGATGAAAGCTCGCATTTTCAAAGCAATGCTGGTTTCGGTTCCCAAAGCTGGAGCCTTCTGTGTAAACAGCAGATCCAGGAGCTGGGAAAGAAAACTCCACAGGCGAATCTTCAACAAGAGCCAGCAAGATAAAATAGAGAACAAGTCAAATTAAATAAAAAATGTCAAAAACTACAGCATAACTGGACGTATCAGTATTGTTGTATAGGAAATTCGGCTCTGAATTTCTGAGTAAAAACAACAGGCTCTTTAAACTTCAGATGTGCGTACTATATCCCATATCATACAAATCTGTTCTGAATTAAATGGGGTCTTTCCTGCGATTTTTCAAGCGAATTCATTCAACAGAAGCATCTCGTTTATAACTTTTCAATCCACCCTTTTAATATATTCCTGAACAATTTCCTTTAACGAAAATAACCTGTACAATTTTGCAGTGAGGCCTCACAATTAATGAAATACGCAGACACTAAGTTCATGTAGATTAGCCATATCTATTAGAATAAAAATAATTGTGAAGTAATATAAAGTATTTACATAATCAGTTCGCACGATCGATTTCGACTGCTGCATACAGCATTTTTCAAAGGAAGATATTGGTGACAATTAAACAGCATTTTAAAATAAATCGAAGCTGACATACGTATATAATTCCAAAACCCGGAAACCTAAATAACTATTATCAGTGGCGCAAGTCGCGTTAGTGGTGGCGCCCGGGGAAGGGGTCTGAAAGTGCCGCCTCATTCCCGAGCCCAAAAGTACTAAAGTGGTAGAAATTAAACGCACACTTAAAGCCTTAAAATCTCAAATCATTTGTCATATTTCATAAAACTAGAAAAAAAAACCGTTAGAGTCGATAAATCGCTGTTCAGTGATCCGATCTGACGAATTATGCTAGAAAATCCAGAGCTACTCAAAAGATGCCAAACTGCCTCCCAAATGATTCATGTGGATATATCTCAAAACTCCGCCTTGTACCTCTTAATATGTAATTACCGCAGAACTGTTGGGAAATTAACCCTACACATTTCCAGCTACTAAATATGGTCTTCATAATCATTTATCCATTTAAAACTTAATCATTTTTATCTGTATCTCCTGTATTTTGTATGACTAGCGTCTCATGCACTTAAGCCCATGAGGAAACTACAATGATAGAACTGAAGTAAACCTGGAAACATAAAGTGAGGTACCAGATTCCAGGGCTTAGGATGCGGTAGACGAAAGAATCATTAATTATCTGGCACTGCAGACGAAACCAAAATTGATTACAAAAGATCTATATTTTTGCATTAAATCACCTGGTATCGTGCATACCTCTGCCGAGCTAAACTGACTCGCGTAGGACTTACAAGACACAAATCGCCACGTTATGAGACATCAGTAAACTTTAGCCATGAATCAGACACCGGTGGAAGTTATTCTCTACCGATCTGAATTAGCCGATTCAACTCTACTGGCAAAACTGTGTTTCTTAGTATGTTAAGGTTACGAAATCTTGTCCATCAAATTTCGGTGCTATTGTCACAACTGACTTCAAATTCCTTAAGGAAATACATCAGATTTTGAAAATTCCAACAATAGACGTTTTGCATAACACTGTAAAAATATAAACAAAGCATGAGATCATATACATGACATTTGAAAATACAACTCGAATGGGTCAAGTTCCTCATTTGAGTTTCTATTTAAATATAAACCAAGGTTCTTATTTAAGTCTCTCAGTTTACTTCGCATCACCTTCGACTTAAGCAAAACTAAAATAAAACAAATAAAAATTATACTGCTGAAATTTATTGATACAAATCAGTCAGAATCTTATTAGATATATGAATCATCGGATTAACGAAACCCACACACGATATTGCGTCACCAATATTTTTTAACTTATATTGCGCCCGCCCGGCCCCTAAAACCCCTTTACCTTTACCACCGTACTGCGATCATCGCAAACCAAAGGACAACACGATAATTGGATTCCCACCATCAATAAAGCCAATATTAAATGTTATTCACAGGTAGGTGGGTTGACCTTCCATTGTCTCTCATATCACAGGACATTCTGTGCACGATGATAATAATTCCTCTCAGTAAGATTTCTTTCCTGTGTTGGAATTCGACAAACCCTTTAGAGAGAGAGAGAGAGAGAGAGAGAGAGAGAGAGAGAGAGAGAGAGAGTACTGGAATTAAAACTACATAATTCTGTGATGCTGATCACTTGCCTCCGACAACCATAGCCAGTCCATATATGGTATACATACACACACATATATACGTATATATACATATAGATAGATAGTTTAGATATATATATATATAATAACTATATATATAATATATATATATATAATAATATATATAGATATATATATATATAGATATAATATATATATATTATATATATATATATATATACACTACTCACAATTACATGCGATGTGATCCGACTTAAACAGACATATGCGAGTGAGTGCGTGTGAGAGCGTGTGTAGGTGACGTGTGGATAGTCATATTCAGGTCCTTATCTTCTATGAGAGGCTAAAACAAAAATGTCACTAGTACATGACAACGAAAGGTGTTATACCATTACTCTGTTAAATCCAACAAGAATTCAGTTCAAAGTTCAACGTGGTCATTGCTCCCTGGTTTATGCAGATATGACTTTAGTCATTTCTGTTAAAACGATCTTACTGAATAGTGGGGACAGATGCTTACACTAAAAAAAAACGCAGTTTTGCTTCTATGATCGCTGTCTCTCTGTGTACAGGTGAGGGAATTGACAAAAAATGAAATACTGAAGGATTTCAGTATAAATCTAGCGTTGCAAAAAATCTGTGGTACTTTGCTGGGGTAAGATTCATGACTGAACGCTGTATTCTCTCTCTCTCTCTCTCTCTCTCTCTCCTCTCTCTCTCTCTCTCTCTCTCTCACACACACACAGGATGATGTCCTAAGCATTTCTTCCTCAGAATTAACACTTCCGTTACATGGTACTTAGCTGGTTTAAAATCCATGACTGAACGGTGTATTCTCTCTCTCTCTCTCTCTCTCTCTCTCTCTCTCTCTCTCTCTCTCTCTCTCTCTCTCTCTCTGTCTCACACACACACACTCACACACACACACAATATTACCGATAACAAAAGTGATCGCCTAATCATTTCATCATCAGAAATAACGACAATCCCTTTACTTGATATTTCTTTCCAACTCCATCAAACGAAAACTAGGGTACACTCCAGGTCCTTCAGATATACTCAAGTTATATTTGAAGGACCTTGGGTATCTTGCATTTGGGTACAGCAGCAGGGACTAAGACGCTTCCTAAGCTGGGTCCTTTCGATATCCTTCGATCTGGTAAGAAAACAGAAAACTCTGGAAGCGTTGGTTATAAGATATTCTCTTAATATTCACTTAAAAATTCCGTTAAACATCGCATAATATTATAATTATATTATTATTAATAGCTAGTCCACTGGTATGGTCCACTAGCGTCGTGACATGCCGCTCAGATGTCGTGAGTTCGCGCCCACCCCCCACCCCCTACCCCCCCAAACCTCTCGCCTCACCACAGGCTCTGTATCATGATCAGTTACTGCCGCAGTGTGGGTTCTGTGGTTGGAGGCTGAAACCAACATTCTTTGGAAGCTTGAATTTCAAGACAATGGCCCCTACGGACTTGTTCCATGTGAATAGGTTTCATCTACATAAATAATAATAATAATAATAATAATAATATTAATAATATTATTATTATTCAGAAGATGAAGATGCTAGGAGTATTCATTAATACTGGAACAGTAGCCGATAAAATAATAATTTGGACTGCTTTCGATGAGCACAACTTTAATATCCATTTAATTAGGTTTGTAAAAGTCTCTTGTTGGTTTTGGTCAAAGTCATGCTGTTGATGACAAAGCCCTTTGCCAGAAATAGAATGGATTTATCTTATAAGAAAAAATTCAAGACGAACAGAGAGAGAGAGAGAGAGAGAGAGAGAGAGAGAGAGAGAGAGAGGCGCTATGTTGTGGACTAAAGGAATAAAGCAGAGAGAGAGGGAGAAGAGGCGCTATCTTGTGGAAAGAAGCAGTTCATGTCCTTTTAGGTGTGATAAAGTCTCTCCAGATCCCATTTGAGGACCAGTTATCTTCCGCGCACGACGTGAGTCTTTCCACGTTTAACCACGAGATATGGCCTTGACCACAGGAAACGTTCACACAGAGAGAGAGAGAGAGAGAGAGAGAGAGAGAGAGAGAGAGAGAGAGAGAGAGAGAGAGAGAGAAAGCAATTATTGTGGGTGAGAGGAGAGAGGGACGGTGGATACTGTAAAGAAAATTATCAATATGATGACAAAAAAAATATTCTCGAAAAATGCAGGGTTTCATAAAGTTTGATCAATTGTTTGAAATTCCAACTCGGATTGTATAATTTTAAAAAAATGTTTTTTTTTTTTATAAAATTTTCAAATATTGGACAATTGCTTTTCAATTTTATGTTTTTCCTTTAGAAAATTCTCAACTGTTAGACAGGTAATATTCACTTAAATATGTATATTTTACAAAATTCAAAACTAAGTATTAGACAGCTATTTTTCTATTAAACCTTTTTTTATTCTGTCCTTTTTTTTTTAGAAAATTCTGAACTATGAGAAGTATTTTTCAATTATACTATTTTTTATTCTGAACTATGAGACAGCTATTTTTCAACACTTTTTTAAAGAAAATTCTGAACTATGAAACAACAATTTTTCAATTAAACTTGTTTTTAGATAATTCTGAACTATGAGACAGTTATTTTTCGATGCAACATTTTTTTTTTTAGAAAATTCTGAACTATGAGATAGCTATTTTTCAATTAGACTTGTTTTTTTTAGAAAACTCTGAACTATGAGACAACTATTTTTCAATTAGATATTTTTTTTTTTAATTCTGAAATATGAGAGCTATTTTTCAATTACACATGTTCCTTTTAAATAATTCTCAATTACTGGACAGCCTTAAACGAAGAAGAATGAAGCCAACCAACTCAGAAACAACATATTAAATTTCTTCAACAAAACAACGGCCACTTGAAATGCGTAAAACATACCATCTCAGGCCAGACAAGAGCCAGTCCTATTCAAACAAACTTAAACAACACAAAATTCCTCAAATTCAGCCTCTCCTCCACCTCTATAATTCCTCGTCTATTCCTCTATAAAACATCACGGAGTAACGGTCACCCATAAAAGCATTATGGGAGTGTGGGAATCGCTTTTTAAAGGAGCAGCTCAACTCTAAATATGTACAAAAGAAAGACGTGGGATGGCTTCTTAAAGAGTGTAATGTAAGTAGTTACAAGCGTAATGTAAGTTGTTACAATCGACGCAGTGTCTCGTGAAGAGCGAGAGTAAACACTAACAAAAATAAGGTCAATCCCGGTAAGAGGATGAGAATAAGCACAAGCAAGAACAAAGTCATTCTCAATATGAAGAATTTGCATCGTCAGCAGAACGGACGAAGAGAATTTGATGGAACTTTGCCCATATATTCGTAAAGTGACCTTCATATGATGAAATTCTTGGGAAAATTTCACTAAAAGGTCAGACGGTTTTCATGTCAACAGATCGTCAACTCTGAGTTAATTAATCATCTCTATAGTCGCCTAATGAATGCTTATGCCAAATTTTCTTTAAATATGTTCTTTATTCCCTGTTGAGCTATCCTCCTAATATGCACGAACAGACGCAAATGAGAACAGGACAATTTCCCAACTTTTTGGCGGGGAGTAATGAAATAAAGTACTAAAAAGAATGACTAAAAAATATGTTTCTAGGTTCCAAAACAGGCACGATGATCTTGACTAACAGGGAAACACATTACCGGCTTTTATCAGATCACCCTTCCTAGGAAATAATTGATTAAAGGTGAACGTTGTAAGGTTAGTCCATACGTGCTCACTTTTTATGTCGATGGAAAAACATCGAGAATAAAAGCGACCAAAAAATTATCGATATATGTGAATTAAAATTACGTGTATTTTATGCAGGCGAGCATGAACTGCTCTAAATATAAACGGAGAAAAGTCAAAATACAAAACCTACAGAGAGAAAATTCAAATAAATAAACTACAGGAAAAAATAAAAATACATAACCTACAAAAAGACAATAAAAATACATAACCCACAGGGAGAAAATTCAACACACGTAACCTACTACAACTTTTCAATATCAAGTCACCCCCCGTCTCCCACACACGAACACCCTCCCCCCCCCCCCCCCCCCCCCCTAACAGTTCGTCCCCCGTCCCTCATCTTCGATCAGACTCCAATCACCCTTCAGCAAACAGTCCACATAACAGCAGAATAAAATGCAGGTAGGGTTCAGGCTCGTTATTCGGAAGGAGGATTCAGGAGAGAGAGAGAGACGAGAGAGAGAGAGAGAGAGAGATGAGGGAGAGAGAGCGAATAACTTCTGACTTCGTTGCTCTAAAAAGAAATCCCCTGCTCCCTCAACACCCTCTCCTTCCACAACTGGACTTCCTCTATTTATAACCGCCGATAAAAAGTCGACATTCCAACTACGTCATCGGTGATAGGTGTCATTCCCTCTGTACCAAATGCAAGAACAGCACTCCATGCTATTCCTTCTAAACTGCAATGGCAATCCATCAACATCTCCGGGGAGTGTTGCGCTTCTACGTGAGTTGTCATTCCTGCAAAACCATTGAGTTGCCTCCGGTTATTGTTGCCATTCCCTCTACAACCCTGGTTAGAGATAGCATTTCTTCTACAAACCTAGTTAGAGAAAAGCAATCCTTCTACAACCCTTGGTTAGAGATAGCATCCCTCTCCCTTCACCCTGGTTAGAGATAGCATCCCTCTACAACCCTGGTTAGAGTAGCATCCCTTCTACACCCTTTGGTTAGATAGCATCCCTTCTTCAACCCTGGTTGTAGAGATATGGATCCCTCTACAACCCTGGTTAGAGCATCTTCTCACCCACTGGTTAGAGAGCATACCCTCTCAACCCCTAGTAAGATAGCTACTTTCTACTTCCCTTTGGTTAGAGAAAGAATTCTTCTAACAACCCTGGTTAGAGAGATCCCTTCTTCAACCCTGGTTTAGAGCTAGACCATCCCTTCTTCAACCCCTGGTCAGAGTAGGCATCCCTTCTACAACCCCTGGTTAGAGAAAGCATCCCCTTCTTCAAACCCTGGTTAGAGAACAGCATCCATTCTACAACCCTGGTTAGAGATAGCATCCCTCTCTTTCCATGGCTAGAGATAGCATCCCTTCTTCAACCCTGGCTGAGATAGCACCCTTCTATTCCATGGTTAGGAGATAGCATCCTTCTAAAAACCTCTGGTAGAGATAGCATCACCTCTTAAACCTTGGTTAGAGATAGCATCCCTTCTACTCCCTGGTTAGAGATAGCATCCCTTTCTACTTCCCTGGTTATGAGATAGCATGCCTTACAAACCCTGGTTAGAGATAGCATCCTTCTTCAACCATGGTTAGAGATAGCATCCCTTATACTTCCCTGGGTTAGAGATAGCATCCCTTCTTCAACCCTGGTTAGAGAGAGAATCCTTCGTCTACAACCATGGTCCGAGATACGCATCACCTCTACAACCCTGGTTAGGATAGCCATCTTCCTTTCTACAACCTGTCCGTCTGGTTAGAGATAGGCACCCTTCTACTCCCGGTTAGAGGATAGCATCCCTTCTACTTCCCTGGTTAGCGATAGCATCCACTTCTACAACACATGGTTAAGAGATAGCATACCTTCTTTTCAACCCTGGTTAGAAGATAGCATCCCTTTCTACAACCCTGGTTAGAGGGATAGCATCCCTTCTACTTCCCTGGTAGAGAAGCATCCCTTCTAAAAACCCTGGTTAGAGATAGCATCCCTTATCTACTTCCCTGGTTAGAGATAGCATCCCTTCTTCAAACCCCTGGTTAGAGAAAGCATTCCCTTCTTCAACCCTGGTCCAGAGGAAAGCATCCCTTCTTACAACCCTGGTTTAGAGAGAGCATCCCTTCTACTTCACCTGGCTAGAGATAGCATCCCTATCTTCAACCCTGGTTAGAGATAGCTCCCTTCAACTCCCTGGTTAATGAGATAGCATTCCTTCTTCAACCCCTGGTTAGAGATAGCATCCCTTCTTCCAACCCTGGTTAGAGATAGCCACCCCTTCTACTTCCCTGGTTAGAGATAGATAACCTTCTAAAACCCTGGTTAGAGATAGCATCCCTTCTACAACCCCGGGTAGAGATAGCATCCCTTCTACAACCCTGGTTAGAGATAAGCATCCCTTCTACTTCCACGTAGCGAATAGTCATCCCTTCTGTTTCAACCCTGGTAGAGATAGCAGCCCCTTCTACAACCCTGGTGAAAAGATAGATCCCTTCTTAAACAATGGTTAGAGGATAGCACCCTCTACTTCCCGGTTAGAGATCGCATCCCTTCTACAACCCTGGTTAGATATCAGCAAACATCCCTCTTCCAACCCCTGGTTAGAGAATAGCATCCATTCTACAAACCCTGGTTAGAGATAGCAGTCCTTCTACAACCTGGTTAGAGATAGCACATCCCCTTCTACTTACCCTGGTAGAGATAGCATCCCTTCTAATTCCCTAGGATAGAGATAGGCACTCCCTTCCACAACCCTGGTTAGAAGAATAGCATACCCTCTTACTTCCCTCGTCTAGAGATAAGCATCCCATTCTGACAACCCTGGTTAGATGATAGCATCCCTTCTACTTCCTGGTTAGAGATAGCATCCCTTCTACAACCCTGGCTAGAGATAGCACATCCCTTCTACTTCCCTGGATTAGAGATAGCATCCTTCTACAAACCTTGGTTAGCAGATAGCATCCCTTTTCTACAACCATGGTTAGAGATAGCATCCCTTCTTCAACCCTGGTTAGACTGATAGACATCCCTTCTACTTCCCTGCTAGAGATAGCATCCCTTCTACCTCCCGGCTAGATGATAGCATCCCTTCTTCAACACTTGTTGGTTAGCGATAGCAATCCCTTCTAATTCCTGACTAGGAGATTAGCATCCCTATACTTCCCTGGCTAGAGAGATAGCCAAATTCCCTTCTACAACCCTGGTTAGAGATAGCATCCCTTCTACAACCCTGGTTAAAGATAGCCTCCAGTTCTAACAAACCCTGGTTGGAGATAGCATCCCTTCTAAAACCTGGTTAGAGATAGCATCCCCTTCTACTTCCCTATGGACTTAGAGATAGCATACCCCCTTCTACTTCCCTGGTTTGAGATAGCCATCCCTTCCACTTTCCTGGTTTAGAGATAGCCATCCTTTCTACAACCTGGTTAGAGGATAGCAATCCCTTCTTATCTTCCCTGGGTTCAGAGATTAGCATCCTTCTACTTCCCTGGTTAGTTGAGAATAGGCAGTGGTACTTCCACAACACTGGTTAGAGTAGCATTCATTCTCTTATACTTCCCCTGGTTAGGAGATAGCATCCAATTTCTACAACACCTCCCTGGTTGAGAGAGCATCCCTTCTAACAACCCCATCAGCCTGTGTTAGAGATTAGCATCCCTTCTACAACCCGGGTTAGATCAGCCGTCCCTCTACAAACCCTGGTTGGAGATAGCCATCCACCTTCCACAACCCTGGTTAAAAGAATAGACCATCCCTTCTACTCTCCCTGGCTTAGAGATAGCATTCCCCGCATTCTACCCATTCCCTGGTTAGAGATAGGCATCCCTTCTACCTCTCCTGGTTAAGAGATAGCCCATCCCTTCTACAAACCCTGGTTAGAGATAGCATCCCTTCTACTTCCGGTTAAGAGATAGCCATCCCTTCTACTTCCCTGGTTAAGAGATAGCATCCACTTCTAAACCAAAAACACTGGTTAGAGATAAGCATATCCCTTCACTTCCCTGGTTAGAGATAGCATCCCCTTCCACAACCCTGGTTAGAGATAGCATCACTTCTACAACCCTGGTTAGAGATAGCATCCCTTCTGACATGTACCCTGGTTAGGAGAGTAGCATCCCTTCTACCCTTCCTGGCTAGAGATTAGCATAACTTCTACTTACCTGGCTAGAGATAGCATCCAATTCTACTTCCCTGGCTAGAGATTAGCATCTCTTCTACTTCCCTGGCTAGAGATAGCATCCCCTTCAAAAACTTCCCTGGTTCAGAGATCGCAGCACACTTCTACTTCCCTGGTTAGGAGATAGCATCCCTTCTACTTCCCTGGTCTAGAGATTAGCATGCCTTCTACAACCCTGGGTTAGATAAATAGCATCCCTCTTCAACCCTGGTTAGAGATAGCCCACCCATTTACAAACCCTGGTTAGAGAAATAGCATCCCTTCTACAACCCTGGAGTTAGGAGATAGCATCCCTTCTCTTCCCTGGTTAGAGATAGCAATCCCTTGGTTACTTTTTTTTTCCTGGTAAGAAGATAGCATCCCTTCTACAACCCATGGTTTAGAGATAGCAAATCCCTTCTACTTCCCTGGTTAGAGATAGCACCCCTTCTACAACACCCTGGTTAGAGATAGCATACCCTTCTACTTCCCTGGTTAAGGGAGATAGCCATCCTTCTCTTCACCCTGGTTAGAGAAACATGCCCTTCTTCAACCCTGGTTAGAGAAAGCTCCCTTCTACAACCCTGTTAGCGATAGCCCATTTCCCTCTACTTCCGCTGGCTAAGAGATAGCCCATCCCTTCTTCAACCCCGGTTGTTAGAGATACATCCCTTCTACTTTCCGCTGAGTTAGGATAGCCCTTCCTTCTTCAACCCTTGGTTAAGAGATAGCCCATCCCTTCTTCAACCTGGTTAGGAGATTAGCCATCCCTTCTACTTCCCATGGTTTGAGATGCCATTTCCCTTCTAAACCAAACCAATTGTTAGAGATAGCCCCCTTCTACAACCTTTGGTTAGAGATAGCATCCCTTCTACAAAAACCCTGGTTAAGTAGCATCCCTTCTATTCCCTGGTTAGAGTAGCATCCCTTCTTCAACCCTGGTTAGAGATAGCATGCCCTTTCTTACAAACCCTGTTATAGAAGCATTCCCTTCTATCAACCCTTGTTAGAGATAGCGTCCCTTCTACTTCCCCTTGGTTAGAGATAACATCCCGTCTAACACCCTTGCCCTGGTTAGATATATCATCCCTTTCTTCCAAACCCGTGGTTAGAGATAGCAATCCCTTCTACAACCCTTGTTTGATAGCATCCTTCTACAACCCTGGTTAGGAGATAGCATCCCTTCTACTTCCCTGTTTAGAATAGGCATCCCTTCTACTTCCCTGGTTAAAAGAGATAGCCCATGGCCCTTCTACAACCCTGGTTAGAGATACATCCCCTTCTACGTCCCTGGTTAGAGATAGCCCACCCCTTCTTACAACCCTTCTGGTTAGAAGATAGCATCCCGTCTCAAACCTTGGTTAGAGATACATCCCTTCTAACCCAACCCTTGGTTAAAGAGATTAGCAGCCCTTCCCTACTTCCCTCTGGGTAAGAGATAGGCCCTCCCTTCACAACCTTGGTTAGAGAAATACATCCCTTCTACACCCTGGTTTTAGAGATAGGCATCCCTTTCTTCAACCCTGGTTAAAGAGTAGCCATTCCCTTCTACTTTCCCTGGTTAGAGGATAGCAGCCCTTCTACTTCCCTTGGCTAGAGATAGCATTCCCTTCTACAACCCTGGTTAGAGATAGTCAATCCCTTCCTACAAACCCTGGTTAAAGATAGCCTCCCTTCTACAACCCTGGTTAAAGATAGCCTCCCCTTCTACACCCTGGTTATAGAAGGCCCATTCCCTTCTGCAACCCTTGGTTTAGAGATAGCCATCCCTTCTACTTCCATGGCTTAGAGGATAGCATCCCTTCTACTTCCGCTGTTAAGAGAATAGCCCTCCCTTCTACTTCCGGCTTGGTTAGAGATAGGCATCCCTTCTTACAACCCTCTGGTTTAGAGATAGCATCCCTTCCTAAACCCTTCCCTTGGTTAGAGATTAGCATGCCCTTCTAACTTCCCTGGTTATAGAGATTACTCCCTTCTACTACAACCCTTGGTTAGAGATAGCATATCCTTCTACTTCCGCTGGTTTGAAGATAGCCTTCCCTTCACAACCCTGGTTAGAGATAGCTCCTTCTACAACCCTGGTTGAGATAGCCCATTCCCTTCTAACCCAACCCTGGTTAGAGATAGCATCCCTTCTACTTCCCTGGTTAAAGATAGCATCCCTTTTACAACCCTGGTTAGAGATAGCTCCCTTCTACTTCCCTGGTTAGAGATAGAATCCCTTCTACTTCCCTGGTTAAGATAGCATCCCTTCTACTTCCGCTGATTAGAGTGCATCCCTTCTACCACAACCCTGGTTATAGATAGCAATTTCCTTCTACTTCCCTGGTTTGAGATAGCATCCTTCTATCAACCTCCTGGTTGAGATAGCTCCCTTCTTCAACCCCGGTTAGGGATAGCATCCCTTCTACTTCCTCATGGTTAGAGATATCATTCCTTCTTCAAACCTGGTTAGAAGAATATCATCCCTTCTTTCAACCCTACTGGTTAGAGAAAGCATCCCTTCTACAACAACACCCTGGTTAAGATAGCATTTCCCTTCTACTTCCTCTGGCTAGAGATAGCATCCCTTCTTCAACCCTGGTTAAGAGATAGCATCCCTTCTAACTTCCGCATGGTTAGAGTGAGGCATTCCTTCTTCAAACCCTGGTTAGGAGATAGCATCCCTTCTTCACCCTGGTTAGAGATAGGCATCCCTTCTACTCCTTTGTTTAAGATAGGCAATCCCTTTCTCCACCCTGTTAGAGAATTTTAGCATCCCTTCTACAACCCTGGTTAGAGATATCATCCCTTCTACAACCTGGTTAGAGATATAGCATCCTTCTACTTCCCTGGTTAGAGATAGCATCCTTTCTTCACCTGGTTAGAGATAGCATCCCTTCTACAACCTGGTTAGAGATAGCATCCCTTCTATCAAACCCTGTTTAGAGATAGCATCCCTTCTACTTCCCTGGGTTAGAGATAGCATCCTCTACAACCCTGTTAGACATAGCATCCCTTCTTCAACCCTGGTCAGAGAATAGCATCCGTCCCTTCTACAACCCTGGTTAGAGATAGCATCCCTTCTACAAAACGCTGGTTAGAGATAGCATCCCTTCTACTCTACTTCCCGTGGTTAGATATACTCCCTTCTACTTCGCCTGGTTAGGATAGCAGCCCTTCTAACAACCCTGGTTAGAGATAGCATCCTTCTACTTCCCTGGTTAGAGATAGCACCCCGTCTACAACCCTGGTTATAGATACATCCCTTCGTACAACCCTGGTTAGAGTAGCATCCCTTCTACCACCCTGGTGTAGTAGATAGCATCCCTTCTACTTCCTGGTTATAAATAGCATCCTTTCTACAACCTTGGTTGAGATAGTAAACCTCTTTCTACAACGCCTGGTTAGAGATAGCATCCCTTCTTCACCCTGTTAGTAGATCGCAATCCTTCTACTACTTCCTGGTTTGAGAGAGGCATCCCTTCTACAAACCCTGTTAGAGATAGGCACATCCCTTCTACAACCTGGTTATGAGATAGCATCCCTTCTACAACCCTGGTTAGAGATAGCATCCCTTCTACCCCTGGTTAAGATAGCATCCCTTCTTCAACCCTTGTTTAGAGAAAGCATCCCTTCTACAACCCTGGTTAGAGATAGCATCCCTTCTACTTCCGCTGGTTAGAGATAGCATACCTTTCTACTTCCCTGGTTAGAGAATACATCCCTTCTACAGCCCTGGTTAGAGATAGCATCCCTTCTTCAACCCTGGTTAGAGATAGCATCCCTTCTACCACCCTGGTTAGAGATAGCATCCTTTTTTCCCTTCTACTTCCCTGGTTAGAGATAGCATCCCTTCTACCAACCCTGGTTAGAGATACATCCCTTCTGCACCCTGTTTATAGAATAGCTCCCCTTCTTACTTCCCCGTGGTTGAGAGAGAGCATGACGTTCTACAACCCTGGTTAGAGATAGCATCCCTTCTTCAACCCTGGTTAGAGATATCATCTGCCTTCTACTTCCCTGGTTAGAGATAGCATCCCTTGCTTCAACCCTGTTAGAGTTAGCATCCTCTACAACCCTTGTTCGAGATAGCATCCTTCTACAACCCTGGGTTAGAGATAGGCATCCCTCTACCCCTGGTTAGAGATAGCATCCCTTCTACTTTCCTGGTTATAGAGATATTGCATCCCTTCTACTTCTTCCCTGGTATAGAGATAGCATCCCTTCTACAACCCTGGTTAGAATAGCATCCCTTCTTCAACCTGGTTAGAGATAGCATCAGCATCGCCTTCTACAAACGGCCCTTGTTGAATAGGCATCCTTCTACTATCCCTGGTTAGAGTTAGTATCCTCCCTTCTACACCCTGGTTAGAGATAGCATCCCTTCTACTTCCTGGTTAAGATGCTCCCTTTCTCCACAAAACCCTGGTTAGAGAAGCATTCCCCTTCTTCAACCTGGTTAGAGAAAGCATCCCTTCTATCAACCTGGTTAGAGATAGCACATCCCTTCTACCTTCCCTGGCTAAGATATCTCCCTTCTTCAACCCCGGTTAGAGATAGCATCCCTTCTACTTGCCCTTGTTAGAAAGTCATTCCTTCTTCAACCCTGGTTAGAGATACAAGCATCCCTTCTACTTCCTCTACTTCCCTGGCTAGAGATAGTCATCCTTCTTCAACCCCGGTAGAGATACATCCCTCTACTTCCCTGGTTAGAGATAAGCAGTCCTTCTTCAACCCATGTTAGAGATAGCATCCCTTCTTCAACAACCCTGGTTAGAGATAGCATCCCTTCTACTTCCCTGGTTAGAGATAGCATCCCTTCTACACCTATGGTTAGAGATAGCATCCCTTCTACAACCCTGGTTAGAGATAGTCATCCCTTCTACAACCCTGGTTAGAGATAGCATCCCTTCGACTTCCCTGGTTAGGAGATAGCATCCCTTCTTCAACCCTGGTTAGAGAGAGCATCCCTTTCTACAATCCCTGGTTGACGATAGCCATCCCTTCTAGCAACCCTGGTTAGAGATAGCATCCCTTCTACTTCCCGGTTAGGAGATAACTCCCTGCTACAACCCTGGTTAGATATAGCATCCCCTTCTTCACCTTGTTGAGATAGTCATCCTTCTACAACCCTGGTTAGATAGCATCCCTTCTACAACCCTGGTTAGAGATAGCATCCCTTCTACTTCTGCTGGTTAGAGATAGTCATCCCTTCTACTTCCCTGGTTAGAGATAGCATGCCCTTCTAACCTCTGTTTAGAATACAGCAATCCCTTCTACTTCCCTGGTTAGATAGCACCCCTTCTACAACCCTGGTTAGAGATAGCATCCTTTCCCTTCTACAACCCTGGTTTAAGATAGCATCCCTTCTATCAACCCGGGTTAGAGATAGCATCCCTTCTACTTCCACTGGTTAGAGATAGCATCCCTTCTTCAACCCTGTTGAGATAGCATCCCTTCTACAACCCTGGTTAGAGATAGCCGCCCTTCTTCAACCCTGGTGTAGAGATAGGCATCCCTTCTACTTCCCGTGGCTATGAGATGAGCATCCGCTTCTACTTCCCTGGCTAGAGATAGCATCCTTCTACAACCCTGGTTAGAGATAGCATCCGCTTTCTACAACCCTGGTTAAAGATAGTCATCCCTTCTACAACCGCTGGTTAAAGATAGCCTCCGCTTCTACAAACCTTTGTTACGAGATAGCATCCTCTGCAACCCCTGGTTAAGAATAGCATCCCTTCTACTTCCCTGGCTAAGAGATAGCATCCCTTCCTACTTCCCTTGTTAGAGCTAGCATCCCTTCTACTTCCCTGGTTGAGATAGCATCCCTTCTACAACTCTGGTTAGAGATAGCATCCTTCTACTTCCCTGTTAGAGATAGCATCCCCTTCTACTTCCCTGGTTAGAGATAGCAATCCCTTCTACAACCCTGGTTAGAGATATCATTCCCTTCTACGTCCGCTGTTTGAGTATAGCATCCCTTCTACACCCTGGTTAGAGATAGCATCCCTCTACAACCCTGGTTAGAGATAGCATCCCTTCTACAAACCCTGGTTAGAGATAGCATTCCCTTCTACTTCCCTGGTTAAGATAGCATCCCTTTTACAACCCTGGTTGAGATAGGCATCCCTTCTACTTCCCGTGGTTAGAGATAGCTTCCCTTCTACTTCCTGCTGGTTAAAGATAAAGCATCCCTTCTATCTTCCCTGATTAGCGATAGCATTCCCTTCTACAACCCTGGTTAGAGAGAAAGATCATTTTCCTTCTACTTCCCCCTGGTTTGAGATAGCATCCCCTTCTACAACCCTGGTTAGAGATAGCATCCTTTCTACAACCTGGTTAGAGTAGCAACCCTTCTACAACCCTGTTAGAGATAGCATCCCTTCTACAACCTCTGGTTAGGATAGTTCAGCCCTTCTTCAACCCTGGTAGAGAAAGCATCCCTTCTACAAACCCTGGTTAGAGATAGCATATCCCTCTACTTCCCTGGCTAGAGATAGCATCCCTTCTTCAACCCTGGTGAGAGATAGCATCTCCTTCTACTTTCCGGCTGGTTGATATAGCATTCTTCTTCAACCCTGGTTAAGATAGCATCCCTTCTTCACCCCTGGTTAGAGATAGCATTCCCTTATACCTTCCTTGGTTAGAAGATAGCATCCCTTCTACAACCGCTGGTTAGAGATAGCAATCCCTTCTACAACCCTGGTTGAGCTAGCATCCTTTTCCCTTCTACTTCCCTGGTTAGAGATGGCATCCCTTCGTCAACCCTGGTTAGAGATAGCATCCCTTCTACAACCCGTGGTTAGAATACATCCCTTCTACAACCCTGGTTAGAGATAGCATCCCTTCTACTTCCCATGGTTAAGATAGCATCCCTTCTACAAAACCCTGTTAGATATAGCATCCCTTCTCTTCAACCCTGTTAGAGATAGCATCCCTTCTACAACCCTTTTAGAGATAGCATCCCTTCTACAACCCTGGTTAGAGATAGGCATCCTTTCTACTTCCGGCTGGTTTCGAGATAGCATCCCTTCTACTTCCTGGTTAGAGATAGCACCCTTCTACAACCTGGTTAGAGATAGCATCCTCTTCTACTTCCCTGGTTAGAGATAGCACAGTCACCACCTTCTACAACCCTGTGTTAGAGATGGCACCCTTCTACAACCCATGGTTTAGAGATAGCATCCCTTCTACAACCCTGGTTAGAGATAGCAGCCCTTCTACTTCCCACTGTTAGAGATAGCATCCTTTCTACAACCTTTGTTAGAGATAAGCATCCTTTCTCAACCCTGGTTAGAGATAGCATCCTCTTCTTCACCCTGGTTAGAGATAGCATGCATCCCTTCTACTTCCGCTGTGTTTGAGATAGCATTGGCATCCCTTCTACAACCCTGGTTAGAGATAGCATCCCTTCTACAACCCTGGTTAGAGTAGCATCCCTTCTACAGACCACTGGTTGAGAAGCATCCCTTCTCAACCCTGTTAGAGATAGCATCCCTTCTTCAACCTGTAGAAAGCATCCCCTTTCTACAACCCTGGTTAGAGATAGCATCCCTTCTAACTCCCTGGTTAGAGATAGCATCCCTTCTACTTCCTGGTTAGGAAGATAGCATCCTCCTTCTACAACCCTGGTTAGAAGATCGCATCCCTTCTTCACCCTTTTTAGATAATCATCCCTTCTACAACCCTGGTTGTGAGAGATAGCATCCCTTCTACTCCCTGGTTAGGATAGCATCCTCTACAAACCCTGGTTAGGGATACATCCCTTCTTCAATACCCTGGTTAGAGATAGCATCCCTTCTACTCCCTGGGGGGGGGGGTTAGAGATAGCATGACTTCTACAACCCTGGTTAAGAGATAGGCATCCCTTCTTCAACCCTGGTTTAGAGATAGCAATCCCTTCTACTTCCTGGTTGAGATACCCATTCCCTTCTTCAACCCTTGGTTAGAGATAGCCCATCCCTTCTACACCCTGGTTCGAGATAGCCTCCCTTCTACACCCTGGTTGAGATAGATCCCTTCTACACCCTGGTTAGAGATAGCCCATTCCCTTCTACCCTACATTGGCCTTGGTTAGAGATAGCATCCCTTCTACTTCCCTGGTTAAGGATGCCATCTTCTACAACCCTGGTTAGAGATAGCATCCCTTCTCAACCCTGGTTAGAGAATAGCATCCCTTCTACAACCCTTGGTTAGAGATAGCATTCCCTTGTTCTACCTTCCCTGGTTAAGAGATAGCCCTCCCTTCTACAACCCTGGTTTAGAGATAGCATCCTTCTACTTCCTGGTTGAGATAGCATCCCTTCTTCACCGGGTTAGAGAAAGCCATCCTTCTTCACCCTGGTTAGAGAAAGCATCCCCTTCTACCAACCTTTTGGTTAGAGATAGCCCATCCCTTCTACTTCCCTGGCAGAGATTAAGCATCCCTTCTCAACCCCGTTTAGATTGCATCCCTTCTACTATCCCTTGGATAGAGATAGCATTCCTTCTTCACCGTTAAGAGATAGCCCTCCTTCTTCGGTAAGCCCTGTTAGAGATAGCATCCCTTCGACTTATCCCTGTTAAAGAGTATAGCCCAATCCTTCCTACAACATGGTTTATAGATTAGCAATCCCTTCTACACCCCTGTTAGAGATAGCATCCCTTCTACAACCCGTTTGGAGATTAGCATCCCTTCTACTTTCCACTGGTTTAGAGAATAGCATCCCTTCTTCAACCTTGTTAGAGATAGCCCTCCTTCTACAACCTGGTTAGAGATAGCATCCCTTCTACAACCCACTGGTTAGAGATAGCATCCCTTCTACTTTTCCCTGGTTAGAGATAACAGCCCTTCTACAACCCTGGTTAGATATAGCCATCACCTTCTTCAAACCCTGGTTAGAAAAGATAGCATCCCTTCTTACAAACCCTGGTTAATAGCATCCCTTTCTACAACTGGTTAAAGAGATAGCATCCCTTCTACTTCCCTGGTTAGAGATAGCCCATCCCCTTCTACTTCCCTGGTTGTTAAGATAGCATTGCCCTTCTACAACCCTGGTTAGCGATTAGCCCCTTCTACTTGTCCCTGGTTAGAGATAGCACCCCTTCTACAACCCTGTTAGAGATAGCATCCCTTCTTACAACCCCTGGTTTAGATAGGCATCCATTCCCGACAACCCTTGGTTTATAGATAGCATCCCTTCTACTTCCCTGGTTATAGAGATAGCATTCCCTTCGACACCTTTGGTTAGAGATAGCAACCCTTCTACAACCCATGGTTTAGAGATAGGCATCCCTTCTTCAACCCTGGTTAGAGATAGCATCCCTTCTAACTTCCTGGCTTAGAGATAGCCCAATCCCTTCTACTTCCCTGGCTAGATTATAGCATCCCTTCTACAGACCTGGTTAAGATAGCATCCCTCCTACAACCCTGTTAAAGATAGGCCTTCACCTCTACAACCCTGGGTTAAAGATGCCTTCCCTTCTATAACCCTGGTTAGAATTATCCATTCCCTTCTGCAACCCTGGTTTAAGAGATAGCCCAATCCCTTCTCTTCCTGGCTTAGAGATAGCACCCTTCTACTTCCTTGTTAGGTATAGCATCCCTTCTAACTTCCCTTGTTAGAGATAGCCCATTCCCTCTACAACTCGGTTAGAGATATCATCCCTTCTAGCTTCCCTGGTTAGAGATAGCCCATTCCCTTCACTTCCCTGGTTTAAGATATAGCATCCCTTCTTACAACCCCTGGTTAAGAATAGCATTCTTCATACTTCCTGGTTTGGGAGATAGCATCCCTTCTACAATCCCTACACCCTGGTTAAGAGATAGCATCCCCTTCTTACAACCCTGGTTGAAGAATAGCATCCCTTTCTACACCCTGGTTAGAGATAGCGGTCCTCCCTTCTAACTTCCCCCTTGGTTAAAGATAGCCGCCCTTTTTACCACCTTGGTTAAGAGATAGCATCCCTTCTACTTCCGCTTGGTTAGAGATAAGCATCCCTTCTACTTCCGGTTAGAGATAGCATCCCTTCTACTTCCCTGATTAGAGGATAGCATCCTTCTACAACCCTGGTTAGAGATAGCATTCACGTTCTACTTCCCTGGTTTTGAGATAGCATCCCTTCTACAACCCTGGTTAAAGATAGCATCCTTTCTACAACCCTGTTAGAGATAGCAACCCTTCCTACAACCCTGGTTAGAGATAGCAATCCCTTCTACAACCCTGGTTAGAGATAGCATCCCTTCTCACCCTGGTTAGAGAAAGCATCCTTCTACAACCTGGTTAGAGATAGCATCCCTTCTACTTCCTGGCTAAGATAGCATCCCTTCTTCAACCCTGGTTAGAGATAGCATCCCGTCTACTTCCCTGGTTAGAGATACATTCCTTCTTCAACCACTGGTTAGATATCATCCCTTCTTCAACCCTGGTAGAGATAAGCATTCCCTTCTACTTCCTTGGTTATTAGAGAGAGCATCCCCTTCTACAACCCTGTTATATAGCATCCCTTCTACTTCCCTGGTTGAGATAGCATCCCTTAAAATAAAACAAACCCTGGTTAGAGAATAGCATCCCTTCTTTCAAACCCTGGTTAGATTATGCATCCCTTCTCTTACAACCCTGTTTTCGAGATTAGCATCCCCTTTCTACTTCCCTTTTTGAAATATAGCATCCCTTCTACAAACCCCTGGTTAGATAGATAGCATCCCATTCTACAAAACCCTGGTTTAAGAGATTAGCATCCCAACTTAATACAAAACCCTTTGGTTAGTAGATAGTCATCCCTTACTTCCGTACTTCCCTGGTTAGAGAAATAGCATCCCTTCTACCCCCTGTTAGAGATAGCATATCCCTTCTACAACCCTGGAAGATAGCAAGCAAAAACAAGCAAACACAAAAGCAACAACACGTTCAGCAGCAAAAATAAAGCATCTTATAAAAGCTTACAAGCAAACAAAATCAAACACACTAAGCAACCCTGAAGCAACCGGCAAAGCAACATTACAACTGCAGCATCCAGCATGCACAAGGCAAAGCCAAAAAAAGCAAAACAATAGCTACTTCACAAGCAAAAAATGTTACAAAAGCAGCACACGCAAAGCATAGCATCAAAGAATAGCAGCACAAATCACAACCCAAGCAACAAAACTTAAGCAATTTGCACAACAAAGCACAACGCCAAAGCAAAGCACCAATATCGTCACAAGCATCAAAAAAGCAAACACACAAACATTTCAAAATTCACCACAAATGGTTCAGCACAAGCAAAACATAGCACAGATAACAAAAGCAACCAAAAGCACAAATCACAACAGCAAAAAAGCAAGCACAAGCATCATCACAACAAGCCCATCACACACAAACCCACTATTCACAAAGCAGGCAGCAGCAAACAACACAAACAAATCATACCACATAAAAACAAGCACAATCATCAGCAGCCAAAAAAGCACACAACAACAACATTTTAGCACAAAGCAACACAGGCTAACGCAGCCAAGCGCACAAACACAACAAGAAAAAGCAAACAAACAACAAAGCAATCATTCAACACAACAACAACAAATCAAGCAACAAGCAAAGCAATTAGCATCAGCAAACACAACAACAAAACAACACCAATTCACATTTCATCACAATCAACACAACCAGCATTCACAAGCCACAAGCAAGCATCACAATCGCAAGCAAAGCAACACAAAGCAACAACAAAGACCAAGCACAAAAACAAAATCATAAAAGCACACAACACAACAAGAAGCAACAACATCAGCAGCAAGCATCACAAAGCATCACAAAAGCATCAAGGCAAGAAGCAAATACACGCAGCAGCACAAGCAACAATTGCAGCACACAAGCACAAGCCAAGCAAATCAAGCAAATATGCAAAAGCAAATTAGCCATGCAATCAGCACAATAGCACACAACAATGTCAAAAGCACACACAGAGCAAGCCACAAGCAACATTTCACATCAGCACAAGCACCACAAAACATCACAATCAAGGCAAAGGCATTACAACAAGCACACACAAAGCATCAAGCACACAATCAATTCAAAGCAGCAAAACACATAGCATAAAAGCAAAGCAAAAACAAACAACAAACATAAAGCACGCCCAAAAAAAGCAAAGCACAAAATCACACAAAGCACACATTCAAACACAAAAGGCAACAAAGCACAACAAAGTCAAAACCTCAAACACAAAGCATTCATCATTCAGCTTAAGGCATCACAAGCAAAGCACAAACATAGCACAAAAACACAAAAAAGAGCAAACTCCACAAATCAAAGCAAACAGAACACAAAGCAATAATCAAGCATCAGCAGCAAAAGCAAAAAGCAGCAATGCAGCAAGAACAAACAATCAGCACAAACAAAAGCAAAAGCAAAGCACAAATCATTTCAACACCAAATTCACCACAGCACAAAGCAAGCAAGCACAAGCATCACACAACTAGCAATCAAAAGCAGCAGCAAACAAACAGCAACAATCCAGCAACAAAGCAAGCACAAACAAACACAAAAAACAATCAATAAAAATCAAGCTAACACAATCAAATCAAGCACATAATCAATCAAAAAAAAAAAAAAAAAAAAAAAAACATGCATCAAAACAACAACCAACAATGCAAACAAAAGCACACAACACACAAGCCGTCCGCATCACAAAACAAGCATAACAAGCACACGAGCTGCAAAAAATCAAGCAAAGCCAGTCACAAGCAAACCACATCATCACAAGCCAAAAAGCAAGCAAAACAATCACAACAGCACAAGCAACAATGGATCACAACCTATCAAGCAAACAACAACAAAAACACAAAAACCGCAAAAAGCCACAAGCATCTATCATCACAGCAGCAAGCATGCAATTCAGCATCAAGCAAAGCAAGCAAAAGCAATCACATGCATCACCAAATCATAGCAGCAAGCAATCAAGCATCAAACAAGCACAAGCAATCACAATCACACAAAGCAGCAACAAACACACACAAGCAACAACACAAGCAACAAAAAGCACAAGCATCAATGCAAAGCACAACAAAAAGCACCAAAATACAAATGCAAATCAAAAAGCACAAAACAAACAAAGCACAGCAACAAACATGCACAACAACCAAACACAGAAAGTCACATAAAGCACAAGCAATCCCATCATTCTATATCAGCACCCTGTTTATAGAAATCAAGTTTTATAATGGCACCCACCCAGAAAGCAAGCCCATCCCTTCTTACTTCCCATGGTTAGAGATAGCATCCCTTTCTACTTCCCTGGTTAGAGATATCACCCTTCTAACAACCCTGGTTTGGATCAGCACCCTTCTACAACCCTGGTTTAGAGATATCACACCCTTCTTCACCCTGGTTAGAGGAAATCATCCCTTCTTCAACCCTGGTTTAGAGATAGCAGCCCTTCTACCTCCCTGGAACACCACACCCTATAGCATCCCTTCTTCACCCTGGTTAGAGATAGCATACAGCATTCCCAATGGTTAGAGATACATCCCTTCTACAACCCTGGTTAGAGATAGCATCCCTTCTACAACCCTGGTTAGAGATACATCATCCCTTCTACTTCCCTGGTTCTAGAGATAGCATCCCTTCTCAATTCTGGTTAGAGATAGCATTCCCTCTACCCCTGGTTAGAGATAGCATCCCTTCTTCAACCCTGGTTAAGATAGCAATCCCTTCTTACACCCTGGTTGGAGATAGCATCCTTCTACACCCTTCTCCCCCTGGTTAGAGATACATTCCCTTCTCACCCGGTTAAGATAGCATTCCCCTTACCCCCTGGTTAGAAAGCATTCCCTTCTCAAACCCTGGTTAGAGATAGCACCCTCCCTTCTACTCCCTGGTTAGAGATAGCATCCCCTTCTTCAACCCTGGTTAGAGATGCATCCCTCTACAACCCTGGTTAGAGATAAGCATCCTTCTACAACCCTGGGTTAGAGATAGCATCCCTTCTACTTCCCTGGTTAGAGATACATTCCCTTCTACACCCTGTATAATAGCATCCCTTCTTCAACCCTGGTTAGAGATAGCATCCCTTCTACTTAACCCTGGTTAGATAGCATCCCTTCTACCCAACCCTGGTTAGAGATAGCTCCCTCATTCTACACCCTTCTGGTTAGAGATAGCATCCCTTCTACAACCCGGTTAGGAGATAGATCCCTTCTAGAATGGTTAGATAGCATCCCTTCCCTTACTCCCTAGATAGCACCCCTCCCTTCAAACTTCCCTGGTTAGAGATAGCATCCCTTCTATTCAACTGGTTAGAGAATAAAGCATTCCCTTCTACAACCCTGGTTAGAGATAGCATCCCTTCTTACTTCCCTGGTTAGAGATAGCATCCCTTCTACAAACCCTGGTTAGAGATAGCATCCCTTCTCAACCCTGTTAGAGATAGCATCCCTTCTCACACCTGGTTGGAGAGATAGCATCCCTTCTACTTCCCTGGTAGAGATAGCATCGCCCTTCTACTCCCTGGTAGAGAGCTATCATTCTTCTGGTGACCCCACTGGTTAGAGATAGCATCCCTTCTACTACAAATGATGCCTCCCCACAACCCTGGTTGAGATAGCATCCCTTCTACAAACCCTGGTTAGAGATAGCATCCCTTCTCAGAGCTGCCCCCCTTGGTTAGGAGATAGCATCCCTTCTACTTCCCTGGTTAGAGATAGCATCCCTTCTACAACCCTTGGGTTAGAGATAGCATCCCTTCTACTTCCCTGGTTAAGCGATAGCATCCCGTTCTACAACCCTGGTAGAGATAGCATCCCTTCTACTTCCCTGGTTAGAGATAGCATCCCTTCTACAACCCTGGTTAGAGATAGCATCCCTTCTACAACCCTGGTTAGAGAGCATCCGACTTCGCCCTGGTTTGAGATAGCATCCCTTCTACAACCCTGGTTAGAGATAGCATCCCTTCTACAACCCTGGTTAGAGATAGCATCCCTTCTACAACCCTGGTTAGAGATAGCATCTCCCTTCTACCCTTCCCTTGTTAAAGATAGCATTCCCTTTTACAAACCCTGGTTAGAGATAGCATCCCTTCTACTT
Organism: Macrobrachium nipponense; assembly: GCF_015104395.2. NCBI lineage: Eukaryota > Metazoa > Arthropoda > Malacostraca > Decapoda > Palaemonidae > Macrobrachium > Macrobrachium nipponense. The sequence continues at coordinate 9,039,787 of NC_087213.1, read as the reverse complement.
CCCTGGTTAGAGAACATCCCTTCTACTTCCCTGGTAGAGATGCTATCCCTTCTACACCCTGGTTAGAGATAGCATCCCTTCTTCAACCCTGGTTAGAGATAGCATCCCTTCTACTTCCCTGGTTTGAGATAGCATCCCTTCTACAACCCTGGTTAGAGATAGCATCCCTTCTACAACCCTGGTTAGAGATAGCATCCCTTCTACTTTCCCTGGTTAGAGATAGCATCCCTTCTTCTTACCAACCCCTGGTTAGAGATAGCATCCCTTTTTACTCCCTGGTTAGAGAGCATCCCTTCTACAACCCTTTGGTTAGATAGCAATCCCTTCTACTTCCCTGGTTCGAGATAGCATCCCTTCTATTCCTGGTAAGAAGCATTCCTTCTTCAACCCTGGTTTAGAGATAGCATCCCTTCTCAACCCTGGTTAGAGTAGCTTCCCTTCTACTCCCTGGTTGAGATAGCATCCCTTCTACAACCTGGTTAGAGATAGCATCCCTTCTACACCCTGGTTTAGAGATAGCATCCCTTCTACAACCCTGTTAGAGATAGCATCCCTTCTACTTCCCTGGTTAGGATAGCATCCCTTCTTTTCAACCCCTGGTTAGAGATAGCATCCCTTCTCACGTTGAGATAGCATCCCTTCACCCCTGGTTAGAGATAGCATCCCTTCTACTTCCCTGGTTAGAGATAGCATCCCTTCTACCCCTGGTTAACCCTAGCATTCCCTTCTTCAACCCTGGTAGAGATAGCATCCCTTCTACAACCCTGGTTAGAGATAGCATCCCTTCTACAACCCTGGTTAGAGATAGCATCCCTTCTACATTCCCTGGTTAGAGATAGCATCCCTTTCTACAATCCCTGGTTGAGATAGCAGCCCTTCTACAACCCTGGTTAAGATAGATTCCCTTCTACTTTTTCCCGGTGAGATAGCATCCCTTCTTCAACCCTGGTTAGAGATAGCATCCCTTCTACAACCCTGGTTAGAGATAGCATCCCTTCTACAACCCTGGTTAGAGATAGCATCCCTTCTACTTCCCTGGTTAGATAGCATCCTTCTACAACCTGGTTAGATAGCATCCCTTCTACAACCCGGGTTAGAGATAGCATCCCTTCTTCAACCCTGGTTAGCGATAGCTTCTCTACTTCCCTGGTTGAGATAGCATAGCACTACCCAACCCTGGTTCGATAGCATCCCTGGTTCTACCCCTGGTTAGAGATAGCATCCCTTCTACTTCCCTGGTTAGAGATAGCATCCCTTCTACAACCCTGGTTAGAGATAGCATCCCTTCTACAACCCTGGTTAGAGATAGCATCCCTTCTACAACCCTGGTTAGAGATAGCATCCCTTCTACTTCCCTGGTTAGAGATAGCATCCCTTCTACTTCCCTGGTTAGAGATAGCATCCCTTCTACAACCCTGGTTAGAGATAGCATCCCTTCTTCAACCCTGGTTAGAGATAGCATCCCTTCTACAACCCTGGTTAGAGATAGCATCCCTTCTACTTCCCTGGTTAGAGATAGCATCCCTTCTTCAACCCTGGTTAGAGATAGCATCCCTTCTTCAACCCTGGTTAGAGTAGATCCCTTCTTACTCCCTGGTTAGAGAGCATCTTCTACAACCCTGGTTAGAGATAGCATCCCCTTACAACCCTGTTAAGAGATAGCATCCCTTCTAACGGTTCTTGGTTAGAGATAGCATCCCTTCTACTTCCCTGGTTTGAGAGATTGCACCTTCTACAACCCTGGTTAGAGATAGCATCCCTTCTACAACCCTGGTTAGAGATAGCATCCCTTCTACTTCCCTGGTTAGAGATAGCATCCCTTCTACTTCCCTGGTTAGAGATAGCATCCCTTCTACAACCCTGGTTAGAGATAGCATCCCTTCTACTTCCCTGGTTAGAGATAGCATCCCTTCTACAACCCTGGTTAGAGATAGCATCCCTTCTACTTCCCTGGTTAGAGATAGCATCCCTTCTACAACCCTGGTTAGAGATAGCATCCCTTCTACTTCCCTGGTTAGCGATAGCATCCCTTCTTAGGCATCCCTTCTCAACCCTGGTTAGAGATAGCATCCCTTCTACAACCCTGTTAGAGATAGCATCCTTCTACTTCCCTGGTTAGAGATAGCATCCCCTTCTTACCCCAACATCCCTTCTACGGTTCCCTGGTTTAGAGATAGCATTCCCTTCTCAACCCTGGTTGAGAAAGCTCCCTCTTCAACCCTGGTTAGAGATAGCACCCTTCACCCCTGGTTAGATATAGCATCCCTTCTACAACCCTGGTTAGAGATAGCATCTTCTACAACCCGGTTAGAGATAGCCCATCTTCTACTTCCCTGGTTAGAGATAGCATCCCTTCTACTTCCCTGGTTAAGAACATGCCCTTCTTTCACCCTGGTTAGAAGATCCCTTCTTACAACCCTGGTTAGAGATAGCATCCCTTCTACAACCCTGGTTAGAGATAGCATCCCTTCTACTTCCCTGGTTAGAGATAGCATCCCTTCTACAACCCTGGAGAATAGCCCACCTTTGCTTCACCCTGGTTAGAGATAGCATCCCTTCTACAACCCTGGTTAGATAGCATCCCTTCTACTTCCCTGGTTAGAGATAGCATTCCCTTCTACTTCCCTGGTTAGGATAGCATCCCTTACCCCTGGTTAGATATAGCATCCTTCTACAACCCTGGTTAGATAGCATCCCTTCTACTTCCCTGGTTAGAGATAGCATCCCCTTCTCAACCCTGGTTAGAGATAGCATCCCTTCTACAACCCTGGTTAGAGATAGCATCCCTTCTACAACCCTGGTTAGAGATAGCATCCCTTCTACTTCCCTGGTTAGAGATAGCATCCCTTCTACAACCCTGGTTAGAGATAGCATCCCTTCTACTTCCCTGGTTAGAGATAGCATCCCTTCTACAACCCTGGTTAGAGATAGCATCCCTTCTACAACCCTGGTTAGAGATAGCATCCCTTCTACTTTAACCCTGTGGCTAGAGATAGCATCCCTTCTACAACCCTGGTTAGATAGCATCCCTTCTACAAACCCTGGTTAGAGATAGCATCCCTTCTACAAACCCTGGTTAAAGAGCCTCCCTTCACAACCCTGGTTAGAGATAGCATCCCTTCTTCAACCCTGGTTAGAGATAGCATCCCTTCTACAACCCTGGTTAGAGATAGCATCCCTTCTACTTCCCTGGTTAGAGATAGCATCCCTTCTACTTCCCTGGTTAGAGATAGCATCCCTTCTACAACCCTGGTTAGAGATAGCATCCCTTCTACTTCCCTGGTTAGAGATAGCATCCCTTCTACTTCCCTGGTTAGAGATAGCATCCCTTCTACAACCCTGGTTAGAGATAGCATCCTTTACTTCCCTGGTTTAGATGCAATCCCTTCTACACCCTGGTTAGATAGCTTCCCTTCTCACCCGTTAGATAGCATCCCTTCTACAACCCTGGTTAGAGATAGCATCCCTTCTACTTCCCCGCAAGATAGCATCCCTTTTTACCCCTGGTTAAGAGATAGCATCCCTTCTACTTCCCTGGTTAGAGATAGCATCCCTTCTACTTCCCTGGTTAGAGATAGCATCCCTTCTACTTCCCTGGTTAGAGATAGCATCCCTTCTACTTCCCTGGTTAGAGATAGCATCCCTTCTACAACCCTGGTTAGAGATAGCATCCCTTCTACAACCCTGGTTAGAGATAGCATCCCTTCTACAACCCTGGTTAGAGATAGCATCCCTTCTACAACCCTGGTTAGAGATAGCATCCCTTCTACAACCCTGGTTAGAGATAGCATCCCTTCTACAACCCTGGTTAGAGAAAGCATCCCTTCTACAACCCTGGTTAGAGATAGCATCCCTTCTACTTCCCTGGCTAGAGATAGCATCCCTTCTTACTGGTTAGAGATAGCCCCTCTACTTCCCTGGTTAGAGATAGCATCCTTCTTCAACCCTGGTTAGAGATAGCATCCCTTCTCCCCTGGTTGATAGCATCCCTCTACCCGGTTAGAGATAGCATCCCTTCTACAACCCTGGTTAGAGATAGCATCCCTTCTACAACCCTGGTTAGAGATAGCATCCCTTCTACAACCCTGGTTAGAGATAGCATCCCTTCTACTTCCCTGGTTAGAGATAGCATCCCTTCTTCAACCCTGGTTAGAGATAGCATCCCTTCTACAACCCTGGTTAGAGATAGCATCCCTTCTTCAACCCTGGTTAGAGATAGCATCCCTTCTACTTCCCTGGTTAGAGATAGCATCCCTTCTACTTCCCTGGTTAGAGATAGCATCCCTTCTTCAACCCTGGTTAGAGATAGCATCCCTTCTACAACCCTGGTTAGAGATAGCATCCCTTCTACAACCCTGGTTAGAGATAGCATCCCTTCTACAACCCTGGTTAGAGATAGCATCCCTTCTACAACCCTGGTTGGAGATAGCACCCGTTCTACAACCCTGGTTAGAGATAGCATCCCTTCTACTTCCCTGTTAGAGATAGCATCCCTTCTACAACCCTGGTTAGATAGACCCTTCACAAACCTGTTAGATATAGCATCCCTTCTACAACCCTGGTTAGAGATAGCATCCCTTCTACCCCTGGTTAGACTAGCATCCCTCTCAACCTTGGTTAGAGATAGCATCCTTTCTACAACCCTGGTTAGATAGCATCCCCTTCTTCAACCCTGGTTTAGAGTAGCATCCCTTCTACTTCGGTTTGAGATAGCATCCCCTTCTACAACCCTGGTAGAGATAGCATCCCCTCTACAACCCGGGTTAGAGATACATCCCTCACGGCCCTGGTTAGAGATAGCTCCCTTCTCAACCCTGGTTAGAGATGCTCCCTTCTTCAACCCTGGTTAGAGAAAAGCATCCCTTCTTTACCCTGTTAGATAGCATCCCTTCTACAACCCTGGTTAGAGATAGCATCCCTTCTACTTCCCTGGTTAGAGATGCATCCTTCTTCAACCTGGTTAGAGATAGCATCCCTTCTTACTTCCCTGGTTAGAGATAGCATCCCTTCTACTGGTTTGAGATAGCATGGCCCTTCTATGGTTAGAGATAGCATCCCTTCTACAACCCTGGTTAGAGATAGCATCCCTTCTACAACCCTGGTTAGAGATAGCATCCCTTCTACAACCCTGGTTAGAGATAGCATCCCTTCTTCAACCCTGGTTAGAGAAAGCATCCCTTCTACAACCCTGGTTAGAGATAGCATCCCTTCTACTTCCCTGGCTAGAGATAGCATCCCTTCTTCAACCCTGGTTAGAGATAGCATCCCTTCTACTTCCCTGGTTAGAGATAGCATTCCTTCTTCAACCCTGGTTAGAGATAGCATCCCTTCTTCAACCCTGGTTAGAGATAGCATCCCTTCTACTTCCCTGGTTAGAGATAGCATCCCTTCTACTTCCCTGGTTAGAGATAGCATCCCTTTACCCTGTTAGAGATAGCATCCCTTCTACAACCCTGGTTAGAGATAGCATCCCTTCTACTTCCCTGGTTAGAGATAGCCATCCCTTCTTCAACCCTGGTTAGGATAGCATCCCCCCCCCCCTTCTTCAACCCTGGTTAAGATAGCATCCCTTCTACAACCCTGGTTAGAGATGCATCCCTTCTACTTCCTGGTTAGAGATAGCATCCCTTCTACAAACCCTGGTTAGATAGCATCCCTCTTCAACCCTGGTTAGAGATAGCATCCCCTTCTACACCCTGTTAGAGATAGCATCCCTTCTACAACCCTGGTTAGAGATAGCTCCCTTCTATTCCCGGTTAGAGATAGCATTCCCTACTTCCCTGGTTAGAGATAGCATCCCTTCTACAACCCTGGTTAGAGATAGCATCCCCTCTTCCCTGGTTAGCCCGATTAGCACCCCTCACAACCCTGGTTTAGATAGCATCCCTTCTACAACCCTGGTTAGAGATAGCATCCCTTCTACAACCCTGGTTAGAGATAGCATCCCTTCTACTTCCCTGGTTAGAGATAGCATCCCTTCTACAACCTTGGTTAGAGATAGCATCCCTTCTACAACCCTGGTTAGAGATAGCATCCCTTCTTAACCCTGGTTAGAGTAGCATCCCTTCTACTTCCCTGGCTAGAGATAGCATCCCTTCTACTTCCCTGGCTAGAGATAGCATCCCTTCTACAACCCTGGTGAGATAGCCCTCCCTTCTACGGTTAAAGATAGCCTCCCTTCTAACAACCCTGGTTAGAGATAGCAATCCCTTCTACAACCCTTGGTTAATGATAGCATCCCTTCTACTTCCCACCTGGCTAGAGATAGCATCCCTTCTACTTCCCTGGTTATGTTAGATGAAGCATCCCTTCTACTAGACCCTGGTTAGAGATAGCATCCCTTCTACAACCCTGGTTAGAGATAGCATCCCTTCCTACTTCCCTGGTTGAGAATAGCATCCCATTCTATCTTCCCTGGTTAGAGATAGCATCCCTTCTACAACCCTGGTTGTAGAGATAGCCATTCCTTCTACTTCCCTGGTTTGCGATAGCATCAGCATCCCTTCTTACAACCCTGGTTTAGAGATAGCAATCCCTTCTAACAACCCGCTGTTAGAGATAGCCATCCTTTCTACAACCCTGGTTTAGAGATAGCATCCCGTCTACTTCCCTGGCTAAAGAGATAGCATCCCTTCTACTTCCCTGGCTATAGATAGCATCCCTTTTTTCCCCTCTTCCCGCTAAAAAAAAAGATATGCCCAGCCCTTCTAACTTCCCTGGCTAGAGATAGCATCCCTTCTACTTTCCCTGGCTTAGGAGAATAGCATCCCTTCTACTTCCCTGGTTATAGATAGCATCCCGCCTTCTACGTTTCCCCTGGTTAAGGATAGCATGCCCTTCTACTTCCCTGGTTATAGAAATAGCATGCCATTGCTACAACCCTGGTTAAGAAAAGAAGCATGCCTTCTACCCTCCCTGGTTAGGGAAAAGCATAGCCATCCCTTCTACAACCCTGGTTAGAGATAGCATCCCTTCTAAACCCTGGTTAGAGATAGCATCCCTTTACAAAACCCTGGTTAGAGAGATCCCTTCTACACTGGTTAGCGGATAGCATTACCCTTTCTACAACCCCTGGTTAGATAGCATCCCTTCTATATCCTGGTTCAGAGGGATACCCTCCCTTTTCTATATCATGGTCAGAGATAGCATCCCTTCTACACCCTGGTTCAGAGATGCATCCGGCATCCTTCTACATCCCTTGGTTAGAGATAGCATCCCTTCTACAACCCTGGTTAGAGATAGCCATCTACAACCCTGGTTAGCGGAGTATCCTCTTACAACCCTGGTTAGAGATAGCATACCCCTTCTAGCACCGGTTTAAAGATAGCATCCCTTTCTATAATCCTGGTCAGAGATAGCATCCCTTTCTATAATCCTGGTCAGAGATAGCATCCCTTCTACAACCCTTGTCAGAGATAGCATCCCATTCTACAAAAGTGGTCAGAGGGTTTAAAAGGAGTCACCATTCGTTTTACACCCCTAGGTGTAAAAAGAGTTTCCATTATCTTTACAGCTGTGAGAGTGGTCATTTATAATACACCCAAAGTCTTAGAGTAGCCATACACTCAGGATAGGATGAATTCATAGTGTTCAGAATTACACCCCAGGGCAGTAGGGTCATGAGAGTTACATAGTAAATAAAAAAAAAAGTGGTGTGAAATGCAAGACTAATTAAATTTTAAAAATTCATACGATCAAAAGACTAATGAAAGTACTTAGAAATGAATGAGATGAAAGGTATCCAGACCTTCCTAAATATTAATATAAATTCTCGGAGACATGTCTGGTTCTATCTTTCTCTCTCCTATTTCTCGCTTCCGACACTCACCCTTATTCAGGCTCCTCTTCCCATCCTGCATCCTACCTGCCCTGCTAATTCCGTTTACCTCACCCACCAATGATCTAGCATTTCTCTCTCTCTCTTTCTCTCTCTCTTGCACAAACGTGTATATATATATATATATATATAGTTATATATATATATATATATATATAGAATATATATATATATATACATATATATTATATGGTATATATATATATATATATATATATATATATCTATATTATATATATATTATATATCATATATATATATATGATAATATATATATCATATATATATATATATATAATATATATATATATATATATATATATATATATATATATATATATATATATTTATAGTATATATATATATATATATATATATCTATATATATATATATATTTTTATGCGTGTGTGTGTGTGTGTGGACCTTGTCCTTAACTTACACCCTTATTCAGACACTCCCAAATCCCTCTTTTGGTCTCTGCATCCAATACCACCTTTCTGGTAGCGTACGTTTCCACGCTAAAGATTTCCTTCTACGCTTCTTTTACAAGACACCAACTTTCTCATCTATTTATGTTGGCACTGGTCCATTTCTCTCTCTCTCTCTCTCTATGTCTCTGTCTTCTCCTCTCTTCTCTCTCCTCTCTCTTCTTCTCTCGTCTCTCTCTCTCGTGGCTCTCTCTTCTCTCTCTCTGTACTCTCATCTGTCCTCTCTTCACTCTCTCGCCTCTCTCTCTCTCTCTCTCTCTCTCTCTCTCTCTCGTCTCTCTCTCTCTCTCTCTCTCTCTCTCTCCTCTCTCTCCTCTCTCTCTCTCATTCTCCGGTTCAAAATGAAATTCTGGTTTTGAAATGGAAAGAACATAATGAAACAATAATCTTCGGGATATAGCAAGGAAATAAATTATTCAAGAATTTCATAAAATCAACTGAAAATGAAGTAAAATTAACAAAGAATTATATATTATACAAATACATATATATACATTATATATATATATATGTATATATATATATATATATATACATATCTATATATATATATATATATATATATATATATATATATATACAATATATATATACATATATACATATATACACGAAACTCATTTCTATCAAAAACCACTTCCTAATTGCTGCCTTCAGAGCATTTCCCGTCCAATTTCCTCCTTGGAACCAGCTACCAATTATGAAACCCTACCCTCACTGGCTGAGCCTTCTTCAAGCAGCGAAAGCAAACAGCAATCGCATCAGTCGCAAGCAATATGGCCTACTGAGTCAACATCCACGAAGACAACATAATACGGTACCAGACATGAAACATGAAATGGGTCTGTGTTAACTCATGTCCTTGGCTTTATCAAATTTTGCAATCAGGAATACTTTAAACTCTTTTCATTTTTATTTGCTCTGATGCTTGTAATAGTAAACGATAAAAAATTTAATTTACTGAATACAGTACTATAAACAGTATTACAAGTATAGATATCACAGGCGCGTCACAGATTAGTGCGTGCTACTTAAGAGCATCTTTTCATGTGCCATTTCGCCATATTGGTCTATTCAAAAATTCTTTCATTCCCTTAGCGGAGCGTTGCCGAAGTCGCGAGAGTGGTACTGTATGCGTATGTGAGTATGTGTGTGTATATATATATATATATATTATATATATATATATATATATATATATATCTATATATATATATATATATATATATTGATTGATTGATTGATTGATTGATTGTATCTATTGAATTGGCGTCACAACATCTGGTAATTGGCACCGAAATAAATTAAATAGAAAAAAGAAAAATTAAATTTTTAATAAATTTCATTATAAAATATCTATCTATGTATATAAAAATTTTGTTCATATATATAAGTTCTTACATAGACAATCTATGTATAGTGTATAGTTAAATTTGGTTGAGGAGGCCCACCTCCCCCATAAATTTATATAACTGCTCTATATTACAATCCTTTCCAAGAATTGTAGCTAGGATAAAATTACCTACTCTGTCACGACCCCAAGACAGGAACCTATGTCTCAAATTCCCGAATCTGGGACATTCAATCAACAAATGTCTCACAGTCAGGACACAGTACAATCATCGCAAAATGGAGGATTTTCATGGGACATCAAGAACCCATGTGTGAGCCTTGTATGTCCAATCCTCAATCTGCACAACATCGTTTCTTGTCTCCTTGGCATACACGGATATGACCAAGGACACACTGATGAAGTGATACTGCGCATTTTTTTTATTAGTTAAAATATCCTCCCACTGGGACTGCCAACATTTTTTAATTCTCTGACCTACTAGAGGGTACAAATCCCGATATGGTAGTAGGCATCTTGTGGGTTCTGGGGAGCTGACCGCTGACTTTGCAAGTTGGTCAGCTTTCTCATTCCTAGCCACCCCATCATGGGAAGGAACCCAACAGAACTTTATTTCTTTCCCTCTTCTTTTTAGTAAAAGCAGCCAGCCATTCCAATATATCTAAAATCAGAGGATTTAAATGGTTAAAAGATTCCAGCGACTGAAGAACACTTCTTGAGTCACAATATATAATAAAATTATTTTCATTCTGAATTAAAACTTCCTTTAAAGCCTTTAAAATTCCATATAATTCTGCTGTAAAAATCGATGCAACAGATGATAACCTGCCGCTTCTCTCTACATCAGGGAAGGCTACTCCAAAGCCGACGCCAGCATCTGACTTTGAGCCATCCGCGAAAACTGCAGTGGAGTTATCATGTTGCAAAGAGTGTTCTAAAAATATTGACCGCATGGCCTCACTGGCAATTCTGTCTTGGTAAAATTAAAATATCTACAAAATTTTACCTCTGGAAAGTTCCAGGGGGGACTAACTGAATATTTTGCTGGTAAAATCTCGATTCTTGGCATATTTAATTCACGGACAATAAAATTTACTTTAAAAGCGAACGGATGAGGTTGCTTGGGGTGACTTTCATAAAACTGCCAATGCCTTTCATTTATCATACAAATGCTGGTTAAAGACTTAGGTAGCCTCTGGAATCTATACCAGCTCCGAACCAGCAGACGCTTGTAACTAAGATCCAGTGGCACCTCATCAGCATCTACAAGCATGCTCTACGTATACACGTATAAACACGCACACGCAACACACACACACACACAAATATATATATTATATATATATATATATATAATATATATATATATATATATATATATATATATATATATAGTATAAAGAAAACAGAATATCTTTTATTTACAAATATTCATTTCTCTAAGGACTTTGCAATATCAATCGGTCAAACACCATATAACGAAGAACTCTAGAACTGCTTAAATGATTTTCTGGACACCTCACCACCCACCCCAAATTTACGGTTCGTTTATTATCTAATTTCAAAATGCCTCCATATTGGAGAACTTTGCGCCCAAAAAATATTAGCCCTATATAACTTCGGTAATTAGGACTTCCACCCCAAGAGCTTTAAAAAAATTTCGTGTAACATTGTCGACACAAAAATGATTCTGCTGCTACCGCTTTCTCATTTAATAAAATGGCGAACTTTACCATATATAATTAATTCGAGTTCTGCTTTCTTTTTGTTACTTCATCGACAAATAATCAAAACAATTTTAAAATCGTAAAACTTGGCCATAGAAAAGCACAATGATTTATGCAAATAATGAAATTACCACAAGATCTGACGAATGTATTCTGTGAAAACACAAAAATTATTTTCCGGAATCTTTTACAAAGGACCATTCGTCGTTCGTTGTATCCAACAACGGTTTTCAAAGAGAGCCTAATTGGCCTTTGCAATTTCCTTTCCGCTTTTTAATGAAAAATATTTCTCTCTCTCTCTCTCTCTCTCTCTCTCTCTCTCTCTCTCTCTCTCTCTCTCTCTCTCTCTCTCCAGACAACAAATAATGGATGGAAACTAGAACAGATACAACACATCCCACTGCGGGAACTTCTTCACAGACAATATATGTGACATGGAATAAACTGCCACCAGAAGTTGTAAACAGCAGCAGTTTGGAAAAGTTCAAAAGAAAGCTAGACAAGATCATGGGAACACTGTGAATGAATTGTAAAACCTGCTCCTAGAGATAGTGAGACATGATGTCTCCTTGAATGAACTAATAAGTCATTGAGACATCGTAATCCTTGTAAATCCCAGAATCTCTCTCTCTCTCTCTCGAGACTAAACTTCCCGCCACCCCCTCAAATCTTTTGGATCTCTCTCTCTCTCTCTCTCTCTCTCTCTCTCTCTCTCTCTCTCTCTCTCTCTCTCTCTCAACACAAACGTAACCATCCGTTTCCATCGCATCTGCTTCCGCACCACCATATTTTTTCTAAACAAGGAACTATGATAAAGGTTGCGTCAATTGGCAATGCTCTACATCACGAGGATTAATTCCCGGTTTCCGCTCGGCGAATAAAAATGCTCATCATCGGTGATTTATGGCGCAGTGGTCCTGCGTTGCAACTCTTGATGTAAAGCTTTCTGAATTGCGAACCTCAGGTGAATGGCCTGTTGTAAATCATCCTGAAAATAGCACTGATTCCATGAAAAAAGTTGGGCCGTTTACAAAAACGGCGGGATTATTTCTGTGGTATCTCAACATTACCGGTATTACATTTAACAGTCATTTGGAGTATGAACTTATTTGAAGGAATCAGCATTCTTTAAGACATAATCTGAGGACGATGAGATATCCAATATATACCACAGAATATAAAAGACGGATGAACCTTTTTCAAAATGATTCCGTAAAGGTTTACGTATTGTTATGAAGCTTATTAATAAATAAAAAAATATAAATAAATCCGTCACAATGATCAAAACTTCGTTTGTAGATTACAAAATAGTGTGCCCTTAAGTGGAATGATGCTGTTAGTTTCCGTGATTATAATACGTAATTGAAGACTATCGATAGAACATTAATTACACTAAGAAAAGACTTTCCAACGCTGCTAATGCCATAATCATGCTTTCCCACTGGAGAGAGAGAGAGAGAGAGAGAGAGAGAGAGAGAGAGAGAGAGAGAGAGAGAGAGAGAGAGAGAGTAATGTACAGCAGTCTTCGCTTTTAGCTAATGGAAGACTAGTTCTGAACTTTCTCGCATGTCTTGAAGACGATGCCTTGATGTATAGAATCACAGCTCATACTTACTCCAGGGTATAAAATTTGCATCAACTCCAAAGGAAAAAAAAGAAAAGAAAAAGTTTAGAATAAAGGCATTGTAAAATATCCAGAGGATTAAACAAAATTTGATGGACAGACTACAAATACGCATTTTGTTTCTGCCTCACAAATTTTGGAAATAGAAAACTGTACGGAAACTATTAAACAAAAAGAAAAGCATTATGTATAGAAAGATTTTCCATCTTTTTGGCAAGAGGAAAGCGAGCCAAATTCTCCCAGTAAATGACGTAATTACTTTTGAAAGTTCCGAAGCATCGTCATAACTGTTACAGCTCCGATTTTGGCGATTTTAAAGGTGACGAGCGTAGAGCAGTAGCTCGCTTAAATTTGAGGTAACCTTATTTTATCTGAGGTACCCTTCCTACACTTAAAGTAACCTTTTTATAGCTGAGGAACAGGAACCCTTTTCCTATCTGCGGTAACCTTCTTTAATTTGAGGTAACCTTTTCTTTATTGGCTAGTAACCATTTTTTTAATATGAGGTAAGCTTTTTTTTTTTACGTAAGATACGCTTTTTCTTTAATCTAAGATATCGTTTCTTAGTCTGAGGTACCCTTTTTTAATCTGAGATACCCTTCCTTGATCTGAGGTAAACATTTCTAGACCTTTTTTTAACGTAAGATACCCTTTTTATCCGAGGTAACCCATTTTTAATCTGAGATAACCATTTTTAATCTGAGGTAACCCTTTTTTAATCTGAGATAACCATTTTTAATCTGAGATAACCATTTTTAATCTGAGGTAACCCTTTTTTAGTCTAAGATACCCTTTTTCAATCTGAGGTAACCCTTTTTTAATCTGAGTTACCCATTTTTAATGTGAAGTAAACTTTTTTATTTTAAGATACCCTTTTTCAACCTGAGTTAACTTTTTTTTTTATCTGAAGTACCCTTTTTTAAACTGGAATACCCATTTTTATATCTGAAGTAACCTTTATTTTAATCTGAGACAGCCCCTTTTTTTTTATCTGAAGTACCCTTTATTTTAATCTAAGATACCCTTTTTTAATCTGAGGTAACCTTTTTTAATCTGAAGTATTGTTTTTAATTTGAGATACCCTTTTCTTTATGATGTAACCCTTATTTTAATCTGAGATACCTTTTTTAATCTGAAGGATTTTTTAATCTGAGATACGCTTTTTTATGATATAACCTTTATTTTAATATGAGATACCCTTTTTATTCTGATATACCCTTTTTTAATATAAGATACCGTTTTTTAACCTGAAATACCTTATTTTTTTATATTGAGGTACCATTTTTCTGTTATTCTGACGCCTGGGGATTAGAAGCTGGGTTGAAGTAGGAAAAGGTATTCCTAACGCCAGGGAAAAAGTACGACCGAAAAACATGAATTAATAAAAGGGGTCAATACACCATCGGATGGAGATAGAGTCAAGTCGAGAAACATATCCAGAAAGGAGAAAGTAACGAGGAAAGCTAATAATGAAAGATAACGCACAGAAAATATAATAATAATGATAATATATATATATATATATATATATATATATATATATATATGTATGTGTGTGTGTCTGTATATATATATATATATATATATATATATATATATATGTGTGTGTGTGTGTGTGTGTGTGTGTGTGTATATATATATATATATATATATATATATAATATATATATATATATATATATGTAGAGAGAGAGAGAGAGAGAGAGAGAGGCCCTAATAGTAATAACGGAATAAACTCGAACCATTTGCATACCCCAGTAAATTAAACTTAGAGAGAAAGAGTATACAGGCTTTATTAGTAATAACACAATAAACTCGAACCTTTTGCATAAGGAGTGAATTAGACTTAGAGAGAGAGAGAGAGAGAGAGAGAGAGAGAGAGAGAGAGAGAGAGAGAGAGAGAGAGGCTTTATTAGTAATAACACAATAAACTCGAACCTTCTGCATAAGGAGTGAATTAGACTTAGAGAGAGAGAGTATACAGGCCCTAATAGTAATAGCGGAATAAACTAGAACCATTTGCATAAGGTCAGTGAATTAAACTGAGAGACCTTACAGACCTTACAGACCTTACAGTTCGTTCGGGTTGCCCCAGGTCCCTCAGTGTGAGGCGCCTCTAATGTCTACCAGAGAGTTGCTAGTACATCTTCCGGTATATTTTTGCATCTTCCAATCTTGGATGGTCTGGGATGCAGTTTAGATATTTGTCGAGCTTATTCTTAAACACATCTACGCTCACTCCTGATATATTCCTCAGATGAGCTGGCAACGCATTGAATAGACGCTGCATTATCGATGCTGGTGCGTAGTGGATTAATGTTCTGTGTGCTTTCCTTATTTTTCCTGGTATAGTTTTGGGCACTATTAATCTACCTCTGCTTGCTCTTTCTGATATTTTTAGTTCCATGATATTTTCTGTTATTCCTTCTATCTGTTTCCATGCCTGAATTATCATGTAGCGTTCTCTTTCCTCCTTTCTAGACTATATAATTTTAAGGATTGTTAGTCTTTCCCCAGCTAGTCTTTCCCAGTAGTCTAGGTCCTTAACTTCTTCTATTCTAGCTGTAAAGGACCTTTGTACACTCTCTATTTGTGCAATATCCTTTTGATAGTGTGGGTACCATATCATATTGCAATATTCAAGTGGACTACGAACATATGTTTTATAAAGCATAATCATGTGTTCAGCTTTTCTTGTTTTGAAGTGCCGTAACAACATTCCCATTTTTGCTTTACATTTTGCCAACAGAATGTCTATTTGATCATTGCATAACATGTTCCTATTCATCATCACACCAAGGTCTTTAACTGCTTCCTTATTTGTGATTGTCTCATTATTAGGTCCCCTATATGCATATAGCTTTCCTTCTCTGTCTCCATAATTTATTGATTCAAATTTATCAGAGTTAAATACCATCCTATTTTACCTCTGCCCAATCATATACTTTGTTAAGGTCTCTTTGTAGAGGTCGTTCCTATCTTCCATCACAAGTAATTTCTCTACTTATTCTTGTGTCATCAGCGAAACTACTCACTACCGAATCCTTAACATTACTGTCTATGTCTTCAATCATAATAACAAACAATATTGCAGCTAGCACCGTACCTTGTGGCACACCGGATATTACCTTGGTTTCATCCGATTTCTCATCGTTTGCAATAACTATCTGTTTTCTGTTGTGTAAAAATTCTTTTAACCATCTTCCTACTTTATCTACGATATTGTGTTTTCTAATTTTCTTTGCTAATATATTATGGTCTACTTTGTCAAAAGCTTTTGCAAAGTCTAGATAAACCACATCTGTTTCATTTCCGCTTTTCATATTTTTGAATATGTTCTCACGGTGGACTAACAGTTGGGTTTGTGTACTTTTTCCGGGTACGAAACCGTGTTGTCCTATATTAAACAAATTACTTTTTATTAATGTTTCATAATATTTTTCTTCATTACCCTTTCATACACTTTCATAATATGTGATGTTAGACTCACAGGCCTATAATTACTTGCCTCTAGTCTTGATCCACTTTTGAAAGTAGGGGTGATATATGCTAATTTGTGCTCATCATAAATCTTGCCTGTATCTACACTTTGTCTTAATAATATTGCAAGTGGCTTTGCGATAGAATGAACTACTTTCTTTAACAAAATAGCAGGGACTCCATCCGGCCCTGCAGCAGCTCCATTTTTAATTTCATTAATTGCCTGCACAATATCAGCTTCATTAATTTCTATGTCAGCTAAATATTCACTATTTTCGTCCCTTACTTCTATATCATTATCTTCATTATCTATTCTAGGGGTGAATTCTCTCTTATATCGTTCTGCCAGTATGTTGCAAATTTCCTTTTTTTCATTCGTTAATCTCCCTTCAATTCTCAGAGGGCCTATTTCTATTCTTCTTTTATTCATCTTCTTCGCATATGAGTATAATAGTTTGGGGTTTTGCTTGATGTTTAATAGGGTTTTTTCTTCCAAGTCCCGTTTTTCATTTTCTTTTGATTGTATAATCTTTTGTTCTGCATTTTCTATCTTACTTTTTAGTTCTATAACTTTCCATGCATTTTTTTCTTTTGCAAGACCTTTTTTCCACTTCAGAGAGAGAGAGAGAGAGAGAGAGAGAGAGAGAGAGAGAGAGAGAGAGAGAGAGAGGCCCTATTAGTAATGACAGAATAAACTCGAGCCATTTGCATAAGGCCAGTGAATTCAACGTAAACATTTATGCCACACCACAGTACAGTTTATCCAACACAAATACCATCAAACTATTAACAAAACAGCGACATAAATGGGTACTATGCCATTTTTATTTGCTTCCATTTATGTGATATCTTTCGGACAATGTTTTGCATCGAATAACCAAAAAAAAAAAAAAAAGTCAACTACACCAAAACTGTTGTATAACACAGTTACTAAAGGAATATCAAAAAAATGTCCACAATCAATGCATCATTTTCACTGATGCACAGAACAAAGATTGACAAATAAGTTTAAAATCAAGGAGAGAGAGAGAGAGAGAGAGATGGGCGGTTCAAGTACCGATTGTACAGGACTGCATTAAGAGAATTTAAGTTTAAAATCAAGACGAAATACTGCAGCGAGTGACGTCATCAACTGAAGGGTCGCACGAAGGATGTCTATTTAGGACCAGAAATTAAAAAAGAAAAGTTCTTGAACAATCCAAGAAGACCAATTATTTTCGTCAATAACCAGTAGCAATCACCTGGCAAGGCAGACCCTAATTACCACTTGGCAGAGACTAGGTCAAGAGGTATCGAGAGAGAGAGAGAGAGAGAGAGAGAGAGAGAGAGAGAGAGAGAGAAAACTTCGTTCATCTTCACGATTATACGTTACAGCCTGCTTACATGTGTAGAGACGTAACAGTCCACTCAGATGCATTGTACGTACCTGGAAAGAATGAAAAGAAAACTATCAGAATACTTTAAATGTAACAAAGCTAATTATAAACTAATTCCTGCTACGCTTGCACGCACCCATATATATATATATATATATATATATATATATATATATATATATATATATATATATATATATATATACGGGCAGTTTGCTATGATAGCGTGTAAAAATATTCATAATCTGAAAATAAAACAAGAAAGTCATCAAGATGAATTATTACATCAAATGGATTCGCGATTTACATTAGAATATACAGGCCATTTTTAAATAAAACGTTCACAGATTAACATCCTATAAATAATATATCTTCAAAACTCATACGATGGTTCCAGTTTGATCAGAATGATTAATGACATTGAATTTTCGTAGTCACCCCATTTTAGCAATACATGAGAAAACTGTCAAATTTTGCTTCATTTTTACACAATGTTTCTGTCCTGCGTAAGAATTACTTTGGGGATACATTAGAACCTCAGCTAGCCAGTATAGTACTTGGAAAAGATTCCGGCTTGGAAGTCATACGGGAATGAAAATGAAAAGGAAATTACTTCAAGAAACGATAACTGAAGAATTGCCATAAGCTGAGCCACTGACAATTTTTTTTAACAATTTCCTGTTACACGATAATAATTTCGGGTGAGACAGGAATAAAACTGATTTTTACGAAAATGAGCAACAAAAGAACAATTCCGTTATACCTAATTTATACATATATTACGTATATATGTATGAATACATGCCGTGTGTATGTATATACTGTATCTATATATGTATATATAATATAGATACGTATATATACACCCTTCAGTCCACCTCAATTCAAAAAAATTACTAAAATACAGAATCTTTTAAAAAAGCAAAACCTAAAAGAATAGCATAGTTGTTGAGGGCAGAATAACACTTGCACAAAGCATTCCCTGAAAAAAATATGGAGGAATTCTTTCCTTGACCATAAAGGACCATTTATACACATCCCAAACCAAGAGAGCCTAAGGAAAGAGATAAAAAAAAAACTGCAGGGAACTTTTCTTTGGTCCGAGGAATTCTTAAAAGATAGCAGCCTCGTCTTTTATGACAAAAAAAATAATCTTGACCAATGGATCTGAGAAAGAGCTTCTCTCTATCTTATGTTGAGAATGCTTTCAAATTCTCTCTCTCTCTCTCTCTCTCTCTCTCTCTCTCTCTCTCTCTCTTCACTACAACAGTAACAGACCAAATAGGCGTATATTTTTCCAGGAACGTCTGTACTTTATCTATGTTGAGAGTATTTTAAGACTCTCTCTCTCTCTCTCTCTCTCTCTCTCTCTCTCTCTCTCTCTCTCTCTCTCTCTCTGACTCAGATTTTCCGGGATTGGAAGGATCTGCTGCCACTCCTCCTTAGTAAAGTTTCTATATTCATCCGACTATAAGCTCCAACAATGTGCACATAAAAAAAATTAATAGAGCTTCCACAATCCACTGAATTTGTAATGAACTTGGAAAGTCATCCATTGGTTGGTGTCGTATGCAAATCGCTTCTAATGAAAACAATTGTATTATGACATTTTCTATAAAAGAGCAAAGTTGTGAAGGGAACCAGGATGAAATTTTAAATAATGGAAGTATAAAAACGATTGTCGACACTCGATCAAACATTACTTAACTCAGACAGCACGATAGCAAATCAATTACTGTATACGACAAAAGCCTGGTAACAGCTAATGTCAACTAGGAACTGCTAAGTGCTTAGTATAAAAACAAATAATCAAGATTTCTTATATGCGAAAAGCGCATTTCATTGCATCTGTCAACATATTTCCTCAAAATAAGAATGAATTCATAGTGTACACTATCATGTTATCTTTTAAATGCAAGCTACTGGAAACATAATTTCAATCCTTTTTTTATGCCATACAAGCACGTCTCAAATGTACGTAAATGTACTTGGAAAAATGGTAAAGTTTCATTTTCATTTCATAACTTTTTTTTTTTAGATAACTTTTACAAATCCTTTTTTACAAGATAAACCAAGGATGTTCATATGTTCTCTCAATTATCTCTCCCTACACAATTATCATAAGATTCTCCTTAAATTTTAATTACTCCACATAAGCAAAAAATTGTAAATGTATCTTTCACTCAAACCATATCTGACAACCAATATTTAAGACTATAGATAAAGATTAAACATTGTTATTTATACTTAAATGCCCTGAAATACATTCTCGCCAGCAATTGAACTATACAAGACTTGATATCGTCCACTTTTGGACTATACTCTGTTTTTTTCCACCTGTCCATCCGCCTGTGGAGTTTTCGCATGATAACACTGCATCCCGGGCTTTAAATAGTTACGCTATGTGTAAGTTTTAGGTAAATAAAAGGATATCTGGGTACATTTGCAACTGAAAAGTGTTTTAATAATTTACTGTATGCGAATTACACCGTTAATGTTCGAAATAGGATATTACTATTGTTGTTGAATGCAAGCTGAATGTAACTATCTAAAGCCCGTGACGCAGTGTTACCATACGCAAACACCACAGGCGGATGGACAGATGGAAAAAAACCGAGTATAGTGACATCGAAGTGAAAGTAGACTTTCTGACTTTGTTAGCATAAACATTCAATTCATACAGCGTGCAGCATTATCAACGATTTCGCACTTTCCTTTAACACTAGGAGTTTAATAAGACAAGAAATATGAATAAAATAAACTATCGAGCACAAATTTCACAGGTGATTAAGATGAAATTAAAATGATCAAATCAGTGAATACGGTAAAATCTTAGTCAACGACCCCGTTACTATAACTTGTAGCTGAAAAAAACCTTGTTCCTAATTGAAGTATTGCCTTTACGCTCAGGAAGCTTCCTCTTAATTAATTCGTCCTTGGAATTATTACATCCAGTTTCTCAGTTCTCTTCTTCTCCGCTGGAGGATGATGTTACCTCTCTCTCTCTCTCTCTCTCTCTCTCTCTCTCTCTCTCTCTCTCTCTCCAGTTTTGTAGTCACTAGTCCATCGAGTTCATGGGGAAGAATGCGTCTTCGCATCAAGCGTCCTCAAAATACACGTCAGGCAGCCTCTTCATACATTTAATCTTTGGAGACAAGTAGCAATCGAATTGCGCTATTCGGGATTTCTCTGGAATTCTCCACCCGCTTCTATTTTTCTGCCTATTTTAAAAATATTTCTTCCTTTAGACGTCTTCGGGCCTGGGCTTCTGAAGGATATGACGAGCCCTAGCAGCAGAGAAGGGAGGAAATAGCCAGTAACCAGTGCTCAGAGGGCAAAGGAATCTACGTCGGTAGTATATATATACGAATCAGGCGTGGGTACGCTCTGCCAGCCGTGAAAAGGAATATTGGATATCAATGGGCGGAAGGTAAAAGGCTGATAATGAGTCTTGATGAGGCGTAGCGAGAGAAATTGTCGCTAACGGAGTAAGCGGTGCGGAAACCATTTTCCGGGAGAGCATTTATGAAAAGCTTCCTAAGGCGCGCGCGCGCAGAGAGAGAGAGAGAGTAATCATTGGGCAGGAGGATTTAAACGCTGAGGCGAAGGCTGGTAGGGAACAATTGAAGCTGCAAGTAATTAGCCGAAGTATGCTTTTTTAATTTTCTATGAATTAACTACTTTTTCAATTTTGTGTTTACTGAAGGCTCGATGAATAAAAAAAACTAAAAACACAAAGTATATTCATATACATTTTCAGCCATTTCTCCGGTATGATATTTACCTAAATGTAAATCCCTGACTGCACTGCTATTGGAATATAAAATTTACGCCAAAAGCAAAGCGCTATAACCTATGAGGTCATTCAGCTCTGAAGTGGAAACTGAGAGTCAAAAGGTTTGAAAGGAGTAACAGGAGGAAAACTTTTCAATTGCACCATGAAACAATTGAAAGAAAGAGAATATAAAAGGAGGCAAAGTAAATGAATGCAAGGGGTTGCAGCTAAGGGCTGAGGGGACTGCAAACAACCTTAAGTTATGCTTGCAGTGTGATGCACTCCAACTGCACTCCGTGCCCACCCCCCCCCCCCCCCCCCCCCCCCCCCCCCCCCCCCCGTCACTTTTTTTTTTTTTTTTTTTTTTAAGCACTCGGATCTCATGACTGCTCAGTACCTGGATTAACGAAACTCAAGTCATTCGTCATTCTCCATTTTCCGAGGTATAAATTCCCAAAGGAAATAAAACCAAAAGAATATGAAATGTGACGATTTTCATTCAGTCTCTCGCGTCTTCTTTCATCTTTCTTCCTCCCTTGTGATCTTCGTCTTTGGGTTTCCCCTTGTTTCTCCTTTCTTGAACGTTTCTCCCAAACTCTTTATTTCACATTTTTAGGAATATGATCTCTCTCTCTCTCTCTCTCTCTCTCTCTCTCTCTCTCTCTCTCTCCGGATGAAACTTTGTCTTCCTTCATCTTTATAAACATTTAGCTGTCGAAATTCATGCTTCTTATATTGAGCCATTTACATGAGAGAGAGATAGAGATTATTTCTACATAATTAATAGTTAAGTATAAAAGGACACATCATTCACTTAATTTAACTGTTTAACTACAAACGCGGAAATTAATAACCAACAAACGACTAAATAATTCCAATGAATGGCAAAGGAAAAATGATGAAAATTTATTGTTACTGAGACACCACCAAATGAAAATTGTAAAAAAAAAAAAAAAAAAAAAAAAAAAAAATTAATTTTTTTTTTAAAGACTGGCATTCCTCTGGGTCTAGCCAGTCGGATCTCATACTGCTCAGTACACACACACAAAAAAAAAAAAAACTTTGCCGCACTAAATGAACGCTGAAAAACAAGGTCTAGAGAGCTTAAAAAAACTTTGGCACTCTAAGAGAAAATTGGAGAAAAAGTCAAGAGAAAAAAAAAAACTTGGGCACACTTTATGGGAACTGAAAAAAAAAGCAAGATAAAAAAAAGAACTTGGGCGCAATAAATGAAAATTGAAAGAACCAGAGAAAGCAAGCAAAAAAAGAAATAATTATATAACTTGACCACGCTGCATGAAAATTGAAGAAAACAAAAAGAGCAAAAAAAAAAAAAAAAAACTTGGCCACACTAAATGAAAATTGAAAAAGCAAAAGCAAGGGAGGAAAATAAATAAAAAAAACTTGAGCACTAAATGAAAATTGATAAAAGCAAGAGAGCAAAGTAAAAACTTGGTCACACGAGACTCCTTCGAGAATTTTCCGAGGAAGTCCTTATCGGGCGAAGGTGGCGTGGTCGATCTATCATCACCTGTCCCCTTTAATCTCTCTCTCTCTCTCTCTCTCTCTCTCTCTCTCTCTCTTGTTCCATAACCATAAGGTTCAAGCCGTACAAATATCGTATTCCATTCGTCCGTCCTGCTCCCTCACCTCTCGTTGGTATTAAACGCGTCTCCCCTGGGCTTCTCTTGATCAGAAGAATAAATGGATTACGCAGAGGAAGAGGAGGAGGAATTGCTGTACATTTTCCAAGGCCCACCTTCGAACTGGGATATAAAATTTTAGGCCGAAGGTCAAGCGCTTGAACCAATGAGGTCATTCAGCGCTCACGGGGGAAAAAGTTAAGTATGTCTTAGTTTTACCAGACCACTGAGCTAATTAACAGCTCTCCTATGGCTGGCCCGAACGATTAGATATTTTTACGTGGCCAGGAAGCAATTAGTCACCTAGGGATCCGAACCACGCTATATCGAGAAATGAATTTCTGTCACCAGAAATAAATTCCTCTGAATCCCCGTTGGCCGAGCCGGGATTCGAACTTCGGGCCACCGGATTGGCAGCCGAATGCGAAAACCACTCATCCAGCGAGGAACTCCTCACGGGGGAAAATTGAGAGTTTTGAATTCGTAACAGGAGGAAATCCTTACAATTGCACTATGAAACAATTTTTAGGAGTGGATGGAAAGTAAAATAGAGTAAAGGGAATATGAACGGGGGTGCAGTAAAAGAGATGAAAGGGGTTGAAGGTATGGACCGAAGGAACGCTGCAAAGAACCTTAAGCCTATAGTGTACCGCATGAGTTGCACTAAAGGCACTACTTCCCTACGGAGCGAAGGAAGATTTCCAAATTAATCTCCTCGTCATTTTCTCTGATCCTATTGTTCGCTTGTTTGCATTTTTTTTCTCTGTAAGCAGGTAAACAGTGAATACAAATAGGCTTCATAAGAACCAGCGTTACCTCGGTATGTTAATGTTTTCAATCAACGCTCTCCACCTCACTCTGCCGTGTTTACTCTTTGCTTCCGTGCTTGTGTTTGTTTGTTTGTCTGTCAATAGCTACGTGCAACATTATCACCGATGAGAAATAGTCTATATAACACATCACAAAATATTGCATTCTTCATTTCAGTGCCCATAAAAAGTACGTTATATTAACTTTATTTTCTATTTTTTTTTTTTTTAAAGTGACGACTTTTCATACAAAATTGTGGGTGTTTTCCCTCCTTGTATCTGCAGGCTACGCGATTTACACGAGGTTTCGCTGATTCTGCAGAAATTCAACAGAGTTTAAAAAATATATGGGGCAGAATAATATCTACAGATATTTTTTTCGGTGATAACAAGAGTTGCGTCGCTAAATATTTTAACCTACGCCTAATAAATAAATTAAGGACATTTACTACTTCCACATACCATTACAAAGTAAGGCAAAAGGAAATCTGAAAACAGTCTAATAAGCATATTTGTGGATCAAATGCATTTTTGTAAATCAAGTATTCTTTTTGCAAATTTATTATTTTACTCCAGTCTGAAGGTAGTGTAACAGCAAAAACTTATCGAACTATCAAATAATGACTTCAGCAAATAAAAGAGGTAATCTAAAATTTTGTATAATCGTTACTGAACACGAAACGAAGAACGAGAACACTTCACTTTTGAGTCATCGCGTCTCTCTCTCTCTCTCTCTCTCTCTCTCTCTCTCTCTCTCTCTCTCTCTCTCTCTCTCTCTCTCTCTTTGGTTTTTTCATACTCTGGTCTACGGAAATCACAATACAAGTGTAACTGGAAGTACTGTGTAAATAACACCATATTTGAAAAGTATTTGACAACAACGTAGTGCACATGAAACCAACCATTTATTCATAAAACCGAAAAGAAACTATCATGGACATTTATTTAAATTCGAAACCCGACATGAAAGCAAACATTAATCCGTCACACATCCAGTCGTTTGTATTTACCTACATATCTGCTCGCACGCACTTTCAACCTCTATTCGCCAGTAACAGTACTCATCATTATCACAATTTTCGTCAATGTTCATTTTCTTTAGAAAATAAGTAACTTAAAGTAAGAAGAAAAATTTACAGATGATCAGGCATAAAATAGCAAATATCGCGCCCCACCCAATCAGAACAGCTGATAGACCTCGGATGTACTGCTGCTTGGGCCATCTATCGGTAGAATATGAGACTGATATCAATAGAAAACGGAAATCACTGATTAACCTCAGAGCCCGTGCCACCCAGCACATGGTTGGGAAACAAATGTGTCTTCGTTCATTTATTAATCAAACGTAGATAGACAGAGATACGCTCAACTTGCCCTCCGATTCCTCATCCCCTTTTCTTCATATCACAAGTACATTCATGTTTGTGTCTGTGAAAGCACAAAAAGTTGTTTGGTATACACATACACACACAAGTCTAATATACTACCTACCAGTTGCTTCAATCTATTATCAGTCCCTGACATGATACCAGATCATAAGAAACAAAAAACTGTCGTACACTAATAACGTTAGTAATTGATTCCGGGAGGGAAACCGAGTTTACCAGTAATATATATCTTCATTAATCAAAGCGTACAACACCTTTAAAAGGAAACTGATTTACTGATTTTCATGAAAGTCAAGTCTGTACATCAAAGACTGACGATAAAGTGATACATAAATTATATCAAAAGGAGGAATTGTATTCAAAGTTGATAAATTCAAAGAATCTACAACATTTTAAATTGTTTGAGCACAATGCCCATATTGCACGTTGCTAACCACAAAAAGTAAACGATATTCAAACGAAATTTATTTGATACGAGCTTGATGGCTGTCAAGTCTACCCTAACCTGCCGATCCCCTAGCCCGCACCCATCCGGGGCGGACAAAAAGGTTTGCAGGAGAAGGGTGGAAGTGCCAACCTCCCCTGCGCTCCAGATCCCCTACCTAATACCCCCACATCCGGAGCGGACAAACAGGTTTCAAGGGGGAGGGTGGAACTGTCATGCTCCCCAACCCTCCAGAACCCCTACCTACCCAACACCACCTGAGGCGGACAAACAGATTTTCAGGAGGAAGGAGTAAGTGTCATGGTCCCCTACCCTCCAGATCCCCTACCTACCCGATCCCACCCGGGGAGGACAAACAGGTTTGCAGAAGAAGGGTGGATGTGGCATGTCTCCTCTACCTACCCCGGCCCCCTTCCGGAGATAACAAATAAGATCTAATCGTATTTAATTATTATAGATAGATGAAATATGAATGACAACATCTTATTGACAACTAGACAAATAAAAAAAAAAGCACATGAAAGTAACGATGTCGATTTACAATTTTATCAAAACGTACACATTCGATGAAAGCACAGCGAATCAATCGCAAACTCTCTCAAGAAAAGCTGCTAATTATTTTTTTAGAAAATAAAAATGGAACAAACTATTTTTCAAACTTCAATACATTTCATCTATTTATCTATCTATCTGTAATATATATACATAAGGCATACTACATACATACACACACACACATATTATATATATATATATATATATATATATATATATATATATATATATATATATATAATATATAATATATATATTATATATATATATATATATATATATATATATATATTATATATATATATAGAGACATCAGAGGGTTACCGAAA
Organism: Macrobrachium nipponense; assembly: GCF_015104395.2. Lineage (NCBI taxonomy): Eukaryota > Metazoa > Arthropoda > Malacostraca > Decapoda > Palaemonidae > Macrobrachium > Macrobrachium nipponense. The sequence goes on along the minus strand of NC_087213.1, from coordinate 9,012,959 downwards.
CTCAGAAGATCAATTAAGGAGTTTATTATGATACGTTTCGTGTCATCCTGACACATCATCAGTCTGTAATGTCAAATCAATTCACATTTATAAAAAATATATAATTAAAATTTTACATGCCCTTCGCTTTATTAAGGTTAATATTCCTTTTTAATCCTAAATTTCTTCAATTTTAATGTCACCTTGTAAATAATTTTAGTATTTTTAGCTTTTAACAATAATTTTATGAATAAACTATAGTATTTTATGTTTTCCTTTTTAAAATAGCATGTAAACTTTAAATTATATATTTTTTATAAATGTGAATTGATTTGACATTACAAACTGATGATGTGTCAGGATGACACGAAACGTATCATAATAAACTCCTTGATGGATCATCTGAGTTTCGGTAACCCTCTGATGTCTACATGTTCGCCCACCTTTTGATATATAATCATACATATATATATATTATAGTATTATTACTAATAAATATATTATATATATATAATATATAATTATATATAATGTATGTATATATATAGATGATGCTATATGAATATATAGGGCATATGCAGGTCACATATCAATAGTCCATATTTCACCAATGAACAGGGATACAGAAATATCCGTAATATATTGATGTAGCGTGTAGTATACAGTGTTTTTTTATACGCTGCTTTATCCTTATCGTGTGCTTTTGAAATAAGGTAAACGACATTCATATTTATATATATATATATATATATATATATATATATATATATATATATGTATGTATATACATATATATATATATATATATATTATATATATATATACAATATTTCAAAGGCGAAGGGTAAGGCACCATAGTTTATTATGATATTACCGTTTCACTGCGGTTGGTAATGTCGCATTTTCAATCCTTCTTACTAAAAATCACATTAAAACTTCGATTTATCCATTTATACAATTTTGTATGAATTGTGCAAATTCATTCATTTACATAAAACACAGGGGGAAAGGCACCTGTCATACTCAAAAGAGCAGGAGTAAGGATTAAAATATAAACTTAAACCAAGTTTATGCGATAAACAACTACATGATTTTTTTTTTATTTATTGTTTAGTGTTGGAACAGACTTCTTTATAATTCCCTTCCCTCGCCCACGACAATTATAACAGACTTGAGAACTAGAAGAACGCCACACTTCAGGAAAGAAGATGACGCGCTGTAGTAGCAGATTGCTGCTGAAGAAGATATCGCCATGATTAGACCAGATAAAGAGTGGACTCAAAGCAAACTACAAAAAAAGTGTTTTAATGAAATGGAAGCTATCTTTAATGATCTGATTAAATTTAAAAAAAAAATAGACTTATCAGATATACAGAGTATAATCGAAGGTGAAGATAAAATCAACTGACTTTTACGAACTCTGGGACAAAATAAAATCGTTTATAGGATGTGTATCAGGAACTTTTGTCAATGTATTCGACTTATTAATTAGCTAAATTAAATAAAGCATGTATGGACTTTTTTCTCTGAACGCTTTATTCTTCACAGTGAATCATGTTTAGTACAAATAGCAACTTTGTTTTATTAGCAATGTCTTCCTCTTAGCATGAGTCAACGCACGAAATCATTTTGAACGACAATGCTACATAGCCCGCTTGTTCATTCTAAATACTTTAAAAGAAATATGAAAATCATACATTTTTTTCCTTGCAAAATATACCCCAGATAAAAAATGCAAAATGACAACCAGCCCAGTTATCGATTGATATACCTGGGAAACAGAGAGAGAGAGAGAGAGAGAGAGAGAGAGAGAGAGAGAGAGAGAGAGAGAGAGAGAGAGAGAGAGAGAGAGTTTACTTAGCTAGCGCTCAGATTTTTAATTCAAGAGTTGAAGGACAAAATCCTCTCAACAGTGATGGCTTTCCAAATAGTCTTTATAGATGAGAGCGGCCTTTCTTTCAGTTCAACTCTGCGTGTCCTTTTATACACATAAAATTCAAAGAATTTCGAAACGCTTTGAGAGCATATCTCAAAAGTTCATTTCTCAACCAAAGTTGTTTTTCCTAAATTAAAATAAAAAAGAAAAGAAAAAGTCGATTGTCCTAATTATCCAATGGATTTTCACAAGCACGAGAGTTCACAAATTTTCAAAAATGTTTTTTCCTATCAGCTATTCATATATTAAATAATAATATTTATATTCAATGAAAGGAGACAATGTAAACTGCAAAAAAAAAAAAAAAAAAAAAAATAACTCATTTAGGTCGAGGAAGTACGTTTATTTCCCTGCCCGTTCACATCCCCCACAAGATGCACAGATAGAATGCTCGATAGAGCACCGCACTGCCTCTAATGAGTTGTCCCAAAGGAAAACTTAAGGAAACAGATGCGTTCGACCTCCCAATTAGACCTCATTTACCTTGAACGGAAAGCTGTAATCATTCTACGGACCCACAGACTGTTTTGCGTCGAGAGGAATTAATAATTTGAAAGTATACGTTGACTTTCCACGTGATCTTGAATGACAAGATAGACAAGCCAAGATGGGTGGCTCACTTGAACCCAATAGTTCTAACGGTGGTCAAGAAAAAATTGAATAGTCGAATGCCTGCCGTATTCCCTCAACGTTCTATTATTGGCATAAAAAGTTTGGCATATTTCGTATGACATTTACTTTATATTCAATAACGATATATGATCTGTACAGTTTAAGAGGACTGAAATTCTCTCTCTCTCTCTCTCTCTCACACCCTTTCCCCTGCAACCCAAAACTGTGGACTAGCAACCAGAAACACATTTCGGGGCATAAGACTCGACCCATCGGCTACTTATTTTTAAGACGAACGCAAACATTCGCGCAGAGAGAGAGAGAGAGGAAAAAAATTGTCAGTCCTCTGATTCTTTATTCAAGAGGTCATGGCCCAAATCTTCACAACAATGTTGACCTTTCCACATAATCTTCATGGTCGAAAGCAACTTTTCCATTCGCTAAATCTCGGTACAGTTTTTTTTTCTGGATCATACAAAATTCAGGCCGAGTGGAAAAGTTGTCGGACGAATAACTTAAAAATGCAGCAGTCAAAAACAAATATGCAAATTTCCACCAAAGAGGAGTTTGTTTACTTATTTCAAGAGAGAACGATTCCGCAATTTAGCTTTAATTAAACTCAGAACAAAGCCTTTCCCTTTTGTTTTTTTACTTTTATGCTGTTAGCTACAGTGGGAAAATCTTTTGGACTGGCAGCAAAATACACTTTAAGTCTATTCAAAATATTTTAACTCTTAATTACTCTGGTTTACATCGATTCATATTCATGAATATAAATCTACCTATATATTCGCGCCACACACACGCACACACACAATTATATATATATATATATATATATATATATTATATATTATATATATATATATTGTGTGTGTGTGTGTGTGTGTGTGTGTGTGTGTGTGTATGTATATATATAAATATATATATATATATATATATATATATATATATATATATATATATATATATATATATATATAGCTGATATATATACTATACCTAGCTGAATATCTTATACCAAAGGAAAGTTTAACTGAGAAGAACTTTTGCGCCGACAGGGAAAAGCACTTATCTGTAATAATTCCCCTTGGGTGTAAGTTATTTGGAAGCTATAGTGAATCCGATACTGAATTATACCAGTGGGTGAATATTTCATCAAAATGTCAGGCGTACGGTGACCAAAATTCATTACGATATATGTGTGTGTGTGTGTGTACGATATAATAGTATTTATATATTTATTGATAATATATATATATATATATATATATATATCTATATATATATATATATATATATATATATATAGTGTGTGTGTGTGTGTGTGTGTGTGTGTGTGTGTGTGTACGATATAATAGATATCTATATATTCATTTACAATATATATATATATATATATATATATACATATATATAAAACGTATTGTTAAGACTGTTAAATAGCACTGAGTATAATAGTGATCTTGATAATGTAACTTCAAGTAATATCAGAAACAAACACAAAGGAACAACATGTAAAGCCTTGTACTGCTTCCAATGACGAGTCCCAAGGTAGCATTTGCATTAACACGAGAATGTAACTGTTCCACTTAGTCGCATAACATTGGCTGGACGGTTATTATCCATATGTTAATTAACAGTGACAAATCTTGTAGTTCAAGTGCACTAAGTCCCAATAATGTGAGGTGTTTGTCACAACAATGTGATGCCTTAGTCCCAATAATGTGAGGTCTTAACCGCATAATGTGAGGTTTCAGGTCTTAGCTCTAATAATGCCAAGTCTTTGTACCAATAATGTCTGGTCTTAGTCTCAATAATGTCAGGTCTTAGTCCCAATAAAGAGGTATTTATCCCAACAATGTGAAGTCTTCGTCCCAGTCATGCGAGGTCTTAATCCCAACAATGTAATAATATGAAAATCGCATGACTTTCAATTGCGGTAATACTCTTTTGTAAGCATAGAAAACAAGTATTTTATGGAAGACACAAGCTTTTCACTAAGCCTAAAAGTTGCACTGGATTTGGTAATTACCGAAAATCTCTCTCTCTCTCTCTCTCTCTCTCTCTCTCAGTGAAACTTCGAATTAAAAATTTCGCACACGAAACTCTCTTCGGAATCTTGAACTTGAACCTGAGCATGACATTTACTCTTAGTGGTTCTCCAGCCTTATTGTAACTCACAATCACTCGAACCAGACACCTACAGTCTGCTGTAAGGTATAGACAAAGAACACTTTGTAAGCGAATTTCTTTTTCATCCAAAGAATCTAGATAGCTTGAGTTTTATAGAAAAGCACATTCTTCCTCCACTGAATCGATTTGTATATCACCGAGAAACAATATATTTCAATGAAAACACAGTTTATGCACTTCAGTAATGATCAGTCCTCTACTAAATCTCCACATTTCGGAGTTTTTAGCAAAAAAATAGACCGAATCTAAAAGTTGTACGTTTTACGGATGGATAATTTCTGCCCTGGAATCAGGTTTCCAGAATCCAGAACACCATCATTTCCGGGACAAATAACTGTCCTGATTCTTAAACATAAAAAAAATTCATGAGATTAACCTACGAGGGACATGTATAAAATCAAATTAGTCTTCAACAGAGTATGCTACTTCCGTATTTATAAAAAAAAAAAAAAAAAAAAAAAAAAACTCAGGAGGTGATTTTTAAAAATTCAACGAATCCCGCTATTCTGCAAAGAAATTCGTTTCACGTTGTAGACGTTTTTAATTTAATTTGAAGTTCAAACTCTGCAGACAGATTTTTTTTCCACAGAATCAAAATACTAATGAACACTACTTCCACTGCATTCAAAACTATTGACTTTGAATGGAAAAATTCATTAACTGACTACAACTATTCTGCATTTCACAAACGCATTCTTACTTTACATCCAAAAGAGGTTTTTAAAAACTAAATTCAAACTCAGTGAAAAAAATAGTATATTTTATAAAATCTCTGCACATCCTTGCACTGGATCCGGAACTTAGAACTTTTACTTGAATACAGAATTGTGTATCTTATCAACATAATTTTACACTACATACAAACTTAGGTATTTTGCCATATTCTAATTCTTCCAGCTAATCTAAATTGGTGAGCATTGTATTCCTGAATTCAATGCAAAATCATGTACTTGGCAAAACACCAGTACAACACTGTAGGTACAGAGGTTATGTATCGATTAAGCAAATTCTTTCACTGGGGAAAAAACCTCTGTATTTCATTCAAATATCATTCCACTTATTCCACCATCCTGTATTTTTTTAAATATTCTTTTCGGTGAATCCACGTTAGTATTCTACGTAGTTCGAAAAATATTCTTTCCTCGTTCGTATATTTATAAACGTATCTTGCAAACGAATTCTTTCACTTATCTGCATTTATGCAAATTACATTGAACGCTTTCATTGTAAACTAAAATATGAATTTCGCATACACGAATTCCCAGAACGTATTCAAATTTATGTAATTTGCAAACCACAAATTATTTTCACAAGTTCTTTAAAAAAAAAAAAAAAAAAAAAAGCCAAAATTATATATTAGGCAGAAAAATCCCTCAGTGGGTCCACGTTAATGTAATTGCAAAAAATATTTTTTCCTTGCATCAAAAATGTGTATTTATATACAAACATTATATATATATATATATATATATATATATATATATATATATATATATATATATATATATATATATATTATATAACGTTACTTAGTCTGCAAACACAGACGTCTCATTGAATGTGTAAAGCCCAAACTTCTCTTTAAGTGGACTCTAACTTTTGCATTTTGCAACACCATTTCTTTCATGAGAAGATATCTTGAGAGCACTTTTCTTCCACTGGCGCTGTCTTGATATACTTTACAAACACAAGTTCATATACTGTATCCAAATTATGCATTTCCAGTGACTGAATACATATACTTTCATGAACTGAATTCCCGACTGAGTACCTTGCACGCGAATTCTTCAATTGTTTCCAAAGTTTGGTATTCGCCAGTACAAGTGTTTCACTGAATCCAACATATCGTGCTTCACTGATTCCAACATGTGGTGCTTCACTGAATCCAACATATCGTGATTCACTGAATCCAACATATCGTGATTCACTGAATCCAGCGGATGGTACTTCACTGAATCCAACATATGGTGCTTCACTGAATCCAACATATGGTACTTCACCGATTCCAACCTGTGGCGCTTCACTGAATCCAACATATCGTGCTTCACTGAATCCAGCAGATGGTACTTCACTGAATCCAACATATGGTGATTCACTGACTCCAACATATCGTGCTTCACTGAATCCAACATATGGTACTTCACTGTATCCAACATATGGTGCTTCACGGACTCCAACTTCACTGACTCCAACATATCATGCTTCACTGAAACCAACATATCGTGCTTCACTGAATCCAACATATGGTACTTCACTGATTCCAACATGCGGTGCTTCACTGAATCCAACATATCGTGCCTCACTGAATCCAACATATGGTGATTCACTGAATCCAACATATCGTGCTTCACTGACTTCAACATGTGGTGCTTCACTGAATCCTGCTTCACTGAATCCAACATATGGTGCTTCATTGAATCCAACATATGGTGCTTCACTGAATCCAAACATATGGTGCTTCACTGACTTCAACATGTAGTGCTTCACTGAATCCAACATATGGGGCTTCACTGAATCCAAAATATCGTGCTTCACTGAATCCAACATATGGTGCTTCACTGAACCAACATATCTGCTTCACGAATCCCAACATTATGGTGCTTCACTAAACCAAAATACCGCGCTTCACTGAATCAACATATGGTGCTTCACTGATCAAAAATATGGTTGCTTCACTGAAACCAACCATATCGTGGTTCACTGAATCCAACATGTGGTGTTTCACTGAATCCAACATATCGTGCTTCACTGAATCCAACATATGGTGCTTCACTGACTCCAACATATGGTGCTTCACTGAATCCAACATATCGTGCTTCACTGAATCCAACATATGGTGCTTCACTGAATCCAACATATCGTGCTTCACTGAATCCAACATATCGTGCTTCACTGACTCCAACATATCGTGATTCACTGAATCCAACATATCGTGATTCACTGAATCCAACATATGGTGCTTCACTGAATCCAACATATTGTGATTCACTGAATCCAACATATTGTGATTCACTGAATCCAATCCAACATCATGGTGCTTAACTGACTCCAACATATGGTGCTTCACTGAATCCAACATATTGTGATTCACTGAATCCAACATATCGTGCTTCACTGACTCCAACATATTGTGATTCACTGAATCCAACATATCGTGATTCACTGAATCCAACATATGGTGCTTCACTGAATCCAACATATGGTGCTTCACTGAATCCAACATATCGTGATTCACTGAATCCAACATATGGTGCTTCACTGACTCCAACATATGGTGCTTCACTGAATCCAACATATTGTGATTCACTGAATCCAACATATTGTGATTCACTGAATCCAACATATGGTGCTTCACTGACTCCAACATGTGGTGCTTCACTGAATCCAACATATCGTGCTTCACTGACTCCAACATGTGGTGCTTCACTGAATCCAACATATCGTGCTTCACTGAATCCAACATATGGTGCTTCACTGAATCCAACATATCGTGCTTCACTGAATCCAACATGTAGTGCTTCACTGAATCCAACATATTGTGCTTCACTGAATCCAACATGTGGTGCTTCACTGAATCCAACATGTAGTGCTTCACTGAATCCAACATGTAGTGCTTCACTGAATCCAACATATCGTGCTTCACTGACTCCAACATGTAGTGCTTCACTGACTCCAACATATGGTGCTTCACTGAATCCAACATATGGTGCTTCACTGAATCCAACATATGGTGCTTCACCGACTCCACCATATCGTGCTTCACTGACTCCAACATGTAGTGCTTCACTGAATCCAACATATCGTGCTTCACTGAATCCAACATATGGTGCTTCACTGAATCCAACATATGGTGCTTCACTGACTCCACCATATCGTGCTTCACTGACTCCAACATATGGTGCTTCACTGAATCCAACATATGGTGCTTCACTGAATCCAACATGTAGTGCTTCACTGAATCCAACATGTAGTGCTTCACTGAATCCAACATATGGTGCTTTCACTGAATCCAACATGAATGCTTCACTTGGACTCCGCCATGTTCGTGCACTGACTTCCAACATATGGTACTTCACTGAATCCAACATATGGTGCTTCACTGAATCCAACATATCGTACTTCACAGACGCGGTTTCTTTCACCGAATTCAGAGTTATATATTTTTACTCTAATTCAAACTGTGCCAATCCAAAGCTGCTTACCTTGCAAATGCAAACTCATTGAATTCAGAATTACGTGATTTGCCATCATAAGCTCTTACGATGTATCATTCAAACTGATACTTCAGTATTTCATTAGCACAGATTCTTGCACTGTATCACAGGTCGTGCATCTTATAGAGGCAAGGCTTTCGGTGCATGAATTTAAATGTATGTATGTATGTGTGTGTGTATGTATAAATAACTTCGCACATTATTTCATTGAAAAAAAACGAAACACTTTATTTCACTAATCACAAATTCTGGCACTGAAAAAAAATGCAAGTGTTTCCACTATATCAAACGTAAAGATAGTGATACAACTTTTACAAACCAAATACTATATATTATATTATATATTCAACGCTAAATTGCAACACAGTCTAGAGTTAACTGATTAGATAATGTCGCATATCACACACAATCTATTTCACGGAAATTATAATCATACAGGAATTTCGCAGCAACATTGCCTTTCACTGTGTCCGAATTTTACTTCGCAACGCTATTCCATCCTCTAAATCCAATTTATGCACTCAGCACTCACAAGCCTTTGCGAATACAAAATCACAAAATTTGCAAAACTTCAATTTCACAGAGTCCAAAGCATTTCGCACCTCAGTTCTTTCAGAACCGTGTCTTTCGTAAATACATTTTTCTATCAAATCTAAAAGTCGTGTATTTCATACAGAAATAAACCTTGGCTCACGAAGCACTTTCACATAATCCTCAGTGATATACGCATTTTGAACTCAAGCTTTTTCATAATATCCAAAATTGCAACATGATGCCTCGATGCATCTATAGTCCCTTACCTTCCCTACACAAATTCTTCCACTGTGTACACATTTCTCTCACACACAATAAATCTTTTACTAAATTCAAACTGTGAATTTAGCAACCGTACTTATATTCACTGAATTCGCAATGGGGTTTTCCACACTAACACACAATCAAATTCTTGCACCATATATAAAGTTACGTTCACGTCAAGTATTTTCTTCATCAACACAAACGAACTGATCCATGAGCGGAGCAATTAAAGTACATGCAAACGAAAAAGTCTTTCACAGATCTTGCAACACAATCAAGCCAACTTCTTACTCGATCCAAAAGTTGCATATAGTATATTTTCTAGGTTGTAATCTTTTACCACTAGATTTCCGTTCTGGAAATAGAAACCATAGAAACTAAAAGGTACGTATGCTACGTGCAAAGTCGTACAGTGTGTCGAGAACGTGCGTATTTTTCAAAACAACAAAATCTGGGAGCGTTTCCAAAAGCTACGTGGTTTCAAATAAGCGAATCTAGGAGCTACGCGTTTTCAACAGATATATTCATTCACCAGAAGAATAAGAGTGAAGGATTTTGCATTCGCAAAGCGCCTTTCACTTAATTCAGTTGTGTATTTATACAAAAATCCGCCACCACATTCAAAACTATGTATCTATACACAAATTCTTTCATTTAATTCGGTCACTAATTCTTCCAGCTGAGAAAATTGCTGTTATTTTTCATACACAAATTCCTTTACTTCAAACTCAATTTCAGAAAAATGAATTCGTTTAATTCAAAACTGTGCTATTACATAAACATGTCCTTGCACTTTATTCGAAATATTTATTTGACTTACAAAAACACTGTTAATCATGTACTTTACGTACAAAGATTACTGTACGAGGTTTAAACACCATTTCTTTTAAACGCTTCAAAAGTTGTGGACATCACAGCACAAACACTTTGCCTGAACCTTATTTAAACTTTATATAAATTCTTGCACTGAATCTAGAATGGTGACTAAAGTTTCAACCTTTCTTTGAGTGTGGAGGATCTTACGCACTGTTGCAAGTTCTTTCACTGAATCCACATTCATGGTTTTTCCAAAATGAATACAATTTTTCACTTTCATCGAAAGTCGCTCCAAATTCAGTCTCAGAGCGACTAAATTGTCTCTTTCGGAAACGAACAACTTTTTCAATAATTCCAAAATTAACCATAGCTGGAAAAAACTAATATATTTCCAAAAAAAATCATCCACTGTATGTGGGGAAAATTTATTTTTCCAAACTTTCCACAGATTCTCAACTGAATGAGAAAACAAAAGATATAACTTCACATTTTCAACTCTTATAACGCCATAACACTTATAACGCCATATTAACACAACAAACTTTGTGATATTCACTAAGTTACCACATACACATTAATATTTGCAACACCATAATAAAAGTTATATACTGTGACTCAAAGAATTCTGTGTATTTCCTTTAACATTCAAAAGTAGATCAATAAGTACACATAATTCTTCGGCACTGAAAACACAAAATTTTTTAAAAATTATTCAAAAATATTGTCCGGAATTTTTTTTTTTTTTATAATTCTGTATTTCACTTATTTGTTCCTTGACCATATCTGTCAAGAAAACAAAAATTATCAAAATATGCCATTCACTTCCTTATTTTCATCTTGCTTCAAATTTCGATTCCGTTTGTCTTGTCTTCATTTTCATTTTGCCACAAATATCACTATTTCAGATAATCACTACGCAAATTATCACCACTTACCAAACTGCCTTCATTTCATGAATGTTCAACCTCGCTTGAACATAAGTTAAGCAAATCACTTTCATCAACTTTTTCAAAAATATTCTTCACATAATTAAACTCGGAATGACAGCCAGTTCGCTTGTCATTAAATCGCTTCAAACACAGACGAAATAGAGTGAGAGAGAGAGAGAGAGAGAGAGAGAGAGATGGAGAGGAGAGAGAGAGAGAGAGAGAGAGAGAGAATTCTAATGAAATTCCACAAGAAACAAAAACCGGAGTCTTGGAGTCTGGATATTGCTCGTTTCAGGATAAGACGAGACACAGAGTCGAATACTGGACTCCACTCTCCATTCATTCCACCACACACACACACGCACACGCTATATGTATATAATATATATAGATGTGTGTGCGCGTGTGTGTGTGTGAAAATGTATATTCCTTTCAATATTGTTTCAAAGTATTTTACTATAACTTTTAAAACGAGTTATTCACCCATGTTACTTGACAACCCAAATGCTGAATCAACTAAATATTATAACGAAAAGAAGCTTTTGCTAATAAAGAAATGAACACCAATAATGATAACAAACTCAAAATTAATAAAGATGGAATTAAAATAGTATACTGCTTTATTTACTACCGCTTCTTTGAGCGTACAACTTCTAACTCCTTCCTTCTGAAATACAGAATAAAACCTTTTCCTAATGAATGTTCAAATATCAAATCGAAGTAAATAAGCTGATCTCGATGAATTCAAGACAGTGTGGGAATGCTAATCATTGACACCACTCACATTGAAAACAAAAAAAGCAGTAGCAGTAATGAGATCTTATTAAGAACATGACCAGTCTCCGTAAAAGGAAGTTTTTTACTTTGACATTCCTAAAAAGACCACATTTTGAATAGTTTTCCTTTAAGACATACACAATAATCACACTTCTTCGTTTTAGAAATACGATATATAATCGCACTTTGAATAAGCTTCTTGTTTTTAGACATATATAAATAAAGATAGTATTTTGAATGAGTTTCTTCTTTTTGATATCTCAGATGCAGACAGCAAGGCAAAACGTGGTCTTTACAAGAGATCCTTGCGAGCGTCTTTTATTAAGGTAGGTGGGGGAGATGATACGAAGTCACTCATTCATTGATGCTGTTGATGCGGTCACTGAGAACGCATGCACGCACACGCACACACACTCACTCACTCCCACACTCAAGCGTACGATGGGCGAGAAAGAGAAAGAGAGAGAGAGAGAGCGCGAAGAAATGCAAACGGACAGAGCGTTTCCGCAAACGTTTCCCCATTTTCACCCATTTTCTTCTTCTTCTTTTCCTTTTTCTCGCGAGAGTTGCCCAGATCAATTGATGCTGTGGGAGTCGTGGTCGCCTCATCTCTCACGACGACGACGACGGTGGCGGTGGTGGAGGCGACGTCTTTTGGGGTATTGATTCCCCGAGAGAAACAAACTTGTGGCTGTTTACTCACCATCGGCCGAGCTCGGGGAGCGAATTGTTAATAGTGCTAAGACAGCATCCTCCAGCGTTATCACTATCCTCATGGTTATATTCTATCGTGATCCTCCTCCCCACACCTCTCTCTGCCATTTTTAAAGCAAGTCTGGTTCAGCTCCGCGCAGATTTAGGGGTTTTGATTGGCGCAGTCGGTCACGTGACGTAGGTCGAGCGGGAAAGTCAGACTGTGGGCCAGAGGCTTTGGCAGGCCACATCCCGAAATTCGCGCAGACGCCCCAAAATCCTCCTCGCCAAGTAAACACCATAGATATCTCATAGAACTAGATTATCGCCCGGTTTCCGTCTCGCCACTGACCATTTTAGGATGATCTTTCGGGTTGCTGGACTGGAAACGGAGATTTGTCGGTGGGGATGATGCTGCCAAACACACGCACACACGTACAAGGGTTCTTAGTTGTACCCCAGAGAATTTAATTTCCTTGATTACATGCGCAAACGCCATTTCAAGAATGTAAGTATACCCAATATTATACGCACGTTGCATAAAATCATATTCTTTACTACTCTTTATGCAACTAAACATAGCATGTTTCGCTCCATACATTCTTAGTAGTTAAAGCAATATGACTTCATTCTGGATTTTAAAGATTACAGATAACAAAATGTATATTGTACCAACGATAAAACGAAATTATCTCTTTAATGTTCTAAGAGAATACGAAAGTTTAGTAAATTAAGAATAAATAAAAAACTTTCATTGCTTTTGTATTTGTAGACTTAAAATGAAATTGTATTTGCAGACTTAAAATGAAATAAACTGCCGAAAGATTACCCGATCAGTTTCGCTCATCAAACCTGTGTTACTACAATTATGGTTATCCATGGGTTTTGAAGAGCTCCCAGTTTTAAATGAATGATAGCAATGATAGTAGCCATTGTAAGTACCAGTAGCATTAACAGCACGAGAAATAATTATACGTACTATGTATATCATAAATAAAAAGTAAGGATTATAAGGATACAGAATATGCCCTTGATCTTCCAGTGATGAAAATAAGTTTTACGGAAAAGTTTAGAAAATGACCAATGAAAAAAGTTCTGGAGAATGAGATTCTAAGAACTCGCATGGTGACGACAAAAGTGAATATTGGAGTAAGGTTCCCGCAGATTTGCAAAAAAAAACTCGTCGAGTAGCAGAAGGGCAAAGGTACGGAAATTAGAACGATATTACAGAAACTGTTATTAGGTAAGGATCATAATTATTTTTTTTAACTAAATTTTAGCTCTGCTGCCTTACCCCTTGAGAACCAAAATTCCAGTTTCTGAGGCTCTGAGTGACTGACCAATGGGAATGGAATAGAGCAAATTCGTTGACTGACGTACATATTTTATTAAATATTCTACCCAGCTATCCCTTCAAACTATTTTCTAATGTGTTCCAACATTACACACAGAACTACAATGGAGAGGGAAGGGAATGGGTATACGTAATAAACATTTTTCCAAACTAATTCCTCATCTATTTCATAGATGAGAAATAGTTTTATGAAAACTAACCATACGGGCTGGATTGCATCATAATAATAATAATAATAATAATAATAATAATAATAATAATCATAATAATAATAATAATAATAAGAATAATAATAATAAGAATAATAATATAATAAGAATAATAATAATAATAATAATAATAATAATAATAATAATAATAATAGAGTGTGATCCTAGAAACGGCACACATAGTAAGAAAAGTGATGGACTCCTAAGGAGGCAGGATGCAAACCCGGCCCGGGAACCCCACACTATAAATACCACCCAGTCGAATTGGAGGACTGTGATAGAGCAAAAAAAAAAAAAAAAAAAAAAAAAAAAAAAATAAAAAAAAAAAAAAAAAAAAAAAATAATAATATAATATGTTATAATTATTTATTATTATTATTAGTTATTATTATTATTATTATTATTATTATTATTATTTATTATTATTATTATTCCAATATGGGTAAAGCGCGACAAAAACAATAATACGAACACCGGAAAATGAATTTACTGCTGAGTATCATTCAATAAGTTGTTAGTAAAGGATTTCAAACCTGTTCAGTTTCTTCTAGCCAATAAACATTCGATAAAGAAATAACACACTAGAAGGACTGCTGAAGTAAGGCATAAAAATTCAGTTGATTATCCCACCCATTCATAAAATAAAAACAATAAGTTTAGTGCTCAGTTACACCAATGCCCAGTTTAAACGGTTCAAACTCGCCAATAACGACCGTCCTGGACAAAGTCTGGACAAAGTCTGAACAAAGTCTAAGGCCTTGGTCCTGGACACGAGCATACGAGTGATTGATTGAATTTGTTCATAGTATCTGGCGTCGCGGCGACTATAATCACAGGCAAGGAAATCTTAATTTTTTTATTGTAGACAATTTATTTTTATTGTGAACAAGGGAATATTGATTTAGCTAACTTTTTTTTTATTGTAGATAACTGAATCAAATTTAGGTAAATCCTTTATTGTAGATAAACAAATCAAAATTTCGATAATTTTTACTGTAGATAACTGGATCAAAAATTAGATAACTTTTTCTTGTAGATAACCGAATTAAAATTGACACAACCTTTCACTATAGATAACTGAATCAAAATTTAGATAATTTTTTATTGTAGATAACTGAATCAAAATTTAGATAATGTTTCTATTGTAGATAAAATAATAAAAATTTAGGTCATCTTTCGATGTAGATAACTGAATCAAAATTTAGATAATTTTCTATTGTATAATATTTTTCTTTTAGATAACTGAATCAAAATTTAGATATTTTTTCTTTTAGATAACCGAGTCAAAATTTAAAAAATTCAGTGTAGACAGCTGAATTAAAATTTGGGGTACGGTCTTATATTTCAAGGAAACGCTGTCACAATGTGAATAAATTTTAAAAATTAGTACGCAGTTTAAATTCCTAACTTTAATAGGCATAAGCTATAAAAAATAATAAATCAAAGAACCATAATCTGCATGACTTGCTCTGACTATTAAAACTGGACAGTTCTGCTTTTTTACATAGCCAGAAATATGTATTTAATTACTATCTATTCTTCAGTCATAAAAAATGTTTCATGAATTCCATCTACGTAAAAGAAAAAAGTGTCTACTGGGTATTCACAGGATCCGAAGTAATGTATTTTGCAAATAAGTACTTCCTATAATCCAAAAGTTGCAAACTTTGCATTCACAAATTCTTTGACTATACGCAAATAATGCATCTAATAAATGTTTACATTCATTATGCTTCAGTTCTGAAAAATTCTGAAAAAGAATTTAGTCAAGTAACAAGCTCAATTTAATTAAGACCTGCTGGTATTACCGGGGTCTCTCTCTCTCTCTCTCTCTCTCTCTCTCTCTCTCTCTCTCTCTCTCTCTCTCTCTCTCTCTCTCTCTCTCTCTCTCTCTCTGACTTTTGAGCCACAGATAATATCCTGATATGGGATTATCTGTGATCTTGATCTGATTGTTTGTAATCTACTCTTAGTGAACTGTTTTTTTTATCCCCTTGAACAAAGTCGAAGTTTATCAGACCTCTCTCTCTCTCTCTCTCTCTCTCTCTCTCTCTCTCTCTCTCTCTCTCTCTCTCTCTCTCTCTCTCTCTCTCTCTCTCTCTCTTTAAACAATGTGTACACGAACACAACTGTAACTCCATTCATTTACAGTACACAATTCGAGAATACCATATATATATACATACATACATACATACAATACATACATACATACATACATGACATACATACATATCATATCTATATATATATATATATATATATATATATAAAATATATGTGTGTGATGTTGTTGTGCGTAAGCACACACATGCACACATCGACATATATTAAATACCATATAATCTCGCCATGTGCGCGTATGCAAAAGTTTACCATTAAATTTCAGTTCTCAGAAAACGACATTTACTATTCTGGATGAAACAGCACGTTAATTCTACGACAGACGAACCAATAAAACCTTTTATATTCATTTATAAGAGCAAGGTGGGTGGATGGGTTGATGAATAAATGAGGGATATCTAAGGCCAACGCCTACGATTACTGGAGCTTGTGACTTAGAACTGTCGAAATTCTGCCTGGCTTTACGAATGGCCACTATATAAGTATCCAGAGTGAAGATATACGTAATCACGTCCATATCACCATTAGGTATTGCCATATGGATATACTAGTGCAAGATAATTGATAACTGCTATAAAGCAATATATAGTTGTTGATTTTGAGGTTTTAGTATAGTGTTATTGTCATCCAGAATTCTTGAATTGATTTTCCTCGTAGTGTCAAAATATAAGAAAGATGGTCTTACATTTTGACGATAGTTTGTCCGTATGATTTCAGAAACAGTTTCTTTTTTTTATTGCAAAACTTCTGGTGCCTTCGTGTTTTTTTTTCTTATCATTGGAAAAGGTGCCTTGGCATATCTAGAAAATATTATCCAAGAAAATTATATGACGACCTCTAAAAGAAACTTTAATGGTGATGATGATGATGATGATGATGATCTTGACTTCTAGCCGTCTGGTTTATCTCACAAACTGAGGAACCGTCAAATTGATTTGGTTGTCTTTCTCTGCACATCAATTTGGAATCCACAGAGAACAAGATGATCGATGCTATAAGCTGTGTAGCCTTGCAGACTCTAATTCAAGAACCGACAATGCATCTCATACTAATAACATATTTGTTCTTATTTTTCTTCGAGCCAACCTTATTCCTGGGGTTCATTCCTAAGCTCAAGCGCCGGATGTTCACTCTACAGATTCTCCTTCAAGAAATTTATGAGTCCAACCCTCAGGGACTGTAGTACAGATTAAGGCACATTCAATCTGCATACTTAAATGGGGTGAGATAGGCTGGTCCCCCCTATCAGGGCAAAGGCAGATCGCCACCCCATCTTCCGAACGTTACGTAACGTTCCTAGTTCTGTTACACACAGTTACTCTCGGAAGAATTACACGCGGATAAATATTGCGTTATAGTTGACTGGAATACTGAATTTAAGCCCAATGCCAAGCGCTGGGACCTGTGATATGGTCATTCAGCGCTGAAAAGGAATTGATATTAAGAAGGTTAGAAAGGTGTAACAGGAGGAAACCTCGCAGTTGCAATGTGTAACAGTTGTTAGAGACGGTGGAAAGTCAGATGGAAGAAAGGGAATATGAACGGCGGTACAGTAAAGGGAATGAATGACGTTGCAGGCAGCTAGAGGCCGAGGGGGCGCTGCAAAGATCCACTGCCCCCTTTGGACGTTTTATTTAAGAACAGTTTTACCTCTTTATGACAATACACTGGGTCAGTTGTGCTCCTGCTTATATACCACCACCTTGAAGTACGCTGAAATTTGCTTTCACAAGTAAAACTTGGTACCTCACGCGACTGAATAATGTCCCGGCGGATCTCAAACTTATAATTCCCTAACTCTGACGAATCCCACCCTTTTTCAAATTCACCAACTTTCCAAACCACTCGAGACTAATTCACTATGGTAAAAGAAGACAATATACGTTTTTGAGCATTAAAAAAAGGACTCCAGTATCATGACGTGGCATTTGAAAGTGAATTAAAATTTAGTAATCGCCCTCACTCACTGCCTTTCACCTCACTGGTTTCAAAATAGACGTCTAAAGCATCGTTTCTCTTTTAAAGTCAACACCGATTCCTGTCTTTTCAATAGCATGACCTTGTCACCTCACTCTTACTTTGCCATTCTGTACAACAAGTCTTATAGGTACTGGATGAATAAGCAATTTCTATTGTAGTTCTTCCCGGCATGAATCTCTCAGCTAACGGATCAGGTGTTTGAATGAACTACTTTCTGTCATTTTACTAAGTGGATGTTTCCGGCGTATCATCAACGAATATATTTACTATCTGCAGCGATGAATTTTTGCGAGGTTTTCAGCTAAGCATTTCCCGATAATCGTCAAACCTAATATTTAAACTCACCGAACCTCTCTGTCCTTCGTCACGCGTTGACACAAACCAATTATGTCATTCTATACGTCATGTGTTATTTTACCTGATATACACATTCTGAAACCCCTGTTATCTACTCGTTTAATTTTTTTTAAAGCACATGTGAGAATTTTAAAGCACATGCGATTTCCTCAAGTTTTAGAAAGACAATTAACGCGTCTAAATAGCTTTTAGATTTAACTTCTACGGTAATTCCTCCACAGGACAACTTTTATCCTAGGAAATGACTGCAATGCGTGATAATCTTAATCCACAGTTTTTCCTTGCATCAAAAAAGAAGAAATACACCAATATCTACTAAACTGAACATCCCTGTCGAATATTGCAACGTCTTACAGAGAAAAAGTGGATAAAAATGGTATAAAAGGGATTTTTTAAGCAAAAAGGGGGACACAGTAACCTGACAAAAACAATGGACATATAGGTATACTTGACTGACAAGAGAACACACTGGGGGAAAATGCATCCTTATTACAAACAGGACATATTGACAACATATGAAAATCAGTCTTTATCCTGCTGAAAAGTTATTGAACTACGACTCTAACCTGGATTTCTTACAGTCAGTTATTAATACAAACCGTCTACCGCCAAATTCAAAAAGAAAACTAAATTAAAATGAAAAATAAAAACCTGCCCAGCTCGTGTAATTCATCACTCCCAGCACTGCATCGTTAACCTTATAAACTTATCAATCAGTTGAAGGTTACATTAACACCACACGCATGCTTCAAATATTTTCATTAATTGAAGGGCATGACTTGTGCAAAAAAAAAAGCGCAAAGCCGCACGCAGTAGTACACTACAAAACGAGTTAACATAAATAGATTCATGTATTTTTCTTCCGTCATATAGAAACAAGAGAGAGAGAGAGAGAGAGAGAGAGAGAGAGAGAGAGAGAGAGAGAGAGAGAGACCTACGAAGCAGCGAGCGCCTTTTTTTTTTTTTTTTTTTTACACCGCTAATACCAAAGAGATTAACTTATAGCAGTCTTCAATATTAATGACCCGACTGCTGCAAAAACGGAAATAAGAAGTTTTTTTCTTAAATCTAACGTACATAAAGTTTCATTTCCCACAATACATATAATCTGCTCGGATTCATTCAAGATTTGAATTCCATGCAAATACCTCAGAGTTATAAAGGAAAGAGATTTTAAATGATCTTAATGGTTTAATCAAGAACTACAAAGTACGGGAAGAAGCAGCAGTCCTAAAGCACGAAGAGCGAGATGTCAAGTTCGTGCTTAAATCTAAATGTTCGTACTTATTCTTCGATGAAATCAACCCGCAGGATTTGGAATTAATTTCTTTGAAGGAGTAACTTATTCTTTCTACGTCTCTCACTGCTATCTGTTAACTTCTTTGTTTTGTCGTCGTGTCAGGGGTTTCTGATCGGACTACGTCTATCTCAATTATAAAAGTGAGTGACTCGTGCAACGCGTTGCTACATCAGATAACCCTACCCTTTTATTATTCTGTGGAGTTTCCTTGTTGCTGAACGCTGCTAACATTATTACGTTTGTTAGATTTCTATATTTTGAGTGTGGCCTTTTCGTGTGAGTTTGATGTTCATGATAATACACTAAACAGTTTTGTGTGTAACTTTCTGTGCCGCCAAATAATGCGAGTAACTGTGAACTCGTTACTCCTGCGTGAATAAATTATTTATGAAATATTTAACAACTTAGACTATAACCCTCAATTTTTCGTTTCAACCCAATGACTAAATCAACGAGAAATGTTG
The DNA here is from genome assembly GCF_015104395.2 of Macrobrachium nipponense. NCBI lineage: Eukaryota > Metazoa > Arthropoda > Malacostraca > Decapoda > Palaemonidae > Macrobrachium > Macrobrachium nipponense. The sequence continues at coordinate 8,992,221 of NC_087213.1, read as the reverse complement.
TCATGGTACTTTAAAAATTGTTTTGGCCATATATTAAAGATGGCGCCGCCTATTCAAGGTAGTAAGTTCAGCATAACCTCAAAATCTAGTTGGTCGTCTCTATGGTAAACACCTAAAATTTCGTCAATCTTCGTCCACATAGCAAGAGACTTTAACAAATAATATTTCTCCTAGATTTCACCGTTAAACGCGTTAATCGCAGAAGCAATACTTCCAAATATTTTTCTAATGCTTTTATTAATAATTTTTCAAGTGAAAATTGCATTCTAATGAAATTTTAAATCGTTAGATGAGTCATTATTGGAATATTTTCAGTCAGCTGTGAAGTGACAACAACACGCCAAAGGGAGGCAGACGACGCAATTTGGTTTGTGTGATTTATTAGTGGTGACACGCATTCAATAGTTCACAGTGATGGTTGAACCTATCTTTGACTATCAGTTCAGGCTAATATTAATAGGCGATTCGACAGTTGGAAAGAGTTCCTTACTCAAATACTTCACCGATGGAAAGTTCTTCGAGGTAAGACTGTGAAGGCATCCTGTAACCTAACCAGTGAGTCACTGTAGAATTCGGAAGTAACGCTATGTAGTCTTTCAAGGTCATGTCTAAGAGAGCACATTAGTGATTAAATGCAGTGTTACTGTCGTTGAAAGTTATATTTTTTAAAAATTTCTTGGCGACTTGGCCAAGCCTACGATGCTTTCAGTGCCATAGTAGCAAGGCTATGGCCATCGCATGACCATCTACAACCAACCTCGTTGCTGAATACTACTATAACCACTGGTTCCATGCAACGTAAAAGCACCATACAACAACAAACAACCCTGTTAGCTTTATCAGTACACCCTAATCTTAAAAAAGTTTAAGAACAAAGAAAATTGAGCCTCTAACCAGCCTAGGCTATCCTGTTCAGATGTCCAGATTATTTTGTGGCCAATCGCGTAGCCTAACTAATACTAGGTATAACTGTGATGTTTTAGGAGAGGTGTTTGCTGTGTCTTTAAAATTTTACATCTTAGTCTGTAATCACAACACTGTAATTATCTTTATTTTGTTTTCTTAATCAGTAAAAACTGGTTTCAGAACTTAAATGTTTGGACAGCAGCAGGCAGGAAAATAGGCCTAATATACTACAGATTTTACAGAACAATTGGGGATTTCAAAAATTAAAATTTTCAGTTCCAAAGGAATTTGATTCTGTAATCAGAAAACGTAAGAACCAGGCAGGGTAGATCTTACTTATCCGTGGCAGCCTAGACTATGGCAGTTGCGGTTTTTCTATGCAGTTTTACCTACTGAACAAGAATTTTAAGTAATATTTATTCGGACGACTGTAATTAACCCCCAGGGGCCAATAGTAAACACGGTGAAATACATTGGATGCCCCAATCCCTAGTGGATGTCATATCCGCGGTTACGTTCCTTGCAGTCCATGCGGACAGCTTCTGTAGAAATACCCCAGGCAGAATAACTTTAGGGTATAGGTAATGTCCCATAAAGCAACCAAAACAACACTTGGGAGATTTAGGCCCATGTCACCATTAATACCTATCTCCAAAGAACATGGGAAAAATCTGACAAGCTATCAATGTAGATAAATAATTATCTCAAAATAGTAAATTTCTTAAATATGTGAATAGTGTAAATTTGGTGATGTCATACAATCCTAGCATCAATAAAAAAAATCCAATATTCCAACCATTCCTTTTCTACAATAATCGTGAAGACAGCTTATGAATAATTTCTCACCTTCTATAAATTTACAAAATTGTTTCAAGTTTTAAAGCTGTTTACCCAGGTCTTGACATTTTGTCTACTATGTGGTTAGTACAGCACAAACAACTTGGGCAGTTGCAAGGTGTAAATATGGATAAACCAGATATCTCCTAGGTATCCAAATCTCCATGCCCCATTGCATGTGTGGTCGTTATCACCAACACAGTGGAGTCTGGTGCTCTGAACTCCTTTACAGCTTTTAAGACAAAGTTTGGTAATACTAGGCTCTGTACTGTCTTGCCAAATGTACCGTACATTTTACCAGCTGTTTGTTGTGATTTATGCATTTATGCATTACACAATTCTTGGTGCATGTCAGTTTTTTCTTGTCTGTTCCGTAAACAAGCATATAACAGTTATATGATACCCCAGTGGGAACTGGGTTTTGTACACAGGGAAAACCAAGCATGAGTGAATTGCACTGAAGGAATGGTCTAAAATGCTTGACCCACAAGATAAGCAATTCAAAAAATATATAAGTCATATCTATGGTGACAGTGACAAAACAAAAAAGTCCAACAGGAATGCAGCGTGACCTTTTGTTCCTTAATCTAAACTAATTTGGGGCACCAGGGGCCCCAGATAAGGGATTTTTTTTTTGGTGTCCTCCCCTTCCAGTCAGAACTGGAGCTTAAATCATACGATTCGTTTACAAAGATGCTTCCTAACCTTGTCTTCTGTAACTAAACTAATCCACTTTCTCTTCTGTAACAACTTAGCCTAAGCCATTGGATCCTTGAATCAATCACAATTTATTCAGCTCAGTTTGGAAAGGCATTTGTTAGTGGAAGAGATCATGACACTTACATGTGGATGAAGTGATTTTCCTGTTGATTTTAC